>NW_026639057.1:600000-1103448 GCF_028554395.1 Pezoporus wallicus | reverse complement strand
GGTGACGAGGCGGGTTGTGTGCGGCCCCACGGTCCGCAGCCGGGAATAGCTCCGACAGCGGCGGTTGGGTCGAGACCGGGTGAGCTTGGCAGGAAGAAAGGGGGACGTTGTCATCAGCTTTCCTCATCAGGGCAGCCAGCCAGCCAACCACACTGGGTTAATTTAAACGAACGTGGCTGCTCTTAGGGTTCAAAGCAAAACTGGCTTCCAGGTGGCGTTTTCCAGCACTAACGTGAGCCAGACTGAAGACCAGCAGTAGCGCTGGTCTTCCGAGACATACAGTGTCTATGGACACTACTGACTGGCTTAAAATGCTTTTGCATTCCAGAATGGTTTCCTTAATAGCTTAAAGTTTGTACCCATGACTTTAACAGAAGGCTGTGTTTGTTCTTAGTATGGCCTAGGCCATGCCAACCGGTCAATATGCTTTTTTCCCCTATGAAACCACAGTGCCCATACAGCAATTCTAAGGCTTGACCCCAGGAATGCTGCCTGTCCTCTTGTTCTAAGTCTCTTTGAACCTGGTGTTTCCAAAGGGCACACGCTGCTAAGATCCTCTTCCTTGTAATGCTCTGAGACCTGTCAGGAAGCTTGCCTTTGTATGTATCACATCCCTTTTGGCATTGTTCCATGTTCAAGTTTTCTGCTATTCCTGTAATACCAGAATTAGTTATTTTATGTGTGTGTATGTGTGAGTCCGCTGCAAAACAGATTATGAAAGCAAAGTTAAGGGATCAGAGGCTAATACAAATGAGAGGGACTGTCTGAGGTACAGGGATGACAAATTAGACTGGATGTCTAGGAAGATAATTTAGTGCTTTATTTCTCCACAAGATGGAAGCCAAGACCCAACTCTAACCCAGAGCCTATGGCTTTCAGTGGAGAACTATGTTCTCAGTGCTGTATGGTACGAACCATAAAGCAAAGCTTGTGAAGAGCATTCACCTCCTTCCTTTCACCTTCTGGTATCCCTTCTTTGATCCTGTAACCACACTGGATTATCAACACTACTATCCCAGGCCACTTCCAGTCAAATGGAAGGTTCTATATGAGACCAAATCAAGAATTTGGAGTTTGTCTTCAGGGCAAGCAAGTTTATTATTTCCCTTGCCTCAATAATACATTATTGCCTCACATTCTGTCTCTTACAAGTTAATACAAGTAACAATTACTATTGACTTGCTGGTGATACTGAAATTAGCTGCATGCCACTTAAGGCAAAAGGCTTTCTCTGCATCCATTCTCATCCTTTAATACAAGAGTAAGACAAGATACATAAAATACATATTAAGGGAGAGATGTGTCAGTTGTGTGTGATGATTTGGTTCCTTACTTGAAATAAACTGCAGGATTTCTCCACCAAATACTACGTTTCTCCCTGTATTTTCCAGGTCTTTGGACTATGCCACCATGTAGCTACTTGCTGGTTTGTCCTGTAAACAACAGTTCTGCCCAGCCTAGCTTGAAGTGCCTGGAATGTGTGCGGAACACAATGAAACACAGTTATACATTAGGTACAAAAGGGAAAGTTCTCTTTGCTGGGACAAAATAGTAAGTTAAAACAAAAGAACTGAAAGTCCATTTCTGCTGAATCCTTTTTCTTTTACTGTCGAGTTGCTGAAATGAAACATCATTATTAGCACTGAGGTGCTCCGTTATACCTGCCACAGCTCAAAATCATCACTCACTGCTGTGCAAGGTTTTATTTCTTATTGCTAGTTACACAAAAGTTGCCCTTAAACCCGCTCCTTCTACAATTAGAACACTGCACTGCCCATTTATTGACCAAATAATCCTTCTCTTTACTCTGTTTTAATTCTGCATAGAGATTCCAGACTGATGGCTTAAGGATCATCACCTTGTCCAAAAAAGATCGATGTGGTTTGGTGTATTTTAAAAGCATTAAGGAGATAGATACCTTCTTTAATCACACACACGAATGGTTAACACTAGCACACAAGCTCTCTGGCCAGGCCTGGTGACAACATTTGTCTTTATTTTGCAGTTTCAGGGGTTTAGATACAACAACCACATTCCTAGCGCTGCACAAATCACACGTTCAGTACTAGATCAGCCGCACACAACCAAAATCATGTCACAGTAAAGATTTCTGAAAGCAACACACAAAGGGGTCAAGCCTGCAGCACAATCAGCTCAAACTACATCAGTGTAGTTGGATTCTTCTCCAGGATACTGTGCTTTTCTCCTTAGAACTATTACACTTTGAGACACAACAGAATTACAGAAGCGTTCGCTAGTGTCATGATCCAGCACACTGCAGTGCAGCGGGCAGATACTCAACTCCAGTGCCTGACATCAGAAAGTCTCCTCAGCCAGAGAAGCTCATGGCCTTCAGGTAAAGCCATAAAACTTGCAAGGGTTTTCACCTTAAAACAGCAAATTTCTCTTTGAAATCACTTAATTTACAGTTACAGCCACAATTCACGGTCACTTGCAGAGCTGGGATGCACAAAGGCATAACCATAAACGAAGGCGTATGGTGAATGTGACTTCACAGGTTCACACAAGCAGTTCCTCCAGGTATTTCAGAGAAATACAAGCTCTGCACATGGCAGAAGTTTTGTAATTTTAGAGACGTTGGAAATATAAGAATATTTTAGGTATCAAGTATGAAAAACTGTTCCTCCCTTCAAAGAATGATGCAACAAGACATCCGTGGGATAACTTTTAGCTGCTGTTTTTCATTTGCAGTTATGTTTTATTAATCAATCTTCTTGCTTTTTTCAGCTGAATCTGAAACCAGAAAAAACTACCCCCCCACACACATCTAGCACAAAACTTAAGAAAAAAATAACAAAATGCAGAAAGAAAATCTAATAATATTGGCACTAATAATTGGCAGTAATCTGCAACTAATATTTGCCAACACTCATTTTGGCTCCTGGTATTTTTATCTTTCTGAGACAGTGCTGTTCCAAGTTTTACATGTCAGATTATGCCTCCAACTAAGCATGCAGCAGCCAGTTCCTCCTTCCCTTCATTCTGCAACAAGCCCACCATCAAGCAGTTGATCAGAGTAGATCCAGACCTGGAAAGGTAAAACTAGAGGATACAGGGGAGAAGCTGCAGGACAGTCGGCTCTTGGGCTTCTAGATGTTAAGGGGCAGCAAGGTGCCAAGCACAGCAGCACCCAAGCCCTTACTGGTGGCTGTGGGACAGTGTGCAGGCAAGGGGCTCTGGCTCCTTCACCCAGCACCAGCCAAGAGCATGTGCAGCTGCAAGGCCTCCTCATCCCAGCCTGGCAGCTTTGATTCCTCTATGCCCCCGTCCCCTATTTAGAGGCTTGACACAAAATCCACTGCCCTTTTCTCTTTGCTCTCTGGAGAGCCTTGAACTGTCAGACAGAAACACACTGCTTTTTCAGCTTTTCTCAGCGTACAGATAAGCTGAGGTCCATGTCTAGAGGACAGCAGCAATGATTCAAAATATATGGACATATTCTTGTTTTATAAGAGATCTTTTCCCCCATTTTTTTTTTAGACCTGGTCCCTTCTAATTGGTTTTTATGCTTCCTGCTGTTCTTGACAAAAAACTGTTTGTGCAGTAGAGGAGTTTATAATTAAAAATGCAGCATTCTCTGTGGAAGTAATGTTTGCAACACTAAACAACGCTTTTTTTCTTCAGTGTAACATTAACGCAAGGTACACTTACAATATTCTGATTTTTGTTATTTAAATTATTGGATGAAGAAATATATAATATTAACACTCCAACACACTAAACAAAACATACCAGTTTCCTACACAGGGACTTCTGCCTTTGCACTACATGATAACGCACCACTACAAACGAAAAGGCAAAACATAGTCAGGAAAGAAGGATGTGTCTCGGCGAGAAAGGTCACTAGCACGAGCAGTTCTGCTGCGAAGGGGGTGGGTTGTCTGTGAGCCGCATGCTCCTTCCTGAAGTGCCCTTGGAATGGTCTGAATCTATACTCTCTGACATCTTCTCACAGATTATATCCACGAGACGCTCAAACACCTGCCTTACGTTGATGTTTTCTTTGGCACTGGCTTCAAAATAGTCAAAACCTGTGAGAAAAAGTGGGGGAAAATATCAATACAGACTGATAATGGAGATGGGGTTTAAAATATTAAATCTGATATTGATCAGAATTCAGACATTGGACAATTCTCTAGCTCAGCTCATTCCCACACTCTCAGAGTAGTGAGCAGAAATGCTTCTAAAATTTATGAAGCAGCAATAAGTGTCAATAAATGGATCCTTACCCTGGTAAATACATCTGCAGATGATACAGATCTGAATAAACCCAGCACAAGGGAGTTCAATTCTCCCCCTTAGGTCAGTGAAGTTGTCCTGGGCTGCAGCTGCTGCCGCCATACCATTAGCTGGTAATGTACAGAGGGGCCTTCCTGGGCTCCATGCACCTCTGATGGACCAGCCTTTCTCTATGAACCACTACTGCAGGCTAGCAAGAGCAGAGACCAGAAGGAGAAGCAAGGTCGTGGTTGTATTCCTTTTGCTGACCAACTTCTGCGCTTGTGAGCAAAATGCTCCTTGACTTTGGTCTTGTTTATTCCCATTCTTTGCCTGCTTACATGGAAAGCTCTTCAGGGTGATTGATACTCACACTGCACAGGTCATGGCAGAGCACCCATCCTGAAAAGGGCCGTTCAGCGCTGCTGAACTGCAAATAACGTTGTGTGCCTCCTACACAGAGTAATTTCAGTGTCCGGGTGGCAGCTCCTTGCTGTTGTATGAATATGGATTCTCAAACACTGACCCTTCCTGATTAAAAAAAACCCAAAACCAAACAGCAAAGCTGGAGTTATGCCAGGTGGGGATGTCACAGACATCAAGCTGCTGCCCGTTGACACCTGCTATGCATGAACCAGCCTTCTCACAGCCTGAACCCTGCCTCTGCCAGCAGAAATGCACTGAGCTATGAAGCATTTCTTAATCCTTCTAACCCCAGGGGCATCAAAGGCCAACCATCACTTACAATGGCTGTTGCTTCTGTTCTGCCAGGTTATTATATTGCCAACAGCAAGAGCTCAAGCACCACAGAGAGTTTATTTTGCAATAGGCTACATTCTGTTGTGCTTCATTCTGGGGATCTTGTGCATTGCACCAGTTTTCTTTGATTCTGCCACAAAGAAAGAGAAAGCTAAGTTATCTTAACTGATCAGCCTGCCACTGCTGGTGGACTGAGGCACCCTATGTATGATAACAAGTAGGCATCTGCTCCATTCTAACACTTTTTAAGTATCATGGGGCAACGGGTGAGGTGATGGTGGAGGTGTCCTCATGAATGAGCAAGTGTCCTGGGTTCAGCTGCAGCAGTCAGATGGCTGTCCTGCAGCAGGAAAGGGTTCCATCTGCCTCACCTGCTGTCTTTGATGATGGTTAAAAGCAGATATATAAAGGGCATGTGGAATCAGAGACCTGAACTTAGGTATTTGTCACTCCAGCATTGGTTTAGCTTCTGCTATGGCTGAATCTGTTTGGGTTTAGTTCGTGTTCAGGCCAATAACAATTTATTCATCTGATCAGGAAATCATCTCAATGATGTTAATGTCACTGTACAAACAGACAAACACGCTGGCGGATAAGCTCTATGTGAATCACCATGATGAAAGCTAACAGTTTAAGCTTTAAGTCAATAGTCAATTAAAGAGATTCCTCCCACCTACCACGCTAAGTAATTTCAGGTAATGCTGTACACATCAGCACAGTTAGTGTAAGGAAAATCTGACTGACAAATCCAGACATATTTTTCAGCCCTTTTAAAAAGAGCATTCAGTATTTTGGGAGGCTACAGAGGACCAAGGCAGGACTGCCCAAAGGCACAGTCAGGTTTTGTTTTGCTCTGCACTGGGTATGTTTCTCCAAGGTGAGCTGAACAAGCATGAGGACAGGCTGGGAGCAGAACTGGGGATTCTTCAAAACAGTTTCCTACTGATGGAGTCAGTTTCTATGGTAACTCTGTGCTCATGTCCATTCTGAGGTGTCCCAGACGTAAAGGATTCAGATTCTGGATGCCAGATTTGTGTTTGCACAGATTTTGGGGGGAGAAAAAAACATCAGCGGTCCAAATAGCAGTGGAAGTTCCAGTAAAACTCTCTATTTGCTGTTACATTGTTCTGGACAAATTTTCAACCGCTAGCAGTGTGATTACTCTTGCAACATACATGGGCACACATGGCATTAACAATGGTTTCGAAAGTCTGCAAGCCAGGAACAGAATTTGTTCATATTCACATTTTCAAAAGCAAATGAAATCCTGATGTGTAAAAAAGAGCCCACAACTGATGTTGCAAGCGAACCATGTCTTTGCTTTGCTAGTCCTAGATTTATTATTACCACAATAATATTAATAATGGGAAATTAGAGAGTTTAGTTTGATATTTGGTCATAAATAGGACCTCTTTGTGCTGAGCATATGTAGAATTTACACTTGAAGGCTCTAATCCTGCAGGTCTTTGCAGACATGCTTCTTTTTTTTTTGCATGTGAAACATGAAAGAATAACCTGATTGCTCCTAACTCTTTGGAACAGTGACCATCTTTCTTCATATCACACAGGTTCCTATCACAAAGCCGTACTTTATATTCATCTATGAGGAGGGTTTCTATAGCTTCCCTTCATTAAATAGAAAAACAACCACCAAAGCCCAAACCAATCAAACCAACAATAACAAAACCCCCAACTAATAAATATTCATTATCTAAGATTTAACCATAACTGGCAATTTGATCACGGTCACACACTGAACTTCAACAATGGATGCAGTGTGTACTGGAACTCCAGTACCCCCAGTTTATATTCTGCATGCATATAGAATATATTCTGTACCCCCCAATTACTGCTCAGGAATTGAAGACAACATAGGATTTTAGAAATTGGAAATGATGGCGATTCCTTTGGGTCTGATAAGAATCTGTGCTCTTAAAAGCTAGACAGATATGTACAGTATGCCCACTGTCAGGGTCTTGGCTGTAGCTGAATTAAATTCAACAGGATTTACTTGCAACAGAATAGTTAAAGCTTAACACAGAAGCCCATATTCCATCTTAAAAAGATCATTTTTCTATAATATATAACAAAAATTATAAATAAGATTAATTTCTTTTGCTGTTCATTCTTAAATTTTCATTGCAAATGGAAGTTCTCCTTTTTCTATCCCACATCAATAATATAATGTCTCTTTCCTACCTGGACAGAGAAGCACGGTACATTGTACTCAGCTCTACAGTTCTGATGTATAAACTTCTTTTTTCATTGTTTAGTTGCAAAAATAAACGAATTTATTGTACAAAAACCAATGCCTGCATTCTGAAAATTATTATGTGGCACTTGGAGACCCAGAGAGAGGAAAACTTCTTCTCTTTTAATTCTGTGAGCTAATAAGGAACCGCTCACACACAAACTTTGTCTTCCTTACATCCTTAGAAACTAGCTTGATGGACAGAGCAACACTGCAAGAAGGTATTATTCATCACTAAGCAAGTAACCTATGGACCTAGAACATATTATGTTTCTTAGTTGTGATACCATCATTGTGATACCATATTGATTCTGGAAGGACTTTTTATCATACACAGTATAAAGAAGCAAAGGGAAAAGAGCAGAAAGAAAAGCTGTGATATGTACCTAGCTGGTCCGCCAGATTTTTCCCCTTCTCTACAGGTACAATTCTCTCATCCTCCATGTCACATTTGTTTCCCACCAGGATCACTTGTGCATTGTCCCAGGAGTAAGTCTTGATTTGTGTGGCCCTGCAGGAGAGCAAAAAAGATTGTTACGTTCCACCAGCTATGCCAAAATACAATTATACATTAAGTATAAAAACAAGTACTATTAATGACAACATCGGCGTCCAAGACTGTGTTGGTTAAAAGACAAATGACCGATCTTACACACAAAGCAAGACTGCAAACTACATCATTTATAGTACCATTCTATTTTACTACTCCTTAACTTCATGTGACAACAAAGTTTCTTGTTAAGGCTTTGCAAGTGTTTTAAAATCATAAGATCCAGCCTTACTGAAGAGCTGAACTTGGTAATTTCTGAAGTCTAGGGACAAAGAAAAAGCTTATTCTCCTTCAGCTGTAACCTGTCAGGGGAGTCACAATCAATTACATCTCTTAAGGATATTGTCCCTATAGAGAAAACCATACGATAGATACACATTTCATGCTAGATTTACAACCTCTTATAAAACACATAACAACAATCACAGAATGGTTTGGGTCGGAAGGGACCTTAAAGCTCATCCAGTTCCAACTCCTTGCCACAGGCAGGGACACCTTCCACTAGAGCAGGGAGCAGACAAACAAAATGCTCTTTTAGCTGCAGTTTTAGTAACACCATAAGAAATTGTGTTTTGAGAGTCAAAAAGATGGAAGCATCAAGTCACCTTGGCTTGAACAGGAAAACTTCTTCAAGGAAACTGAAACTGCATAGCAACATGGAAACAATTGCTAAAGAGAAACAGAAATGTACCACATCGGGAAGGTAAGGCTCTGAGAGCTAATATTTGAACCCAGCAGGATTAAGTGATACCTAAGGCAGGAAACAACGGATGCAATGACAGACGGTAAGTATTGAACAAACACTAATTTCAATGACAGAGGGATTAAGTGAGTGGAAGCTTAAGCAGGAGCACTGGGATGAACTTAAAGCCTCTAAAGCTCTCTGTAGCTCATATGCTGAAACTGGAGTGGAGCTAGCTATGGATCCCAGGAGTCCTGGCAGTGTCCAAGGCCAGGTTGGACAGAGCCTTGGGTGACATGGTCTAGTGTGAGAAGTCCCTGCCCATGGCAGGGGGTTGGAACTGGATGGTCTTAAGGTCCTTTCCAACCCTAACTATTCTATGATTCTACAAGTCTGACCTTATATTTGGCCACTTCATAGTTTTTCTATGACAAAACAGCAGATTTTTGTTCTGTTTATCCTGAGAGGCTGGTCCCTTCCCGTCATCCTTGCAGAGGTGTCACAGAGCCAGCAACAGAACAGTATTAGCTTGGTAGCATTTGTTTTTTTCAGACAGGCCCAACCTATTTTACCTTCACTAAGCCAGCTCTATCTTTTAAGCCTTCCTCCTTCCCAAAGGTAATTAGGCTGCTCTGCCAGAAGCAATTCATTCTTTCCCTCCTCTACCTCCTCCAGTGCCTAACTCACCTTCCCACTCCACCCCTGCTCATCACTCCTCCATACAGGATACTATAGTTTCAGGCAAACCCATTTCCCAGGAGGGCCAGGAATCCCCCTCATATTTTCACTTCTCTCTAGATTGCTTGAACTCCCTTAACAATAAAGCACTCAATTCCTGCTCTTTTGAGTTAGCAGCAGCCTCCAGTTCTGATCTGCTAAGGATAACTTTTAATTAGTTTGAGCTGCTTACTTGCCTTTTCCATGGGAAGCAGCCAGTCACGTTACTCCACAGATGTCTATGGAAAAGCTCATCACAGAAGGAGTGACCTCAGAAATCAACCAAGAGTGCAGGAAGATGAAATCTCCCCAGTCTCCCTCCATAAGGAATACAGAGAAAGAAAGTCTCTCCAGCTTTCATTTGAAACACTTATATCCAGGCTCCTCTTCTGACTCTCAGTCCTCTCTCTGGATTCATTTCAGTTCATGAGGGGTTATATGGGGATAAACTGCCAAATCTTAGCTATTTCAACAGAGTTACTTAGATAATTAGAAAGAAGACAAAACCCCATGAAGGATCCCCCACAAAAACTCCTCCTTGTCCGTATAGGTTAGTGAAAAACCTCTCACATAATACTGACATTTACACTTACTAGGAATAAGTTATAGAATCACAGAATCCCAGACTGGTTTGGGTTGGAAAAGACCTTAAGATCATCCAGTTCCAACCCTTGCCACGGGCAGGGGCACCTCTCACTAGAGCAGGGCGCTCCAAGCCCCTGTGTCCAACCTGGCCTTGAACACTGCCAGGGATGGGGCAGCCACAGCTTCTCTGGGCACCCTGTGCCAGTGCCTCAGCACCCTCACAGGGAAGAACTTCTTCCATAAGGAACCTGAACTTCCCCTGTTTCAGTTTAAACCCATTACCCCTTGTCCTATCGCTACAGTCCCTGATGAAGAGCCCCTTTCGGGTATCCTGTGAAGATGAATGTCTAAAAGAAACCCTGATCCCCATACCAGAAGAAAGGCAGCAAATTTCCAGAAGCTTCTGGAAAGATAAACAAACAAACAAACAGCAAGGCTTGTGCAATTAAGGTGTTACAACAACCGCCAGGGCAGTCCAATATACACACTGGGGAAAACATGTTTCTGTGACACAGCAACAATGCTCTGCTTTATTTGTGCTGAATTCCCCAAATTGACGATAAAGGATGGGGTTTATGCTTCACACTTAGAAGAAAAACAAGTCTCAGGTTCACAGTTCCATGGGTATATCAACAGCCTAATTTGGAGGTCAGACTGAAACCTTAATACAGCTGATGATATGTGAACCCAACTGTCTCTTAAAGTTATATTTAACCAATTTTTCCTTCCCTCTTATGAAATTGTCCAGGTTGTCCAAAGCAGGAGTTTCCATACTATTTTCTATTTACTTGACAGTATCAAATACTGAGTATATCCTAGTTTCAGTACAGTTTCAAATGAGGTATAAATCGCTGATTTATCTGCACACAAAACTATTAAGCTAGTGTCAAATAGTAACTGTCAAAGGAGCCTACTAAAAAGAAAGATATCTAGAAAGCCAGGAAAAGTCATTTAACCATTTCACTCACCTACAGGATGTGCATCTTATTTAAACAAGATTAATTACTTTCAAATATAAGGTAAAACCCATCTTTGCTTTTGTCCATGTATGTTTTTTTCTTGTGAAATAACCTGACTGTGCTCTTTGTCACACTGCAGTACGGAAAGTCACTCAGGTTTAATCCTTTAAGGCTTCTCAGACAATCTGTTGTATCTTTACCATTCAAGGAGCAAGAGAATAGGTCATGTTCTAGATACGCCCAAATGCATTTAAATTGTGTATCTTACTCTTTCTCAGCTGCTTTAAGATAATTGTTCATGGGAATTAATAATGATTAATGATTCAGGTGAATGAAAGAAAGACTGTACTTCACATTCATATACTACCTGGAGAACTTGTCTGAATAGCTGATATACAGCCATGATCCTCCTCATTCAGGAGAAAGAATGCCTTTACTTGGTTTAGAAGCATTTCTGGAGTGACACAAAGCAAACCAGAATCCTCTTTGGGACACCCACCCATATGAAAAGTGTGGTAAAAAGATCACCTAAGGAAGACATCATAGGGCAGACTGCGAGAGAGAGTGTCATTTCCCTTGTGGGCAGGTCAGGAGGCTGTTAAAGCAGTCACATGCCAATGAGCCAGAGCAGAGAGGTAAAGTGCACCATACACACACACGGGAGGCAGTCTTAGAGGGGATGTCAGAGCTTTGCGAAAGGGCCTGGGGAATAACAAAGCACAACCTGCTATGGGAATTTGCCAGCTAGAGGGAGGATATAAGCTCTAAGATGCTGGAGGGGTCTAGAAGGGAAAAGACTTGTTTGAGAGAGAGGTCACTTTGTGCAAGGCCACCTTCCCACAATTTCGGTGTAGTTATGAAGAGGAATTCTGAGATCTATGCACACCCCTACGAGCTCAGCAGAAGTTAATAGTTTGACATGGGCAAGAGCTTACTTGGAGTGCTAGGTCTCCGGTTCAGATGTTTATTCATGCTTTTACCTTGTTTTCTGCAGGAAGAGATGACACAAGAGAAAGCAATGAGATGGGCTGAGACTCATGCTGGCCGCCTGCTTACACAGCATCTTAAAAACTGAATCCCTAAGGAGCAGTAGGCAGGGCACCAGCAGGAATTAACAGGCTTCAGGATTGAGGAATGTCCTAATGTAAAACCCATAGATGATACTGTACACAACTTGACCCATTCCAAGATTTCATGAAGAGATACAGTTTTAGGACTGAGGAATTATGTCCAGCCAATGAGAATGGACTGGGATGAACAGCAGCCAAAGTTAGTAGAAGGGGCATCACTTTGTATTATAAAATAGCTGATGATCTTCTTGAGGTATCATCCTAAGCCTGATTGTATTTATTCTATGAACCCAGCCCCATGATCACATGGCAAGTGGCTTACTCATCTTTTATGCCAGAGAAACACTCACATTCCATCCACACATGCTATTTTAGGAATAACTGGGAAGGATAACAAGTTCCTTACTGGGTTTACTTCAACATTAACTGAGTAGTGCTGATTTATTCTCGATGACTAAAAGGTCAGCCCATCTGCTGCATCATGCTGCATTTATGACAAAATATTCAACTCACCAGTTGAGTTTACTGTAGCTGGACACTGAAAAATGCATCATTAGCCATCTGGGCTAGCAGAACACTTAAAAGAAAGAGGATGTGTAGCACTAATTGCTATAATTTCGGGAAGCTTGCAGGATAGAAGATGACCTAGGATGAGCTTGGCTCTTAGCTTTTGCATATATCCCATGTGTTTGCCCCGCTTGACTTCAGTGAGGGTTGAAGTATGCTCTCAGAAATAGTGTGGTTTGTTGTAGCCCCACCTAAAGCTCTGTAAGCAGAGAGACAACTCACTTTTCAGGCCACACACCTTCCTTGCAAGGTAAAGAGCGTCTTACAACTTTGACATTGTGGCTGTGAGCTTCCCCCCACCTCCAACCTGACTGCCCAAGTGATAACCACCAGTGGTGGCTGTAATGGATGCATCTGGTTGTGATGGCTACATCAGACTCAAAGTGGATTAAGTGGAGACAGCTAACGACTCAATAGACAAGGGATAATCTGAGCAATGTGCACACACCCCCCCCCAACCATAGTGCTGGTCAAGGCTTGATTCTAGCCAAGTTTGGAAAAGAAACCCCCTAACTTCTGTAGCTGGTAAGCAGATATGATTATGATTCCATGATCTTCTCTTACAGAGTAAGAGGCCCAGCGAGCCCTGCTGCACAGCAATGGGCTGTACGCCCATGTCTCCCTTCGAGTAGGGACACCCTCAAGGTTGCTCCTCGAGTCTGAGAGATTCCTTGCTGCAACACATTGTCAGCGAGTGACCAATAGGATGCTAAAGGTTGAAATCTTAGCTAGGTAATATAAGTAACTAATTGTGCAGGTATAATTCTTTAGACACATACCACTGACCAAGTCTGGGACTAAGCTGGGATACAGGCACACCTAGACTCCTCTCTGAGGAGCTTAGCAAGCAAAGGGGTTCCTTCTGAACCTCAGGACTCAACAGGAGGGTCTTCTTGATTTTTTTGTCTGCCCCTGTCCTCTATGCAGTAAACTGCCCTGTTCTTATCATTTGGCATGCTTCTGACTTACACTTGACCTGAAGAATGGACCAGGCTGATGAAGATAAAGACTCTGAGCTAAATGAACTCAAGTAGCAGACACCATAATCTTCCATGGAGGGTACAGCTCCTGACTGAAGACCAGATCCAGTATAATATTTTTTGAAGCATAACTGCATCACCCAGGATGGTGAAAACCACCCAAAAAATCCTACCTACTCGCTATGCCAGTAAATGGCAGAGGCTGATAGAGCAGCACCAGGCAAAAAGCTTTTGTTTCCATTTCTTGTCCCTTTGGAAGTCAGGAAAGCAATTCTGCAGACTGGGAGAAGAAAACCATCTCTTAATTGTACCGCCACTAGAGGACTCTGCTGGCACAGCGATGCTGGCTTTGCTACAGTCCTCTTCCCTGGACAAGCTTCAGAAGGGAAGAAAAGGACCGATTTTATCCACTCCACTACGTGATTTGGGCCCCCCCAATCTTCCAAGTGGCTGGAAGGATTCCTAACATACAGAGTACAAATGAACTGATGGTTCACCTCTGTCCTTTGGCTGACAAGGTGCTCTTAGAAATGATATTCATGCAGTCCCCATGGCACGGGAAGACATGAAGTCAAACAGACAAAGATGACCTTTCCCAATTCTTGCTCTTTCAGCGCTGCCTTTGACGGAATGGAGCTTAGACCACTTCCAATACTTCAGCTTAAACTTCACCTGTACAAACTTCAAAAGAGCATCAGCTCAGAGACTGAGATTTGCTATTCTGGGCTATGTTACGACTGTTAAGTAAAACTTATCAGAGCAGAACTGACAGACAGAGAGGCAGATGAACTGTGTGCTCGCATGTATCTTGTTTCACCAGGTAACCAAGCTGAAAATATTCACTTTAGTGAAAGATATTGCCCTAGCTCACATACCTGCACTCCTACGGGAAAAATCCCCATGCAGACACACGAAGCAGAAACAGCTTCACCCGAGCTTGGTGGCCAATGTGCCACATGGAGGGACCTGGGTTTGGCAAAACCTGTGGGTTTCTGTTTTCAGCAAGGAAAAAATTATTCCTCTGTCATTAGCTGGTGAAGGACAGCTCAGGGAAGGTGCTGCTGTCCACCTCCTGCAGCATGGTGTCAGGGTACTGGAGATGGGGTGGGAGTGGAGACTGCATCCTTAGATGTGATGATCCGGACCATCTGCTTCAGTGGACAGCAAGAATAAATAATAGGCAGCTTTGGGAGAAGGCCAAATTACTATCCACAACAAACCACACTGTTGTGGTTTCTGAGTCACAACCTAGATCAGGGGATACAGAATAGGTGTTCAACAGAAAGCCAAACTGAGCTGGATGCTAAGAGCCAGTGCCATAGCCAGCATGTATCACATGCTCCTGGTGGGTCACAGAGATCACTGCAAATCAATCCACCAGACTTGGGAGATTTCACTGACAGCTGCATCACCTGTCTTTGCATGCTGACCATATCTACCTGCTGACAGCAACAGGATTACAAGTCTGGGGGGAAACAGAGGGATACTACTTCTAAGGATAAATGCAGCCTTTCCCCTACCTCCCCATGCACTGTATTTCCTCCACGAACTCTGGTGTCACTTTCTGAGGATGCCACATCAGAACACAAGATCCAGCAACGGGGTCCAACCTTCTGCTTATCCATGCTGTGCCCACAGCAACTGCCTCACAGCAGCAGCTCAGGTGTTTTCACCGCAGGCACTGTGCTGGATTGTATCCCCTACCTCCAAGGAGGCTCCAGGCACTACAGTAACATGCTCTGGCCCTTCTGGCAAGACCACTTACTCTTCCTGCTCTGTACATGTACTTATCCAGAAGGCAGGAATGCAGGAAGGTCTGGGCTGCAGCTCTGCTTCCAAAATCAGATCAGTGTGGAGTGAGGTGGGACATTTCTTCCCAAGGAGGAACAGAGGTGGCATGAGTTATTAGGGGACCTCCAGGTGGGGAAGGGGAAATGCACACTAAATGCTAGTTAGACCAGTCTGTACCAGTGTAGTGCCAATGCAGCTTTGATACTGCCATGGACTTTTTATAGCAACTGACCTGATGCTTTCTTCTGTCACAGTAAGCCATAAATATTTCCTTGCTTTCTGTCACCAGGAAGTGCAGAAATAATTTTCTGGTGTTTCTGCCTGAATTCAGTGGAGCCAGAGGAGCTTGCAACAGTTGAGAAGCCATTCCTTACCTAATTTTAGGGCTAAGCCCCCACCTTTCACATTTAATAGGTAACTCCTTCTCCCTCATCCCACCATTCCTCACCGAACACTGCCTTACTTGACCTGTCCAGCTGCTTTCTGTAGTCAGTGGTAACAGACTGGCTTTCAAGGGGTATGCTTGCTTTCTGTCCTAGGCCTTGTTCTTCCTCCTGCTATTACCACTACGACTAATTTCAACTCCACAACTTTTAAATGGATAAAGTTAGATTTTTACTTATGTTGAGCTAGGCAAGGTGAATAATGTTCCATATGCCTACCCTTGGAGAAAAACAACCCAAAATCCAAACAAACCCAACAACAACCAAACCCTTTTTCAAAGCAGTTTGGAAAGATTTAGCCTTATTAGATTTTAAATGAGATTTGATGCTAACAGCCACTTCTACACCGGACTGTTTTAGCAGCACAGAAAACCTCCCAACCCCAGATAATGCATTAAAGGATTCATTTCTTTGGAACAAATTAAAACTTTTCAAAGCCACTATGTTTTAATTATAACTTCTTCATTAAAGTGAAGCTGTGGAGCATTTTCTAGAGGAGCGTTTAAAACCTAAGTTATTTATCCCAGAGTTCAGATGAAGAAGAAAGAACAGGGTGATGCAAAGCACCGTGGAGGATGGGGTGTCTGATGTTCTCAACAAACAAGCTGTGAGGAGAGAATTGGCCAAAACCCAAACCAACCCAAACCCAGCAGTATTTCATACCAGTCCTGCACTGCATTGAAGGAGTCTTCACTGGTGATATCATACATGAGGACGAAGCCCATGGCTCCTCGGTAGTAGGCAGTAGTGATGGTCCTGTATCTTTCTTGTCCGGCTGTATCCTGGAACAGAAAGGAATATTTAGGCTTTAAGACTCCAATTCTCAGAAACAGCATTTGTAATGAGGTCCTGTGCCTAAAGCAAGGCAACCACTCCTTGTTGTTATACATTTTAAAACCCTCATTTGCTCCCATCTGAAACGAACTGTCCTTACATTTTAGGATTAATTAGGCTTTTGCATAAACAGTGATTTCTTAAATGCATTGTGACACATGTTCTATGAAAAAAATACCAAAGATGTCAACCCTTTAATTGCTCTTCTCTGCCTCGGCCTCAAGGCAATAATAAAACGTTAGCAGAGTTCACTGAGAGCTGACACTTCAAAGCACAGGCAACAGAAAACAGCCCAGGACTGTAGCAGGCAAAAGGCATTTACGTGTTGCAATTTAGTGTTGCAGTCAGGAAAATACCCTTGAGCAGATATTGCAGGTGACTCTCACCTGGGGTTAAAGACAACAATTAAAGACTTGATGCAATGAAAATTACTCGACAAAAGGAATTCAACATGGAATATCCCACTCACGACATCTGAGGTTCTGAGGTGCACATACTAATCAGAGATTTACTAAGTTCCATTTAATTCTCTTTGTCTGTAGAGTGCTGTAGAACACCTCTACCTGCAGTTGTCATTTCTATGTTCAGTCTGGCAGCATAAAGGTGAAACTGTGACATATACAACAGAAGACTTGTGAGCTAAAAAACATGTCAAATACCATCTGGTGGATGCCAGCAACATTTACTCCTCACATTCTAGCTGCCGGCTCTTAAGCTGAGGAGTGTTTCTACATCAGATCAACAGTCCTGCATCCAATTCGCCCCCTTTGGACCTGCCTTCTGAATCAAGAAGAGTTGTGTGCTTAACGCCTCTCTCATTCAGGAAGTTATCTATTATTTGAACAACCACATTTCATCTATGTTTTGAGAAATGGCACCTCTTGTGAAAGAGCTGCAGGGAGGCAAAAGGCCTTACTTTCAAAGCTCAAGCTCACCATAAGGTGTTGACTGCTAGTTACTCCTAAGGGTTAGCAGTTCTGAAAGGAATGCTCCTTTAGTCCTCGCAAAACCCACACTTAAGAAAGCATTTACTGCCACTGGTTTAAAATGTGATGATTAAGGTTCCTCTTCTCTAGAGAAAAAGGCCCTGAAGGACTTATCTATCACATGGCTAGTTGGAAGAGTGAAATAAATCCATGTAAAGCACTCTTGCCAGAGTATTGAGACAGTTTCTGATCAGACATAACACATCACCAGAGCCCCAGAAAACACACAATGTGCAGTGGGTCAGAAACTACTCAGCTTTAAAACCCTCCTGTTCATCATTCCCATACATGCAGCTTTGTTTTTGCTGCATGCAGGAGACAGTGTCAGCCCTCCCAGAACACATACTAGCCAGCCTGCGAAAGGGGAAAACAACAATGATCGCCTGTTGTTCTGCACCAGAATATCACAGAGGCTCTCTGCAGGAGGCAAGCGCTTGTAAATAAGCTCCCTGCAGCTTGCTTAAAAGACACTGCCTATTGCACTAGTGTGAGACCATCCACAGCTGTAACACACCGCGAATTTCCCAGGGAGAAATTCTGCAGCAGGAATCTTGCTGTTTCTCCACCAATCCTCTGGAAAAAAGAAGGGATTTTTCCTTGAAACTTGTGCATTTATTTCAAGGCAGGGTAGTCCATTGGCTGATCACAGCAAAGCGTTGCACACTGCCTGAGAAACGGTTCTGTTCCCTCCCGACAAGAAGTACGAGAACAAGGTGGACTACACCTTGCAGCCTGAGTGACCGTGTCTTCTCCTACCGTGATAAATCCATTACAGAGCACTCTCATAGTCATTGACACCACATCCTCGCTTAGCTGCTGAACTGCTAAACCAGCCGCGACAACTAGATCCCAACTATAACTCTTCGAGTGGGGAAGGTCTCAGTGGCAACAGTATTGCTCTGCTTATTCAGACATGATAGCTGCTCTATTTTAGCCCAATTTCCCATTGACACAAGGCTTATTGAATCATCAGTCTCCACACATGAATGTGGATATGCCCATAATATTTGACTGAAAGGAAACACCCTCAAAGGTACATTCTTACAAATGTCGTGAAAATAGTTGGTAAGGGGAAGAGAGACTTTAAGCATCCCTTAGCAAGCTGGGTAAAAAGCTTAGTTCAACGCTTATCTTTTTCCAACACCAAAAGATCCACAGGAGGGAGGCTTTCTTCATGCCTCATTAGGAAAAAGACCTCAATCAGTATTAGCAACTTCTCAGATCCCGCAACCAACAAAAAGAAATACATCCTTAGGAAGTCAGGCTTCTTCAGTTCTCAAGCCCACGGCATTATTGTTTTACACCTATATTGCCAGGATCTCCCAAATCTCATCTTCTGTTTTCTGCTGTGTGTTGAACTAGTTCTCATTTTGTCTTAGGGCATGGGGCTGTGACCAGGCAGTAAGCAACAGCAAGGCACATGGGCTAGCTACATGCAGAACAGTTTGGAAAGAAATCACATTTGACAACAGCTCTGAGCAAGAGGTTAGCTGTGAGGATGTGCATCCAGGCTGTTCCAGGCAGCGGCCCCAAGGGACGCGCAGGGTGGCTTTCAAATCCTGTGGGATGAGTCCAGTGCCTCGGCTCAGCGAGGATCTGCACTCAGCCTATAGAGTTAATCTGTGTGAATGCAAACTGTGCTATTGCCAGGAAGTGCTGAAATGTGGTAATTCTGGTTTGCTGATTTCGCTATTCTCCCTACAAACCCCCTGTGCAGGGAGGTGGACTCCAATTTATCCATTAGCAAGAAACAGGGACGTGGCTGGAGGAGGTGCAGGACCCCAAAGGGCTACATGTGCTTCCTTAGTCATCGTCTGTTCTCTGGCAGACAATGCACTTCCCTCATTAGGAAGGTCATTTGCATATTCATTAGTATAGACTTAGGTGCCTACCATCTCACAGGCAGTGTGTGAGAGGGGAAAAGGCATCCTATATTTCATGGTATGTGAAGTTTATTCATAACCTTGCCCTGGTGGCTATGGGGTAAGGCAGAGATGTGATTCATCTCTATAGGGGTCTCTTGATGGATTCTTGTTTCTGTTTCACTGTACAGGTACAGAGCACGCCATCTCCCCTTGAATGTTTTTAGTTGCATTACTCCAAATCCATCTGAATCTCTGTAATACCACCCTGAAGTGACCTTTCCCCCCTCAGGTTATGTTAGCTTCTTAGACAGCTGTGAACTGGCTTAATTTTCTTGACTCACACCTTGTTTTATACAAGCTCCACTGACCATCCCCTACCCCCCCCCACTTCAACATCAACACAATTAAACAAACTGCAAAATCCGAGCTCAGTTTCTTCAGCGTGTACATTAGCTGTCCTTGCAGAGTTTAAAACACCACAAAGCCTTTGGTAATAAGGCATTGCAGGATTTTATGTGCAAGACATTTATCTAACGAAGGAGAAAATAACTGATGCAGATTGCTTCTCTGCTCCCTCAAGCTGCTTGCAAGATTTCCAGGTAGACCACAAACTCATTAGAAGACAAGGAGATGAGGCAGAGGCAGGGATCAGCAGAAACCTGGGGTAGCTCTAATTAACAGTCTAGCCAAACGCCTAGGAAGAAAAGCCTGAGCCTTCAGCCTGTTGGGCTGTCCCTGAAGAAGAATCAAGAAAGCCGGGCTGTAACCAAGCATGGAAGGGTCTCAGTATATTTACACCAATGTGTAATGTGTTCTTCTGTAGCTTACATATGTGCCTGTCCTTGACACAAACTATTGAAAAACCCACAAGACCATCAGTTGGTAGCTTGAAACACAGATCTGAAGGTTTTGCATTAATGAGCAATCAAAATTCAGTGTTTATCAAGGGAGAAAAAGAACTAAATGCATTTGCATTACGTGCAGATGCCCGCTACTCACAAGATCCATCACAAAAACATTCACAACAGGAGCACGACCAGGTTTACTTCAATGTACTTGGCTGTCTCAGCACAAACAGCAAGGTACCTGTACAGGAAACATAATCTGAGATTTTAAATCATGACAGATGCTCTTTGCTGCAGGTCTGAAAAAGCAGAATCCCTGGTTCTGAACTGTTGTTCTTCTAGTGAAGATTGCCAGCCACGAGTTCTTTGTTCCAAATAAAATGTCACTGAAACTTCTCATCTGTACTGGGTTTAATGCCCTCATGACTGCTCTAGCAGTGTATGTGACAAACAGCCTCTGAAGAAATAAACCTTCTGATTTCTTGTAAAGGATTACAGCTTTTTGCTTGTTTTGTTTGGAGTTTGGGGGTTTATTTTCGAGAAGAATAATAAGTAAGAATAAGAGTTACCCGTTGTCCAGCTGGTTGGCAGCAATTACAGGATGCATGTACTTAGCATCATCCTTGCTTAGGCTGTTCAGAGTCAGAACAGAGGCTACATCAACTCCAACAACCAGCACCAACCACAGTTTCGGGGCTTCATCAGCTATGGTGAAGGAGGAGTGACCTCTTGTTCCCTGCTGTTCAGTGTCACATCGTGACACCTACACCATAGTTCTTTGTTTGGAGTTTGGTCAGCCTTGGGGACAGGATAATCAACTTCACGGCCCTGTGGTTATAGGGGTAGGAAGTTATTAGACATCAAAGTGTTAGGAAACATCTGACTCCCTGCAAACACAGCTCAGTTCTCAGCAAGACTGGCCACCTAAGCTCCTGCTCTCTACATGACAGATAACCTAAATAA
Organism: Pezoporus wallicus; assembly: GCF_028554395.1. Taxonomy (NCBI): domain Eukaryota; kingdom Metazoa; phylum Chordata; class Aves; order Psittaciformes; family Psittacidae; genus Pezoporus; species Pezoporus wallicus. The sequence goes on along the minus strand of NW_026639057.1, from coordinate 1,082,362 downwards.
GGAACAAATAAAGAGACATCCTGAAGGCAGAGGGCTGTTTGTTCTGCTACAGGCCACTCTGGGGCTCAGTAACAACTGACCCTTTTATGTCCAAGACCTGTTTACTTTCCCTTCTGCACAGATGAGGAAACATTCACGCTCACATGCAGCCTTCTCTGCTGCTGCTCTGTTCTGCCTTCCTCACTGGACCTTGCTAGCTGCTCAAAGCAGCGTTTCCTTGCATTTCTGGACTGTTGTAACGCAAAGAGTTGAATTTCTCATGATCTTTGGCAATTCCAGTTGTTTTGGTCAACACTACTGATGCCTGCTGTGAGGTGGGTGGTATGTTTCCATCCCACTACTCTCATGTCAGGATATGCACACTCTCTGGGGCTGAGATTTCCTCAGCTGCGTGTTCATCCAGTGCTCAGCACATAAGGGCTCTGCTCTGCGATCAGAGCTCCTGGATTTATCATTAACACACACATTTCCTTTGCAAAAGTAGACTTTTGAGTGGAAGCCATCAAGAAAGCATCAGATAAAGAAAAAAGTCACCTTGAGAAAGAAGAAGAGGGCGGTGAAAAACAACCCACCAAGAAAGACAAGGGTGAGCGAAGAGAGTGACCTATGCCATTAATACCAGAATGCTAACGTTGTGCTTACTGTTCCTGCTGGTAGCTAGAAATAGGAACAAACAGGCAAGCAAAATGAGTCACTGGTTAAGGCATGGAGAAGACGTGATGTCATGAAAAGCCTGTGATGTTTCAATTGCTGCCAGGAGCAAAATAACACCTGGCTCCTTCAGAGCTCAGCTCCGATTAAAAAGCTCCAGTTCAACAGATGGTATTAAGCGTGCCTTTTTCCTCTCTTCTTATTGAGTGCTCCCATTGTCCAAAACTCACTGGAACCTACTCAGCCACATTTAGATACCTTGAGAGACAGCTTAGTTTGATCAATATTAGCTATTTGCAGCAAAACATTTCTGTTATGAATAAAAACCCAACACAAAACCCCTGTCTTCTTTTGTTAAAGGCTTTATCCTTGCAAAGTGTTCTTTAAATGCTTCCCCACTATGACTATCTTAATTTCAGCTCTTTAGAAGTAGTAAAACCAGAAGCCTTGGGTTATTTCAGTACCACCAGTTGCAGAAGCTTCACTTCTCTATCCTGTTTTACTTACCCCTTACAGAAGAAGCTCCTACCACCCTGCGTGCTCTAACATTCCCACACTAACTGCTCCCAGCAGGGAGACAGAAACATTATGAAAAGAGACTTCTAACACACGCACAGCCCACAATAGCTCACCAGTCATCAGAGCCCTCAGTCTTCATTGACACACACACTTCTGGAGTTGTCCCCTGTAACTCAGTGGCTGAGCGTCCCTTCAGGTAGGGCACTGCACTTGGTTTTCTTTATAAAGTAACTTCCATAAACTAAGCTGATGGGCATGGAGGACAAGTTAGCACAGGTTGACCTCATCCAGCGTTAAAACATTTCTGGTGGCTGGGAAGCTCTTTAACTTTGCTCAGCGACCCCACACCATGTAAGACAAAAAGTGAATCACTGGAAATACAACGGAGTGCGCTTGCTCAGCAGATTCTCATTTCCTAACTGGAATCAAGCCAGCGTACTGTGATTAACACTGCTGGTCCTGACCTACTAAGATATTAACGAAGTTACTTCTATTTTCCCAGGTGCCTTGAGATTGTAGCAAAGATTGGCAGCAGTTGCCCTTCCTCATCTGTCAAAAGGTAAGGAGGACTGAAAGAGGGCTGCTGGCTTACAGACACTATCTGCTCTTCTCATCTTCCTGTAGCTTGAATGTCTCTGCTAGAGTATTTAAAAGACAGTGGCTGCAAAAGAGAAACCTCATGAAGAGGCACACACAAAGATTAAGTTCATTTGCACATTCTTTAATGCCATAGAATTGAAAAGCCTTATTTTTCATGACTTAGAATTAATATAAAGATCATTCTGATACGTTTTTGATTCTTCCTGAACCACTTAGCTCAATAGAAAACTAATGAAATGGCAGGAATAAACATACGTAGCACCTATACCATATGCCTACTTCCAGCTTCCACTTCTTTAGCTGCAAATAAACAAAGTTCAGGAAGTATTTTAAGAGGCTGAGATCCTTGAATAAGAAGCATTTCAGGCACTGAATGCATTGTTATATAAGAATATTTTGCCATTTTTGCTAGATCCTTTTAGTTGTCCTATGTTTAATTCTGTTGATCAGCCACCGTAAGAACAACTGTACAATGCACAGATGTCTGAGCAATGTTAGCTGCTCTAAGTGCTATTAATTAGCTTCGGTTGTTGGGAAGCAGATAAATTAATCACAGCCAGAGTACTTTAGAAGCAGCACTACACTACTGCGAACTTGCAAGTATGGACGTCCTAAATGGTCCTGTAGTGCAGCGGGTAGATGTGCTGCAGTCCAGCTACCACTGTGTGGGTTGTAACAGCAGACTGCTAACCCATGGAGATGTAAGGCAGAAAGGAAAATCTCAATACATTATCAATCAGCTGCCAAAAGAGCAAATGCAAAACCTGTGAGAAGGAAGTCAAATGATCTGTGGTACAGATCTGTTTAAATTCAGTAGCCTGGTTCTTTGATCTGGAAAGGAACAAGGATAAGGTGAAGGGAATTAGCATTATACTGCTATCAGCCTCACTCCCCCTCAAACGCAAGCAAGCAGAACATAGCAAATCCCAGCTCCGAGAGCAGCAGAACAAGACGCAGACTTCCTGGAGCCTATTTCTAGGTGATCAAATGTCATGGTAACCAGCAACAGAACCATGCAGTGAGTCCGTGTGGAGCAGGCTCTGCACGAGGCTTGGCCACAGCTGCCCAGCTCCAGTGCCCCGGCAGCATCACAGCGGTACCCAGCCCAGACCCCATTGCAACAGTACTCAGCCTGAATCCCATGACAGTGGTTCTCAGGCAGGACCCCATGGTAGCAGTACCCAGATGGATCCCAACCCAGACCCTCATCCCAGTGGTACCCAGACTGGACCCCATCACAGAGGTACCTAGCCCAGACTCCATCACAGCTGTACTCAGCACAACCCCATTGCAGCGGTACCCAGCCAGGACCACAGCTGCAGAACTCTGGGCAAGACCTTCAGTTAACTCATTTACAAAGCAAATATTTACATCCCAAGGTGTTTATGAAGCTCGATGACTTTGTGCCTTCAAGACCTATTAGTATCCCTAATTGTAAGAAAACTTAGTACTCTGCTACAAGCATCACCCCCCAGGACTGTTCTTATCAAGGGAAGATTTCATCTTATTTAGTAGTGGATTAGTGCTAAATCTGAGCCTCATACTTCACAAGAACCCCCTAGAGGTATTATGCCAAGGGGATCAATTCTAAGACAAAGTGCTCAGAGATTCTGGGAAGGTGTTTATGATATTTCCAAGATTAAAATACCAAACTAAATTGCAATCATGAAGCCAGAACATGTGCTTTAAATGAAAGGGCAGCAGCAAGACAAGGAAAAGAACCACAAAGAAAAAGGCATCGAGAATCAAAAGAAAATAACCAAACATAATTTATATTAAGAACCATGAATCAAAAAATATATATATATATATTGTGTATATATATGTGTCTGTATATATGCGTATATACATATGTGTGTGTATATATATGTATTCTTTTAAGGTCTTTAAAACCCTAATGTGTAATCTTTCAAGATCTGGCAGAAATTAAGAGCTGATCAGGCAATTTCCAATTTATTATCTGCCAAATTAGGGAAAAAGCCCCACTGCTGAATTCAGCTGAGCATTAAACACAAATACAGATATTTAAGGTTCTAACACACAAGAAGGTAGAATGCAAGCCTGAAGAAAACGAACCACAAGAACAATCTGAAGCTTGTAAGTCAGAAGGTAAACAAAAAAGGTATCTATCTCACTTCAGTAGAGTTTGAAATGCATTTTCCAAGTGCTGGAATTAGCAATAACAGAGATTCCTCTACCTCGCAAGTTTATATTTGATAGAAATGTGCACATACGTTGAAAAGCAATGCAATAAGTAAATCTGATAGAGTTCTTCAGGTGACATGAAGGGGGTTTTGATCAAATTCACAAAAGTGTAAAAAAACAATCAAATGGAATTTGAAACTTTCCAAGTAAACCCACATCTTGGCTGAGAATAGAAAGGAAGATTTTCAGCTAAAGGACAGCTATTTTGGAGTAGTCATAAACATCTTAAAATAGATGCTTAGAATTTATTTGTCAACCCCAACAGCGCACGCACGATGCTCAGTAATGTCACAAGACAAAGAAAATAACCTGCTACCATTTCTGGCAAGATTTTCTATTAAAACCACACAGTCCAGATGTTAAACTGGAAATTGCATTGTGTGACAGCTGCAGGTGGCTCTACTGCACTCCTGAGGCAGCTCAGTAAGCAGCTGTGAGGTCCCTTTGGGGCTCTCATGGCGTTACAGTGCCTGTGGGTTTCTTGGTGTGAAGTCTTTTTGCACGCTATTGTAAGTTCACCCACCTCTGGGGTGATGCCCACTCCTCCCTTCTATTTGGAAAGAGCATCACCAGCAAATACTTCTTGACATACTTGTGAGATGTTTTGCTGCTTGGTATTTTTACTGCGGACTAATTATTTCATGACCACAACACCTTCCTGCTCTGTCTAGGCCATGTACTGCTTCCAAGCCTTTGGCCAGTGGGTGTGCTAAGTGCTCAAGTGGCTCAGATCTCAGTGATGAAAAGCACATCTTTGTATTTACCTTTTCAGAAAGACAGAGGAAAACAACAACAGATTTCTCAGCCGAAGAAAACGTGTTGTTGGCATCATAAAAAAAGAAACAACATATGACTGATTTATCTGGCATTCAAACAAACTTCTAACCCAGTTCCAGTCCTCAACCGGCCAGTCCTTGCCTATCAAGAACTGCTTCTCCATCCTCTAAAATGATTTTTGAGAGGGGCTACAATAATGATTTAAGGGCTACATTCAGACGGCATTGTAATCACCATTACCTACTTGAAATGTCCCAATTAATTCCTTCATCAGCTGTTTAGAAAACTGACTTTTAACAACTCTTCTTGGCAGGAATCACTTTGTATTTCTTCTGAATTAAAGATAGCGCATCTAAGCTCATTTTGGAGCAAACCAAGCCAAAATCCATTCCTGTAGTCCTTATTTTCATGGGTAAATGATTTATCCAAGGAACCCAGTGAATAGGGGAAAGGAAGCCCTACCTAAAGTGGGAAGGGAAAAAAAAGGGACAAAAGTCTTTGAGGACCTGGCTCATTGAAGAAGACCCCAAGAAACAAGAAACATCTCAGGTTCAGCAAGCAGACTACAGCTGGGTCAATCACAGCATGATCTGCATGCCCACAATTCTGATCCTAATAAGAATATCATGTCAGCGTTTCAGATGATCAGGATTGCAGTGAGAAATCCTGGCCCAGACTGAGGTTGGAAGATGCTGCTGGGCCCACCTTACACTGCCTTTGAGTATAATCAGCTGGAAATCGAGCATTAATGGATGCTCACACCAGTGTGTCTCATACAATTGAAGCCAACCAATATAAAGAATGAATACTGACAAGAAAAATGCTGGTGGGGAACTCTATCATACTTCTAATGATTTATTAAACAACAGGAGTCATAAAAGCAATAGACTATTTCAAACTTAACTTGCTGCCAGGCTAATATGTGCACATGTACACAAGTGGTAATAAGGGTCAAAGAATTCTTATCCCAGCAGTGAAAATATTAGCTCCCAAGAAGGTTTGCGACAGCAGCTTAAACTCTGTACAGGATTTGGACAAACTTCTACTGAAGGCAATGAATTACTTGTACCAGGGGCAGAGAAAACCGTGCTACAGGGGCTGATGGTGTCCAACACGGTGCACTTACCTGCCCTTCTGATGGAAAGTAGCTGCATTGCTGCATGTCTCATCTGTCCCCACACCAGTGGGACCTCAGTCACACTCTCAAGCACAGCCTACTTAGGAGGACCACTTGATTCAGCCCAGATTTGGGGAGATGCCATTTGCCATTGTACTTTGATATAAAACAAGCCATGAAGAGTTTTAACGCCCTGCCTGCACGCAGTGACCTCAGTGAAGAATCCTGCCTAGGCAGAGGTCCCTACTTCTCTCCAGTGAGACTAAGTTTCTAGATAAGAACATACAGCATATTCCATGTGATGTGTTTCTCAAAAACACAGACCTCAGCCCGAGGACAGAAGGCTGCAAAAAGAGCTGTTCATGATAACTCCAGACTGTCCTGCTTGAAGCGAATGAAAATCCTTGTGTGGAAGAGGGACAGCAGAAGATCATCTTTGTACAGAACACTAAATGCATGTGATGCTTTTCAGGTGAACAAAAATAGGGGGCCATCTTTCTTTACTAAATTCTAGCAATTTTACATTAATACAGCTTCATAGAATAAGGACAGCATCACCCCAAGCAAGTGAAGGTCTATCACCAAATCTGTAATTGAAGCAATCATAGTATCTGGCACAATACAAGCACAAGTTCATGCATAAGCGTTGTGCTGCTTCCTAAATCACCCAGGCTGTCCACCAGCAGCAGATTGACAACAGGCTCTATAGACCATCAGCTCAATTCAGCAATGAGCAATTCTACACTCCATTACCATCACACTTTAAGAAACACTTCCCAGCTTGGGAATGAATATGTCCTGTTACACTGGGGAAAACACACGCTGAAGTATTTATCAAATGAAACCAGCTTCCTTACTGAGAACTAAACCCCCAGGAAGATCAAGCTTCTCTGCTTTCCTGTGTAGCTATACATGATTTGTCTGGAGAAGGTGCAACAAGTTGACATTTTGAGGAAAACAAGCTATTTACTATGACAGAGACAAAAAGAAGGCTCACAGGACTTGTTCTTGGTTCCAAGCCAGTCCAAATCACTCCCCTTGACCAAAAGGGTGCAAAAACTAAACTTTGAAGCAAAGCATAGGTACAAGTGAGCAGAACTAGATCTGCAAATGAGCTAAAGACATTTTAACACTAAAGGGACATCAGCACCAGCATAACTGCTTCAAAACATTATAAAACTACATTTAAATGAGAAGTACTTTCTGCTTGCTACTATTTTGTCTTATTCCAATGTCAAAGAATTAAAACTTGGCCTGATTTTGGAGGCTTTAGAGCAGCAGCAGAAGCTTTGGCGTGGGCTGTCTTGAGCTCACCCTAAAGCTTTATACCAAGATCCAGGCAGTGACAGCATCTGGCCTTTCTGCAGAACAAAATGATCTCTGGTCTTGCAGGAAGCAGTTTCCATTTCAGTGGTATAACTCAAACCAGAGTCACCATTCTCACAGAGTCCGGAGAACAAAATGTATCCCTATTTAAAACATTAATAAAATCCCAGCTTCTGTCCTCACGTGGTGCCCAGGACTTCTTTCTTCATCCAGAGTATCAAAGGGAATGTAATTTCCCTTGACCAAAGGTTTCATTTTGATCTTCCGAGTCAGTTGAAAAATGACAGAAGCCACAATAACACCCAGATTTCTTTGTTTAGATGTCTCTTTTTGCTAGTTCCTCATACGAAACCTGAAGGGAAAGCAAATGCCTTTATCCCTGTCCTACCAGCACTCGCTGCAGAATGACAAAGGACATGTGTGAGGGCAAGGGCATCCTGTCTTACAAACTGAGTGCTCCCATAAATCTCAGACAACAGTAGCTGGCCTTTTTAGCAGACCATGTGGTAGTATCAGAGCTCATCTTCTGCCAACACCTGCACCTGAGAGAAGGGAATCCTAAGATCTAACTGTCAACAAAGTCTTTATTGCAGATGAGCAGTGCTTTGTGCCAGCCTCCCTGATGTTTAGTGACTAAAAACTTCCTAGGTTCTCATTATGCTCATCAAGTGGGGCATAAATAAATACATGCTGCAAAGTTTCTTCTATAATAGGTACTCTTCCTGGTGTAAACCATCAGACAATAAGTATCAGATGATAAAGAATATACTCTCTGTTCTAATCTCAAAGTGTCTTTCCACGTCACTAATGATATTGTATCAAATCAGTCCTGCATATATTAGGACAGTTGTATCAACAGACAGCAAATGTTACAAAAAGCCTCTTAGATAAGAACAGGCAATATTCTGGTACATGTTTACTTCCATTTAATTAATGAACAGACTAGTTGCAGTCTATCTTGCAAAATGAGATGTAAACATAAGCGACCTCCACATATGCTGCATCTTTCAAAACAGCTTACTGACGACAGCCACAGGAGCAACCCCTCATCCACGCTTGCTCCAGTGCTACAGTCATTGTTTTTCCACTTAAAAATGGAAGAGGCTGCATTTTTGTGTGGAAAGAAGAACAGCAGGCATTAAAGGGGTATCTGGCAAACACAGAAATTCATCTCTGTGCCCAGGAAAGAAAATGGGAAGGATGTTACTAGAAATACGCTGAGACTTCTCCAGAGGGAATGGGATCTGCTGTAGAGAATGCACTACTGGGACGGAGACACCTTGTGACACACTGTGATGGAGGAAAAAGGAACAAACTGAAATACAGAATCAGAGAATCCCAGACTGGTTTGGGTTGGAAGGGACCTTAAAGCTCATCCAGTTCCAACCCCTGCCACGGGCAGGGACACCTTCCACTAGAGCAGGTTGCTCCAAGCCCCTGTGTCCAACCTGGCCTTGAACACTGCCAGGGATGGGGCAGCCACAGCTTCTCTGGGCACTCTGTGCCAGTGCCTCAGCACCCTCACAGGGAAGAATTTCTGCCAAAGAGCTCATCTCAGTCTCTCCTCTGGCAGATTAAAGCCATTCCCCCTTGTCCTGTCACTACATGCTCTTACAATGGGCCAAAAGAACAGTAAAAAAGGTGACTGGAGGACTGGCTTATAACAGAGCATTGGAAAGATGATCTGTGTTTGGATGAGCCAAGTAACAACACACGTCCCAGGATGTTACAAGGCTTGTTTCAGCAAAGGCAAAACAAGCAGTTTCCTTGGGCAGGGGAAGGCTTCTTCAGCTGTGCCATAGACTGCAGGACCAGGTCTTCAGCAGCCTCTCCTACAAACTCAAATGACTCTCTGCTTCTGCAGTTCCTCAGGAGCATTAGAAACTAAAGATGATAAAGTGATACTGAATATGACAAGGATAATAAGACAAAAGAAGTGCTGTTGATTTCACTGAGCCTAGGACTTCTGCCCATTTCATTATTGAAATTTTCAGTGGAGGAGGAAAACTCTTCAACTAGGTATTTTATTTGGTAGTCACAGAGCTCTGCTTCTGCTGGTGGGGTGGTCTGGTTTGCGAGGGTTCTTTTGGTTGGTGGCTTTTTGGTTTGTTTGGGTTTGCAAAACTCCATGTAGTTTCTTCTGTCACTTCCAGGGTCTTGGCCAAAGTCAGCACCCACAGAGTTGTGAAGACATCCAGAAAAGCTTAAGATGTTCAAAGCTGAAGATGCATTTTGTTTGTGCTCTGTTTGCACCCAAAGGGCTCGGGTCAGGATTTGATGCCCTGTGACATATGCTTGTAGCACGCAGCAGCATCCTCTCGGAGCTTTGCCTTTTTGTCAGCTTGTGACATAATCTGAATGTTGAATGAATTCAAGGTATTGAAATAGCAAGGTATTGAAGATTAGCACACAGACTGCACTGATAACTAAAACCATGCTCTGGAGAAGCAGAGTTGTCACCACCTTTATGTCCATGTGGACATCGTTCGCAAATTTTAGGAGCAAAGGATGAAAATACAATTAATGAAATTATCTAATGAACGCAGAAACTCAATTACAGGCTTCACATCGTGCCTCAATTAGACTGTGCTTGGGTTAGAATTGTCAGGTGATAATAGGGTTGTTAAAACAAAGCAAATTAACTAGGTGCACTAAGAAAATGCTCATAATTAGCATCTTTGTTTTACTAAAGGTACCACAAAGCCTCAGTAGCATCAGGGAGTTTTCAAACACATCATTATAAAAGGGAAAACAAGAATGTGCTATATTAACTTGATATTACCATGGTAAACAGTTTAACAATCTTGAAGGAAAGATCTAAAAGATCACAAGTTACCATGGTACCATTGCTCCCTCCAGCTTCATGTTTTCAACACAAAACTGAATACTTTAAAGGCAACACAGTGCAGTACTTTCTCCACTGCAAACTCATTCATCCTTCCCTGGGGGAATTTCTTTGTTCACAGGAGTCACCAGCTTGTTATTTGTAATTCATGAGAGCTATTGGAAAGCGAAATCATCTCAGGACACTGTTTTCCAGTGTAAGTTCAAACAAAGCACCTGAACCAGATTCTGCTCTTGCGTACGCTGCTGTAGAAGCCGGAGCTTTCTGGGTTTGACTGATCTCAGCTGAGATTAGCAGCTGATCTACCACTTATGCAGTTGCTCAGCTGCCAGTTACAAAGCATGCTCCTGTCACTCCAGAGGGACAGCTCTAGGAGCAACTTGGAAAATGAGAGGAGAAAGCTTGTCATACGGTGTTAAAGGAGACAAGGACATATCGCCAGGACCCTTCTCTCTTCACTGACCTTTTACTAGCAAATACTTTCCTCCCAACTATCAAATCACCTTCCTATCTCTATTGATTACTTCTGGCCACTTCCAGTGCACTAGATATATCCCAAACTGTCCTTGCAGAGACCACCTTAATTTGGGGTGTGTGAGACAGACATCTATACACACAGACAGACATCTATACACACAAGTGTGACAAAGACACATTCAGGACTAGTTTGTGAACTTCTTCAAGTAAAACAGGAATTCAGTTTAGAGGAATAAAGAGATGATATATGAAAGAAAAAGAAACAGCCTGGAGGTAGCTGTCCATATTGAAGTACAGATTTTGGGGGCCATGCAAAACCATTAGGTTTCATAGGTTCACATTAAGAATATACTTCATTTGCCATTACTGCCTGCCTGCTTACCCACCTAAATGAACACAGGTGTTGGCTGACAAGCTGTTCTTCCCAAGTATCATATACAAACTGCCTCACAGATACACCAAGGCTGTCATCTGCTAGATCCAGGAAGAGGAGTAGATTAAATATCAGCAAACCTCTTCCTGATCTTAGTAACCACGATCATGTTACATGAATCACTCCTGTAAAACATACAGTGACAGCAGAGAAGTCAGGTTGTGTCATTCTGTACCCAAGGAGAACACAATGCTTGGCGACCCTTCACACATCCATGGGACTTCCTCCTCCACAGGAGTGCCAGCTTCTCCTCTCAACACACTGCATTGCCTAAGGGTGAGAGAACTCTTATTCAGCTCCAGAGCCCTCAAAGGAACCTCACTGACACTACTGCCAGCTGTGCTGCCAATAGTGCAAAAAGCACCATGCTCACCTTGGAGCTGCCCTGGGAGAAAGCAATTGCAGCTCTGCCACCGGTGGGCACTCACCAGCTTCCCTTACCCCTGTGTTTCTTCTCCATAGGGGACAGTTTCCTGCCCAGGCACAAAGCCTGACCCCACCAAGGGACTCTTGAGGCAGGGGGTGGGAAGAAGCAGAGCTCCCCTCCTCCTGCTCAGGCTCAATCCAGGAAGCTCTTATCTACTCAAATAGATGCTATTTGTATGGCTCACCTTGGTAGCACAGGCAGTGTGATTACTCAAGTGCTATATCAAAAACATAATGCAGAGATAGCTGAAAAACATCCCACCCTCTCTTCTCCTCCTACAACAACTGTGTCTATAGTGATTATCTGCATAAGTCACTCAGATCAGTTGCTATCAATGATTGTATGCTGCATTATCACTTAATATTGTTATACAAACTAGATTTTACCTCCTTGACAAAGTGGTTATTTCTGGCTAAGTGGAAAACACTTCAGGGCCTAGACATCAGCCAAGTCTCCTATAAGGAGAACAGCTGACTTGCTATGATTCAACTTCATTTACTGGCCACTTGGAAAGATTTTTATTTCAATACCATATTAATATGGGTAAGAACTGTGGGGATGGCTGTTCTAACTTGTATATTTAGAGTGGAGAACATTTATTAAGCATTTGTAGGATCACAGCATAGCTAGGTTGATGTGACTTCTTGGGAACACAGGAGAAGTAGCTACACCAAGGCAGAAATGATCACTTTTAGTTACTTTAGTAAGAACAGCACTTCATACCTTGGCTGATTTATACCACACAATACAAGAGGAAGGCTTCCTGCCTATAAGTGAGTGCTCACAAGAAGAAGTTTTGATTTGAAATGTAGCATCCAACAGTCTACTTTCTCTTAAAACTTCTCCACTATATTACACTTTCTGTTCCTAAGCAACAGGTACACAAACATCTAAAACAAACAGGCTCCAGTAAATTAAAAACTGAAGGACCAGCTTCAAAGACCCTGGTTTAATAGGGTGCCGAGACCTCATACGTTCTTAGTGGGAACTCAGTATTGCATTTGAACAACCTCCTTCTGAAACCTTTCAGGTACAAGAGGTTGTTTTGGCACTTTGCCCTTGCAATGCAACCTCCTGGCCCATAGGCAGAAATCATGCTGAAAATCAGCACCGGGTTACTCTGTTCCACCCCAAAGTGGGGCTGCTAAAGGCTGCTACAACCCAGGAGCTGGAGGCTTTCACACACCTCAACATGGGGATGCAAAGCTGCGAGCCCCCAGACTCCACACTGCTGCCAGGTTAGCAAGGGGTTTATGTTGCCTTGGTTTGGGGTTTTTTACAGCCACCAGTATTACCGATTTCCTGAGGCAAAGAAGTGTATCTTAACTGGGTATATTCAGTGCCTTCATTTGTACTGACAGAAGAATCTGTTGTCAAGCTGCAATCAGAATAATGTGTCTCCTCCTGTTCATCAAGGAGTAACCACTGAGAAAAAATTCAACAGTTCAACACATTTTTCTCTGTGCTTTTCATGCATGTCATACAAACATTATATATCAGAAGTACTAGAGATTGAAGCAGTCATTTAGACAAGCTGGATTGCTTCTCATTAGCATACCCTCATGTCAGTAATCAAAATCAATCAACTTAAATCAAATCAATGTGTTCAGATAAAATGCATACCACATGCTGGCTGAAATGTGTACCAAAGCAAGACTGCTGCTGTAGAAAGCTTCTAACAGCAACGCTGGGTCAATTTCCATTAAAATACTAAGAAAATCTTTGTATAAGTATTTTCAACCAGCCTTGTGTGGCTCCAAAGGATTGATTAACTGACTTTCTGCAATTGGTCACTAGTAACATCCCAACACCTGCTGTCTCTGCTGGGTCCAATCAAGGGTTAAAGAGAAGAGTTCGCTCTCTGATAAACCAGGACCTTTGAGAATTCACAATTCACAAGGTGTATCTGGAGCCTCAGCTTCAGCAGCATTTGCAAGATTTATATGATGGTATTTAGAGTCATCATTTTACCCAGTTAAACATCTGGCTGCTGTCAAATTTCCAAGGTACACCGAGCTGGAATGCACCTGCTTACAATACCAACTACTTCTGAACAGCATTTGTACTGCAAGAATGCTCAGGACCCTTCATCATGAAGTCAGTGCAAAAAGGCAACTCAGACTGACTCTTGGAGGTGCTTCTGGCCAGGAGGATCAGCAATGAGCACTCACAGGGCTTCAGGACCCACCACCCCAGTCAGCACTAGGACTGCCTTCACCCTACTGGACCATCTGCGTTGTGTTCCCAGAAGACACTTGACCCAAGCCCTTTCACAGATCTGTTTTTACCCCATAGTTTAGCTGCAGAATCAATATCAAGGATAAGATTGCACACTACCAGTGTGCTCGTGGATCCCAAGAGACTAGGTGTGAGCTGAGCTGCCCTATAGTTCAGCCAGTCACTCAGCCTCTGCTGCAATAGCTCACAAAACCAGCTGTGGAGGACTGCCTGAGGTTGGCTGGGAAGTGGACACACAGTCCATTTTTATATTAGCCCCATTTCAGTTCTCTTAATGGCCCTGTTCTAAATTTCAAACAGCAGGAAACCTTTGCTTGCCTCTCCACTTCAATTTTTCACTTGATGAGATGACTTGTTTTTCTCTCAACCGATCACTGTCATATGCCTAACTAAATGTGTCAAGCAGACAGTGTTATAAGAGATTGATAAATGCTAAACCTCTAAGAGGCTTAGGAATGAGAAACATAATCGAGTGTCACTGCCAGAGGCAGAAGAGTTGTTTAGGAATTCTGATATGCACCAATTCAGCAGATACTTATTTTTATGCTAGTTTACCAGAAACAGGCAGCTTCAGAAAGCAGAAATGCTTCTCTGCCTCCGGGCTCATTCACCATGGGGTAGAGGAATCACCATGGGGTAGAGAAATCACCATGTCATCTCAGACCAGCAGCTGAAGTGTTCCAGCATCTGGTTCTGAGCAGTACAGCTTCTGATCCAAATAGTGATCAGAAATGGATGTTTCTGGAATAGATACAAAACTGCAGTGAGGTACAATTATGTAAAACCTTACCAACAGGGGAAGCATCTTCCTAACTTGGAAGCCAATCACCAATAAACCAGCTTGTGGTGGATCTCCTTTTCAGTGCTGTTTCATGGGTAACCGAAACAATGAAACCTCTCCTCCTCCTCCTCCCTTGCCTGAAGGGCCAAACATGCAGAATCAGGCAAATTCCACGGACTTTTTATGACATAATATTCTCAAATTAAAACTTTTTTTAGCCCAATAGGTGTAATTTAAAGGACCTTGTGCCTCCCTCACTGGTAAAACTGTACTCTGTCACTACAAGATGCTCTCTGATCATTCTTGGCCAGAAGCCTTAGGAAATCCACTGTCATCACACACATCAGACCAGTTATCTCATATCCCACTGACTGATACATTTGCAGTCAAACTATCTGTCATCACTGCCTGCATCCTTTCAATGGTAACCAAGGAGTTATGGCAGAAAGACTGTAAACTGATTGGGTTTGGTCCCCCATCCAGAAGGAGCCTGAGGCTGGAGACTGCGCCCCGGTATGGGGTCACTTTGGTGTCCACCACAGCTTGCAGCAGCGCCAGCTTCTGAAGCTGCTCTTCTTTGGTATTTCTGTTCTCAGAACACTGCACAAGCTTCAAGAGCCAGAAACTCTTCCCTTGTGCTCTCCTCACATCCAAGCAGAAGTATGTTTTGCACTGAGTAGCTAGCTAGACAGCCCCTCTTCATTACTTTCCTGTTGAGTTCATACTGGCCACCTGCAGGTAAATCCAGCCTGTATTTAATCCCTAGATTTGAAGCATTATCTCATGTTTATTTTCATACTGGCCTTGACTGCAGTATTTTATGCACAGGTAAATGATCTGCTCCCAGTTCGTAAACTGACTTCCTATAGGAATCTGTCAAAAGGTCTTCACAGCATCAGAACGGCACCTGAGCACAGCAATACAGATAACCTAATGGAGGCATTCACTTTGCTGTCCTGATCTAGTTAACCAGCAATCACATTACCTTGCTCCTTCAATACCTCTGGGCTCACTTCAATTCACTTTGGTCTCTCTGAACCTGACACTATTATATCCACTGCCGTAAGATGCTCTCCAAAATAGTTTGATTTTGCAAAGGGCTGAACATCTCGAACCCCCATTTCACCAGTGGAAATATACCTTCAGTCAAAACACATCTAGACTCAAAGTGCTCACTGCAGCACTATTAATTAACAATTAGATGCAGGCCTCCAGTGAACTCTCTGATTTGAGATAGGATAAAGTAGTCAACAAGTATATCAGTCATCTGTCAAATCTGAACTGCCATATTTGTTAAAAGC
Source organism: Pezoporus wallicus (assembly GCF_028554395.1). NCBI lineage: Eukaryota > Metazoa > Chordata > Aves > Psittaciformes > Psittacidae > Pezoporus > Pezoporus wallicus. The sequence continues at coordinate 1,066,665 of NW_026639057.1, read as the reverse complement.
ACAATATTCATGCACATAAAAGCATGATGCACTGATAAACTAACAGCAAGGGACTTCCTTGTGGTTTCCACATGGAAAACATCCCTTTCCTTTAGTCACTGTTTGCACTCTTCCCCCTATACCTATCAGAAGCTTCCATAGCACCATCAAATCTGCATGCATTTAACTTCAAAACCAGCGTTACTAACTGATTCCTAAAAGGTAAATGTTTGATGTTAACAAAAGAATTCTTAAGACGTATTGACTTCAATGACTCCTTGCTATTTTCAAAATCCAGTTCTCTCCCATTGACAATCAATGAAAAAAATAATCTCTAAATAGGTTCTTAGTCTTCTGTTCATTTTGCAAAAGCAAAGCTGGAAAACTGAATTATATTATGAGTTGAAAAGGCAGAAAGCACGCTGCTGTTCGTTTTAGTCACTTCCAAGCAATTTGGTTTGAATCTGCTGAAGGCAAATTCCAGTGTAAAGTACAAAAGCTCCAGATCATCTAAGATGAAGCCTGTTAAATCTTCAGTTGGAACTATTGCCTTCATTTATAAAAACACAATTTCTGCTCCAACAACAGAATTAGCATAAGTGCCCTTACAGTCTCGCTCACAGGATCTGCTAGCTCTATCTTCTTTCTTATTTCAATCGGAGATTGACGTCAGCAGCATTCAAAACCTTTTGAGACCTCATTCTCCAGTTTCTACTTAATTTGATGTCTCAGAACATTTATATGACTCACAAAATTTGCTGTTTGAAGCTTCAGGGCACAAAGATGGAAAGAAATCCAAAGGGAAAAAAAGATTGTGTTTAATATAGTAAAATAATAGTAAAGAGAAAGAGCTAGAGAAAATATAGTCAGGTGCTATTTTTGGTAAGGGCTGTGCACTAAAAGAAGCATGTTCTTCTCTTTCATTACCCAGTAAGACAAAGAAACACAATTTTCTGTTCCATTCATTACTCATAGTGAATGAAGAGGTCAGTCATAAAAGCAATATTAATTACATCGGATTTTGCAGCAAGCTGCAGTTGAGCAAGAATTTGGGACCACCAAAGCATCAGACCTTCCAATAGAGGATGCTTCTTGACACAGAACACACAGAGTCAGATTTTAGAGTCAGAAGCTACAGACTGCAAGTCCAAATTCAATTTGTGCTGTGCAGAAGAGCAAAGCTTGAGAAGAGCTCATTTCTGAGGAGTAAGAGGTTGGATGTAATCACCGACACCAATACAGATTTCATTCCTGCAAACCCCTGTCCCTTCCTCTGCAGATAAACAGGCACTCTACGTCTCCTGGATGAAGGGAAGACCATGGAGATGGGGAGATGCATTCCTGACTGCACCTCACAGGAAGACAATCTACTGCAATTCTTCCACTCTCACAGATGGTGGTCTCTAGTTCCAAACCCAGGTCTGTGCAAGTCCCCCTCTGGTTAAAAACAAACTGGAAAGAGAACACCAGTTATAGGAATCCCTCAAGCCTTGACACACTGTCAGGTTAACACTCTTCTGTTAATAATCAAGATTTTAATAGATGAGATCTTAAAATTAATGAGTCTTGGGAATCTTTTCATTAAAAAGAGCCAATGAGTCATGACTGAAAAAAGCCACTCAGCATTGCCCTTTGCTCAAAGCAGTCTCTCAACTACTGTATTGAGCAGATGGGGTTTAGCCCAACACACACGACTCACCTGTGGCGTGAGGGCACTTAAATCTTTGGGAATTTTATTGTATATCCCTAAAATAAGCAGACAAATTAGGAATGAAAAAACTCCTCATATTTCCTAATAACAGTCCCAGAGTAGCTGGCAAATATGATAGCCTGGATTTATTCTGACCTTCCTTCATGAAAAATATATTAAGAAATCAATGCTGTAATACTTCCCTGACATGTAGACTACAGTTGAAAAGAAAAGGCCACGCTGCATGGATTCTGACATTATAACCAGTAAAACAAATACCACCTCTTCTCTGCCTTTGTATCAGGTGATTAAAACCAGGCTTTTTTCACCTAAAAATCAGGAAATTAAAACCAGAATTGAAAAAAAAAGGTCTGGACTTTTTTTACCATCCAACTGACTGCCCTGTCTCACAGTCATAGGGTAACACAATATTGCACATTTGGAGGTCACATTCGCAGGCAGGATAAAAGGCTGCCATTGCAGGAGCTTTACAACTCTGAAGATCCCAGCTGAAGTCAAAGGGATGCATAAGTTTGATGTTCAGTACCAGAGCAAATAAACACCTTGCACGCAGTTAGTGGCAAATATAGCTATTTGCTTCCTCCTCTTCAATTCTGTAAATGGTATGGCAGGTGACCACATTGTCCTCACTTAGCAACATCAGGTTTTGATATCCAGCTGGAGCTATGGTGCTGCTTCCTGGTCCCCCAGGCATGAGGAGAGGATTTCCACAGCCTGCACCGCTGATGGGAGAACGGACACACGACTTAGAGCCAACGATGCGGTGATGCTGCTGTGTCTAAGTTACAGCCAGCTTCTGCAAGTACCACTGATTCAGGTGAAATTCCTTGTCAAAATAGTAACCAGTTGGAAGAAAAAGACCATTTCCAGATTTCAGTGAAAGATTATTCCAATCACAGTTTTACCATGACAATGGTGTGGATGACTGTTGCTGAATACACTCCTTTTAGACTTCTTGCAGTCTCTTGATAGAATAATAAGTAGCTCCTATGCATATTTACATCAGAATTATAGCAGGAAATCTGAAATTATGTCCAAGACTTCAGAATGATGGCCACAGATTTGAATATGCTACTGAGGAGTGTAATTGCAACTCAGAACAGCAGCAAGGACATCACAGAGGCAGAACTTTACACAGGTTCTTCCCTTGGAAGAGTTCTCTTTTTACATAACTAAATCAATAACAAGCATGAGTGAAAGGAAATGATTAATTTTATAATTCCAACCCCCTAAGAGTCAGGAGGGACCAAGCAGTTCTCACAGATTTGCCTGATTTAATATCTTTGCAGTAGTGACATTTCCTGCATGCTATTTTCAAGATAAAGGGCAATCTTATAAAAGAGATCTGTTTCAGCTGGGATAAGAAGCCTTAAACAGGTATGGATTTTCAGCTGTCACATACTTTAGTGCAACAGTTGGAATGAGCATCAGTATAGAAATACTGTTCATCTGGAGCCCTAAGTTCCTATAATTAGCCAACACATTCAAGTCCCTTCTGTGCTTTACATCATGTCTCACACTTAGGAAAACAACCTAGGAAGGGGGTTTGGTGAGAAAGGGTGTACAAAACCAGGCTGAAGAGCTTTGCTAAATGCACACCTTCCTCACTCAAGGAAGCTCTGAGCCCAGACACCAACAACCTCGCTGGAATCCACATGGTGTTTGTGCAGACTGACACTTCTGCCACAGCAGTTCCAGCCCTGCGGAATCCAGCCCTCCTGGGCTTGCTGCTTAGGGCTGCTCCTTGCAAACCAGTGTTTGAGTGCTGCTTGTTCGGTGTTGCTTTCTACTGTAATTAACAATCATTAAAGGTACTGGGGTTTTTCTTGTTGTTTTTAATTTCATCGTCCCGTTTTGGTTCTACTCTAGTTTTGTGCCAGGTTGAGCTCCACTCACTCGCTGGCTTTAGGGCATGTCAGCACTGTGCGGTAGAATTGCCTACCCAGACCCCATTTACCAGAGACAGAGCCAGCTCCGGAAGTAGAGAATGAGATTGGAGGTGGGAGAAAAAACTCAATGCTCAATGGCATTTCAACTTCTATACCTTGAATTGTCACTGAAGTGTCTCTCTTTAACGGCTGCACACAGCCAAAGCTTGCTCTCTGGCAGCCTGCTTCCACAGCCCCTCAAGCAACTCGTTCTGAAAAAGCACAGCATTCCCAACAACACACGACACAAGCCTGTGCTTTGGGCACCTTAGAAATAACATGGGAATAAACCAGACACAAGGCAGGACTGAAACTACCACTTTGTGTTCATGCCTTAGGAACTGGAACAAACCGTGCCGTGCTGCGCTGCAGCAGAGAGGCACTTTGCAGTAGCTAGAGAAAGGAAGTTTCATCATCACTTCCGACCCCTAACCAGCTCTTTTCTTATTTCCCAATCCTCAGCTGCTTTCCCTTTAGTCACCTCCACCTCTACAAAGGGAGCAGAGAGCAAACTGAAAAGAATTCCAGCTGAAGAAGGGGCTGCCACCGTTATCACAGCTGAAGTTGACAACAAGAATAGAATATAGCGTCTCTTCAGAAACTGCACACATATGAACATTACTGTTATTGTTATTGTTCCATGCAATCGATGCAGCAGCATACTCTATTACAGTCAGAGTCATTCTTCTCTTAAAAGGAAACAATTAAATGGACTTCCTCTCTTTTTCCCAGCACTTCTTGGTCGCTCTTCCACACAACTCCACGATTTCAAATCCTGTTATGACAGTACTCTGTGAGAACTGTCCTTACAGTTAATACACAAGTGTTCACAAAAGTGCTGTCCGATTTCACCAAGAGCAAGCCAGGGTGCATAACACAGGGCCAAGAGGAAACTATAGGAAAGGTGATATAGCCTGACAGAAATGTGTACAACATGAAGCTAAAGTGCACAGCAAGGAAGCAGTTTAGTATTTGGTGGTAATTGCAGTGGGAATACATTTTTTAGCCTTTCAGCTATGTAGGATGGTTATTTAGTTAAAAAAACAAATAAACCCAAACCACACTTGATGGGAATTATTTCCCTCTTCTCCCTCAAAATAAAAACAGACCTGCAGTCCTTGCTAAAGACTTTACATGGACTTATCAAAGCTGACTCATGCCAGTCTACCACAATTTGGCACTCAGAGCACTTCCATTCAGAAGCGGAAGGGCTCAGTGCCCGCTGGCAGCCGAGCGGGATGCAGTTTCCATGGCACTCGAACACTCAGTAGCTTCAGAGCTGCCACAGCGTTAGCACCGATGTAGGGACCAAAGGAAAGGAAGCAGCAGGTGGATCTTTGGATAAGTGCATGCAAAGGGAAAAACAGCGTTAGGGTGAATATCCTGCCTAGTAAACATGTTCTGCATGGATCCCCTGCATGTTCTATTTTATCACTCTGGCTACAAGAAAAGCAGAGAGACAATAACACTTGATAGATATCAGTAGCATATGTGCACACACAGATCTACGCACACTGCTCTCTCTCCATGACCTTACCCTCTAGCACTGGTACAGATGTCTCTATCCGTTTGTCAGAGCATCTTGCCATCCAGAAATTGGCTGAGAAAATACCATCATTGAGCCTTCTCTAAGTAACACACAAAGTTTAATCACTTGACTCATAGCATACAAAGTCACTTCAGTTAATAAAGCACAACAGCTCATAACACAGTGCATTTACCTGCTCCACTTACACCTGCTCCCCCACGTTTCAAACACTCTTTGACACCTCCGGTTTCAGTTTCGAACAGAAATCGGTAGGAAAGCAGTGAGTATCTAACATACAATTAGCAAAGAAATGAGTACGAAGCAGAATTAGCAAACCTAGAGGACTTTTCAAACAAGATGAAAGTGCACAGCAGAAGGACAAGGTAAAACACTTGGGACTGGCAGCTCCATTTGGAAGAAGGAGCATCTTAGCAACAAAGCAAAGCCAGGACTGTGACAGAAGCAGAGAAGGATACACTAGGATGCTTAAGATACTCTTTTAGGCTGCGGTGGTCCCTGACTATAAAATGCAAGGTGCTAAGCTGCTGTTGAATCATATTATCTATCCCCAAACAGGATGTTTCCCACTTTGCCACTCACTAATATTTGCTGGGCAACCAGAAGAGCTCAGCAGAAACCTAGGCTGAGATTCATGTCTGTTGTTAAACATTACATTGCTCTGCACATGGGAGAACCTAACCAGCAAGCCATAGGCCTCCCAGCTCTCCACACTGCAGGAGCATACTGCATTTTTGTCCAGTTTCTGGTGGTTCTCACCAATGTGTCCTTCTGTCAGCACCATACATATCTGCAGAGTCCAACACTGTTGCCCTCCAACACAGCTACACAGAGCAGTCGGGTGGATCTCTGAGCACACTGTGGTTACATTCAGCAAAATTCACCTACAATAACCAGGTAAAAAGTCATTTTGGGGACCTGGTAATTAAAAGGGAAAGGAAAAACAAACCACAACAAACCACAAATTATGTGGACAGGAAATAATGTCACCATTTCCCCAGTGCTGGAAGGATCATAGAATCACAGAATCAACCAGGTTGGAAAAGACCTTTAAGATCATCAAGCCCAACCGTTACCCCACCAATACCACCACTAAACCGTGTCACTGAGGGCCTGATCACTCATTTGCCTTTCTAACAAATCGAAAAGTGCTTCAGGGCGACTCATAAGACCTTCCCTCCGTATGACTGAAAATGGCCTTGCTGATAGAAAAGAAAACCAGTGCTCAACATCTGGGAGCCCAGTTTATGCTGTTTAATGAATCAGGATGGGGTTAAATAGCTAGGCAACAGAAAATAAATTACAAGGTACCTACAGCTAACTCCTGGGTACCCAAGCTGTTCTAAAGGGTACCATTTCTCACACCTGAAAAACAGTTTCTAAGGTCTTGGATTCCTGTTTTTATCTCTAAAATCAGCCATTCAGCCTGCTGGTAAGTGTTGCAGAAATATGACACTGCACTAGTTGCAATGTAGAAGTTATAAATGTGAATAAGCGCAAAGTTGTATTTTCTCGTTTAGCCAAAAACTTGTGACACAGTTTAAGTATGTCCTCACTTGAGACAAATACTATGAGAACTCATAAATCCACCCACTGTATTATCTGGTAACTGATCACAGTGTAAACAAGTGTATTTAAATATAGAATTTACCTGCCATCATGCAGAAGGTAACACTGTGAAAGAAAATCATAGTCAGGGTGATTCTGATAAGACAAGGACAACAGGAAAATGCTTTGAGGAACACAAGTCTAAGATATTATGTAAAACGATTACAAAACACCCCTTCTGAATTTCTGCTGTAAAAAGCATTAAGCACAAAATGTCAGGAGGCCAGAAACCCATTTGTCCTTTCAACGCTTAACTGTCTCACTGCATCATCTGAAGAATTACCCTTGAAATTTCCCACCTAGAGCTTTTCCTCTACAAGAGAACCAGGCAACGTTGGCCCATGTTCTCTGCAAAAGGCCCAGACCTTTGAACTACCAGCAGCGTTTAATCAGCTAACACAAACACGCTCAGCCCTGCTCCTGGATACAGCCCAGTACCCCTGCATGCAATAGTGCAACTTCTGTCATTTCATATGGAAAGAAATCTTCACTGTGATGGGGGACACACACTGGCACAGGGTGCCCCAAGAAGCTGTGGCTGCCCCATCCCCGGCAGTGTTCAAGGCCAGGTTGGACACAGAGGCTTGGAGCAACCTGCTCTAGTGGAAGGTGTCCCTGCCTGTGGCAGGGGTTGGAACTGGATGAGCTTTAAGGTCCCTTCCAACTCAAACCAGTCTGGGGTTCTATGGTTCTATGAAATGCTTCATATCCCTAGTAGCTCTACAAAGATGTAGCACAAAAAGAGATACTACACCTTGCAGTGGTGTAGCATTACAAGCAGGAATAAGTCCGGAGGTAACAGAACTAAGACCAAAGTTGAATTTGGCCTTCACGGCAATGTAGAGTTACAATGAGATAACAATGGGATTGAGGTGATTAGCTATAAACAGAAATAAACCTTCTGCATCAAATATGCAACTGCAAACACAGTAATGCCCTGCTCAGCAAGCTCAGACTGTTAAATAAATTTAATAGCAAGTGGGACAGATATTAAACTGAGTTTTTATTTTCAAGATTTTATTTCTCTCCCTTGTATCACACTTAAAACTCTAATCTTACAGACCACTCAGAGTGGCATGAACACCAAATTCTTCCCAAAGCAGGAGTACAGTTACTTGAGATATAAGCAAGACCTTGGAATTGAATTACACACGCCGATACTATAACTCTTCTCTGGTCAAATACTCTGCACTGTGTTTTAACATCAGAAGTAGTGCTTTATATCCACTCACCCCAGAATGATTTTCATTCCTGGGACCCAGTAAGTCCTTAATGCTGCAACTAAGATGTAATCCTTGTCTCTCTACAGGGAGCAACCTGTTCTTTTCACTATCATGACTTGTCTGGTTTAGTTCTTTGCCTAAACAGCAAATCAGAGGATTTCACAGCAGCTGTGAATCTGCTGAGCACCATCAGGCCCACTGGATCTTTAGACATCCATTGCTAACACATCTATACATTAAATTACAGAATTCTTACTATCTCTTTTTTTAGAAACAAGTCTTGTGTAAGCATTAAGTTTAAAGTCAGGGCTTATAAGGAACTTAGCAAAAACATGATGGGAATGGGATGCCAGGGGAATAGATGATTCTCTCATCTGAAATGCACAATTAGCTTTTGGTTAAGTGTGCAATTAACATTAAAATTTACAATCAAATATGATGATGTTCTAATTTTACCTCCTTTAAATGAAAAAAATAATCTTAGTTACCAGATTTGTTACTTTGAATCCGTTCCCTATGAGGCAAGCTGCACAGTAACATCCTGTTATGTGAGTGACAACAGATGCAAAGAGCTTTTAAAAACACTGCATATATGCCTTCTAGACAGCTACACGGCTTAGGTTTTAATGTGGGTTAGACTTTTCCTGGTTAGTAATGGTGAATGCCATTCAGCATAATTAGCAGTTGTCATATTCCTGTTTGTAGAGATCCTTCCAACAAAACCACCCTCTTTGCACCCTCTTCCCAGCTGTGCTTGAAAGCTGTAATGCGTGGTTCAGACATCCACTACAGCTAATCACAAACCCCTCCAGGTTTCAGTTCAGCCATGGGAACATTTTACTAATGGGAAAGAAAAAGCTGTACTTATCCTAGCAGTTTAAATCTGAGTAGCAGCACCTTAAAAGAAAAATCATACTGCACTTTAAATATGCTGTCCCCACCTGAACATCACATCTCTTTGCCTTTTAACCTGAAGTTAAATTTAACCTCTATTTGCCTTTAAAAATGGGGGTTGAAAGTAGTTTCAACTGTAACATCAGCTGCCAAACTCTGCATTTAGTTATGCTCATTATAATCAAATGTATGCTTATGTGTAGTATGTGCAACAAAAATGAGACTCGGCTGTGTAGGGTGCTGTACAAAAGTATAACAAAATTCCTCACGCAAAGCACGTATTCTGTGGTGTGCAAAGTGTGGCATGCAAGGTTTGGGTTAAACGCTGACAGTGATTTTCTACCAGCACTTTTGTGTTACTAGCCAAAAACTTCACAGAATTAACCTAAACTGGGCCAACATGAAGGACCAGAGTTTGCTCCTCAGGCAGTTAACATGAATGCTATGTAGCTCAAGCATTCTGCTGTTATTATTACTCACCACCAACAGACACACAAACACACAGGAGGAAAGAGAAAAAGAAATCTCACATTGCTCCCACCTAAAACCCAAATCACTTTTATTCATTCACCCTTCTTCCACCTGGCTGTGGACGAAGTGGCCTTCTCTAGCTGCTAGGCAACCTGAACACTGCATTGAGTGTTAACTCTGTGCATTTGCTAAAAATATAATAATGTTACCTTTGAGATTTATTTCTAATAAAAACCACGCCTAGCTGAAAATACAATAGCTTTCCTTTAGTAATCAGTAATTAGTAATTCCAGGAATATAAAATTGTTGGTCAAGAAAAAAATAATCAACATGTATACCCCAAATGCAGAGAGATATAAACTGGCTCCTTACAAATATATGAAAGTGTTATTACAGATGACAGTGTGATAAAAGAGTTCTAATCCAAAAATTACATTTATGTACCTATTAGAATATCTACATAATAGGTGAATATATTTACATAAGTAATGTGCAAATTACCAAACCTCATCCAACTACAAAACGAACTCTCTCAGTAAAGGTCATTTATTCTATTTACCATACCCAAACAAGACTGAAAATACTTGAAATTAAACCAGTTAACTAACCTTGGAGTTCTTTAAAGAAAAAAATACAACTACAAAACATCATTTTACATAAACCCTCTCCAGACCATTTTCCCATTTTGTTTTATCATTCTAAACCCACCATGAATACCTTTGCCATGCTCCATTCCTCTCAAACTCAAGACATACTCAAGTCCTTTCAAAGCAGATCATTTTCCAGGCTGCAAGGTCACTAGCACACCTGACTGGACTCATTAAAATAGCAGTGTGGGTGATTGAGGAGCTAATGTCAAAGCAAGAGGCCCACCAACAACCTCAAATTGAAATGAAGGAGAACTCTTTTTTGATCATTACATTTGACAGCTTGCCAAATCCTGATTCACAAACCAGACTTCCTCAAACTTAGCACAAGCACAATAGCTAGATCTCTAGCTTAAAACCACTCACCAATTCCTATTGGAGATATTAACCACAAGACAGGCCAGAAAGACATTTACTGACACAACGATGTGCTGTTAGTCTTTATATGCAGCCACTTGGTAGTTGAAACAGTGGAAGTTTTTCTTAGCTTTAAGAAAACCCAAGGAGCTTTTTTGCAGCCAGGGTCCTACACCCAAATATTCCTCTTTTTTTGTTCAACAAAGGCAAATAGAAACCCCCACTGATCTCTCTGAATCATAACCCACCAGTAGTAAGTTCCTTCCCACCCTGTGATCGTAGGACACAAAACAAGGTTATTTGTGCACAGCTTTAGCACCTCTAGTGTGCCACAGCTGCATACACTTAAGAGCTCCACAAGCACCTATGAACTGAAAAAGACCTGGCTTCATGGAGCAGAGAACACTAGAAGTTCCTAGAAGTGCTTCTCTATGGATTTTATAAAGACATTTGAAGTGGTTAATTTAAACACTTGTACATTCCCCTTCATCACTTAGTTTCACGTTAGTTTCATATTCAGCTTGATTCAGGTGAGACTTAACATCAAGCTTAGGGAAGGCATAATTAAAAGAGCCAAAAAGCCAATGTAACTGGAAAGTTTTAAGTCAAAGCAAAGTGTTCAATGGAGCCGCAGGGTCCCACACTCCAGAAACTCCATAGCAGCTGGAAATCAGACTTAATTGGAAGACAGATTGGTAACAAAACTCCTGTTCCTACACATAGGAACATATAGTTTTGATATGCTAATTGCTCCCACTCCTACTACATGTACCCCAAAGAATACACTGACATTATAAGTTTAGTCTCATGATAGGCAGGAGGTAAACAAGTTCAAATACTGTGGTGTTTATGGATGTACACACTTCCTGTTTTTCTTAAGGTCCTTAAATCGTGACTCACATCAGAGATCCTTGCGAGGAGCACAGAAAGAGAGACAAAAAGAACACCAATCACTCTGGAAAATGTCAAAATTCCACATGAACCTTTCATTGAATGTAAATTTTAAATCAACAGTGTTGATGGTAACTCCAGTATTACAGCTCCTATAGATAGCACCTACCAAGGAATCCACCTGACATCTCTTTTCATAAGAAGTTTAAGGCTATTACAGCCTTTTTCCCCTCAAAGCCTTCAAACATTTAATTAAAATTATTGCTTAATTCATTTTAATCCCTGTACCTTTACAAAAAAACAACTATTTCATGGTGTTTTCTGCCTTGCTTTTAATTACCTCACTAGAAAATGTCATGTTCCAAGATTAAGAAAGACAAACTGGAAATCATCTTTAGCTGCTTACTTATGAGGCCTGAAGTACAAATATCTTTATTATGTAAACCTTTAAATCAACCAGTTTTATGTCAGATTACCTACATTAGTTTCAATGCCAAAATTCTGCAACATAAAAAGCATCTTTGATTAAATGTTTTGTTGTATCTGGTATCTGGCAACACAGCTCTGAAATGAATCATGCAGTTGCAGTAAAAAAAAAGTTCCTAATTTTAGATTCTCTCTGATTTATTGTGACTGTTCGAGAGCATCACAATAAATTAATACTATAATATTATATTTCCATGCAATAACTAGAGATTAGTTATATATCAAGCGTATCTAGACCAGTCAGAAGACTATGCTTGCAGCTGGGGCTAAGAAGTATAGAAATGCTTCTACAGTATGGATAGAAATGCTCTACAGTTTCAACTCATCCTCAAGACTGAACCTTAAGATTAACCTGTGGGAGAAACCACTAAGTAGGCAGCTACTCTGAGTTAGTAAGCCCACTCCTTTGAAATTGTTTAAGAAAATAGTAGCCTCATATCTTCTCTTTGAGATCTTTTTATGCAAAATAGAAGAGAAGAATCTCCATAACTGGAATTCCAGCTGGAGCCCCCTGATACTTTAAAACACAGCAAACTGAGGGTTTGTGAGTAATTTACACAGTGAGTACACAGTGAGTAATTTACAGAGACAAGGAGAGTTTAAGCATCATCAGAATAAACTGCATTTTCACTGCGGGGTTTAAATCATTTGCCAATAAGTAGAATAAAAAACCCCACTTGCTTTCCATAAGAAGGAACATCGAGAGCTCCTGACAATTGCTTGGCCTTGGTCTGCCACTCTGCAGCTCAGGAATGTTCTTTTTGTTGAAACTAGGTTGGGATGCTAACATGAAAAAGGCTGAAAGGGTTCCATGCCAGGGTGTTTGAGCAGAGGGAGCCTCCAGCTTACCTGCACAAGTTCTCCTCCCGTTTGATTTACCAAGAAGTCACATCAGCATAGATGGTTTGAAGCACACCTCTGCCTTCCCCCTGAGGAATCCATCAGATGACATAAGCTGATAGTAGAAGCTATGTGTAGAGTTCACTCACTGAGTGCTCACTGCATTTCCTTGCCTACTAGCGCTCACTCAGAAAGTGCTGCTGAAGGACTCCAGACCTGCTTTGGGTTTGTTGCAGTTTAAAAGTACACTTACTCTGGAGAATGTAGAGCAGCTGCCTAAGGCCAGATCAGGAGTCCCACCAGTTGAGCAAGACAGCAACAAAAGAGAACCTACTCAGCTATACTGCAGGGATACAAATGATACAGCCACACAAAACATGAACAATCAAAATCAATATTAATCCAAAAATCTACTTCCAAACAAGCTATTATTTACCATCATATCTTTGGTAGGATTAATATAAACACTGTCACTTACCCAGATCTGCAGCTTCACCCGCTTGTCATTCCTATAAACTGTTTTCACTTTGAAGTCAATTCCTACCGTGCTAACAAAGGCTGGTGTGAAAGTGTCATCGGCGTATCTGAAGAGGAAGGATGTTTTACCCACGCTGCTGTTGCCAATGATGAGGAGCTTGAACATGTAATCAAAATTTTGATCTGAAGTGTCTTTCTGCCTGTATCTGGCATCTGTTACTGAAGCCATCTAAGAAAATGACAAACATTGAAAAAGAACAGATTTCAGAGCAGTTCAGCATTTGTTTTCTTTAACTGTGTACCATCTGTTTAGCTTCTCTCTCTTCTTTTCAATATCATAACCACTACATCTGCTGAATAAAGAGCAACACACCTTGAAATCTTCTTTTAAATCCTAGTTTTAAATTTTATTGTCTGCTTGTTCTGGTAGTATTTCCCAACCCAAGAAACAAACCTGTTGCACCGCTTCGTGTTTAAAAGAACAGGCAGTAGACTGTTCAAATACTAGTGGGGAAACAGCATTCTTTACTCCTGTGGCAGGGTGCCACTTCTGTTGCTCCAACAAATTGGAGTACTGGAACCAAGAACTAAAATCTTTGACAGAGCATCCAACTATGCAACTCAGTAAGCAGCCTTCAAGGCAGGTAGTATGACTACTAGGGAACAATCTGCATTTCAAGCACAGGCACCCCCAGTGTTTTATCCTTAGGAAAGTTGTGTCCTCAGCATTTACAGAAGGAAAAAAAGCAAGCAAAGGGAGAAGATGAAACACCAAGAATTTCAGCTGAAAACTTTGAACCCATCTAACACCTACCTACTCTCACGACTGCACTTAAACAGTACCTGCATAAAACATGAGGGCTCAGTGGGCTGCAGGCAGTTTTTGGAACAGGTAAATTATCCCTTTTTACTATGGGGACATGAGAGTTGGGGATGTTAGTGGGGTCAGGAGGAGGGAAGATGAAGCCTCAGAGATCTCTGCTCCTCTTGTGACCCCAAATTGCATTCGGAAATCAAAACACTGTGGAATCTGCAGTATCAAGACACGTCAAACCCAATGAGCAGCCCTGGATGCTTTAATGTATGCAGCTCAGACACTCCGTGGGAGAAGGCAAGGTCCTGACTTCTCATCTTTGTACAGAGCAGAAGATAACTACACAGACCAAATTACTATTGAGAGTAGAAAAAGGAAACTTTACATTTTAACAGATATACCACACTTTTAATCTCTAATGCTGTTTCAGAATCTGCCCCACATCAAACAAGCAAAGGTCTCGGCTCCTCATAATCAGTCATGAGGCTGGCAAACTGCAGCAATGACAGCACAGGTCTGATTAGCAGCTACTCATCCAAACTAGACACATTCCATTTGTGTGCAGTGTCAGAAAGCACTGAGTGGAGACTAAAGCCTCTTCTTCCCCTGGCAACCAACCAAAGAAGTTAATTTTCACCTCAACTCATTCATGGGCACCTTTGGGAACAGAACTCCCACCAATATCTACTCCCAAAGTGCCCAAACACTTTCCTTCTCAGCAAGCCTTACCTGCACACCGGACTTCACTCACCCACTGGAAACAACCCGAATAGCTCAAAACTCACTGTAGTTAAAAGCTCTAAACCAAAATTCTGTCCAAAGGCAGTTTAAATAGGAATGCCAATTTGACTTAAATTCCCAGCAGAGGGAAAACAAACCAAAGCCAACCCCATTTAACCTTCAGTAAAGTATGCACGATGGCTTATCTCTGATTTAACACATGCAGCTTTCTCACATAGGAGAAGGCTGGAGCAGCAAACATGTTCACAGCTTGTAATAACAAGGACAGTTTCTGAAGGACTTTATGAGTACCTCAATAGGCAACAGCTGCACTGACTGCAGTAAAATCTTCCCACAAGTGATTCTGTAGAGTACAACACATTTCTGATCCACACTCTTGTGGACTTGAGCTGCTATTCAACAAGACTGCAGTCCTTGCAAACACTCTGGAAAACACAAGCACAGACTTGCTTCTCACCAGTGTATCAGAAAAGGGCTCTTTTACCCATGTTTTGTGGTTCATAACAGGAATTTCTGAAGTGAAGAATCTAACATTCAATTGACTTCCACACACGCTCAGGCCAATGCACTCACTGCCTCAGCTGAAATGTTGGACATCTCGGTTGCAAAAATTATGAATCCAGATGATTAGTTTGATCTGTAACATCCCCAAGTAAGAAGTTACCTAGATGAGTATGCGTATGTGTATCCTCCTCAGACACATACATAACTTCCACAAATGCCATTGAGAACACGCGCTTGCTGAAGAAGAAATAAAGAATAATAATAAAAACTCTCTACTTCTCCATTCCACTCACAGAGGTTTGAAATAGGGAGATGCCCCCATCACTTGAAGCCTGTCCATTTAAAGATTCAGAGGCAGACCTTTCACAAAGAAGTATTCCACTAATCACACCAGAATCAATATCTTCTTTCTACCCTTGCCTTCGCAGAATCCGTCCACATGCTCCAAGCTGATCTTTTAAATGAAACACTGCTGCTTCTATTAACCCCTCTAGATTGCTATAGACAAGAGTGTACCTGGCTACGAACGTGACTTTCAGATGTCAGTTAAAAAAGCAATTGCAGAACGTGGCCAGCTCGAGCAGCTTTGTTAGAAGCACAATGCAGAAAATAAGATCAAGTGATACTTGCAAAGAACGGGGCTGTTGTCATAGAAGCACAACACTCGCTGCCCTGTGCATGCCACTGCGCTGTGCTTGAAGATGCTGCAGGTCAGCTCCTCGAATCATTAGAGGCAGCATCGGAGCATAGAAACAGCAAAGGAAATTCCATGCCCTTCCTTAAATTTGACTTTTCCCTTTCCCCTTCTCTGGTCGATAGAGGGAAACTGAAAGGACTTCAGCACTAATTACTGATCACTCCCCCAACTGCAGCTCATTACTGAAGCTGTACTCTACCAGCATTTGAGCTGAAAGCACTTGCAGGGCTGCCCCTGAATGTGTGCTTGAATCCTGAAGGCAGGAACCAGCAGACCTTTCTCCCAGTTCTCCTCCCCTCCCTTCTTCTTCCTCACTTGTTGCCCTAAGAGACTTGTTCTCCAGGTGATCCCTGGTTACACCAGTCCGAAGGACCACACAGAGAACAGAGAAATCCCAGTTATAAATAAATCCTCCTACAACTTCTCCTGTTTTGCATGTTTTTAAAGTGGGTTCAGCTCCTGATCCAGCAGAGCTGAGGGGACCGAGCAGTGGGAAGCGATAGCAGTTGCTACGCTACTGAGAGAAAGGTCCACAAAATCACATCTCCTGCAGGCCCCTGGGACCTGGTGCAGATTCAGCAGCAGAGAGAAAAGGTGACAACGTGCCGGTGTCGAGCAGCCTCTGTCCATCTCATCACAACAGCTCTGGCAGCCATTGTTCCCAGGGGATTTTAGTCCCTCCTTGGTGAAAGGATGGCAGTGTAACCCCCTGTTCTGCGGGTACACAGCTACATGTGCTCTTTGCCAGCATGACTCCAAATACAGCAGCGCCTCTGCTTTATTACTAGGACATGCAGACTACCTAGGGGTTTATTGCAGAATCAGAGAATCATAGAACAGTTTGGGTTGGAAGGGACCTTAAAGCTCATCCAGTTCCAGCCCCTGCCATAGGCAGGGACACCTTCCACAAGAGCAGGTTGTTCCAAGCCCCTGTGTCCAACCTGGCCTTGAGCACTGCCAGGGATGGGGCAGCCACAGCTTCTCTGGGCACCCTGTGCCAGAGCCTCAGCACCCTCACAGGGAAGAATTTATTCCTAATATCTAACCTAAATCTCCCCTCTGGCAGGTTAAAGCCATTGCCCTTGTCCTGTCCCTACAGGCCTTTGTCCAAAGCCCCTCTCCAGACTTCTTGTTGGCCCCTTTAGGCACTGGAGCTGCTCTAAGGTCTACCCTTAAGGAGCCTCCTCCAGGCTGACCCAGCCCAGCTCTTTCAGTCTGGCTCCAGAGCAGAGCTGCTCCAGCCCTCACAGCACTTTGTGACCTCCTTTGGACTCACTTGATCAGGTCCACATCCCTCTTGTGCTGAGGGACCCAGAGCTGGCACACAGGGTACAAAAGAGAGGCTCATGACTGTTTCCATTTTGATTGCCTGGGAATAATCGTCAAGAAAATACTTACACAGAAAAAGATTTAGCTACATGACAGAAAACCCATTACACGGGAGAATAAAAACCTGCCAATCAGACTGTCCTTGAGAGCACTTCAGCATGAGACCTTGCTTTGCTTAGTTCTTTGCCAGGGTAGCTCACTTCTTTGTAGCTAAGAGCATACTAATATTAACAACCTGATTTCTCCATATGCTTTAGTGATGGGAAGAAGGTCTCAAACACATCCACTTCCAACTAGTTTTGTTAGAATAGGCACTTATGTAGCTATGAGACACCTTATTATTTCCCGACTGAGGAAAAAGCCTGCAGTGGAAGCTTGTCTTATTACAGTGAAACCACTTAGGAGGACGATGTTACAGATGCTCTACAGCAATAAAATCTTAGTCAGAGCTTATTAGCCACCAAAGAACACGTTCCTCAGTCAGGGTGGCTCTTCTACCTTTAGTTTCTATTTTGTTTTAATGAAACTTTAAACAAAAAGAAGCCTATCACTCTAAGACACCTCCACGGCAAACCAGCATTCAGTAGTCACTGAAACGTGTCAGAGATGACTTCACATAGCTGTGCTCTTTGTGACCAGCATCATGCTGAAGAGTCAAATTGTTTTGCTGTGTGACACATTGTTCTTACAAATCACTAAAGGTGGTCACTGCTGCCCCTGTTCTGCAGTATTTACTGCCTACAGCCAACTTCAGCGAAGAGCAGTACATGAACTGTCTAAAGCTGATGGTGTGGGCTAGAAGTCAGCTTGTATAGGTCACCATCCATTTATTCCCAGAAAAATAAAAACAAGGTTGACATCCAAGTGTTGGCAGCCCTTATGGCTTTGGCTACAAACTAACGGAAGGCTGCTGTTCTCTATCCTCTTACAGACAAGAAACAGGAAATCTGATCATTACCTTAGAAGATAAGGCGCCTCCCTATTAGAAACTGCATGGCTCTGCTCACAGACATGGCTATTTCCACATCCCATTCCCTCTCACAACATTGCAAGGAAGAAAACTGGATTTCGAAATGAGTTTCCTTATCTGCTGACCTCAGTTAACTGTGAAATTCAGTCACACTGGTAGAGCTTATACTTCCAACTATATACACGTAGACACACCTGCAATTTCAACTTGTTATAAACCTGTGTATTCTGTATATTACAAGTTCTGTGAATTTCTGATAGTAAAAACATCTTTTACTATTTGGCACTGCTTTATTTTTAAAGCCAAAAATGAAGTTTACAACGTGTGTTTTGTATTACATAGGACCAGTGGCAATTTAAATGTAACTGTTTCACCACCATCCACTAGCACACGTTTCTCTTCTTAGGCAGCTGAGAAGATGGGGATGAAACCACCCCTACATATTTCTAAGAGTCAAAGACCTTATGACAGCGTGCTGCTCCAGTCTGGGTCCAGCTCATTTTGTTTGTGTTCAGCAGCTGAGCCTCTGCTGTTTCTTCTGCCATGCTACTTTACTGCCTTACAGAGCTAACAGCGCTAAATCGTTCCTTCATTTCAGAATCCAAACTTCCTTTTTCTCATTTCCATTTTACTGTTCCTGAGTTCCACTGCTCAAGATCAGCCAACAGAGAAAGAAGGTAATGACTAGAAGGAATAACTGGCACCAGGAGGCAGCAAGAGAAGAAGCAGAGCCACAAACACAGCTGTACCTGTTAGACTCCTGGTTATCCATAAGCATTGAGGAGTGTGGAAGGAAAAAAAGAGATTACTAGATACACTCATTTAGTAAAAGCAGAAATAAAAAGGCTAAATAAAGGTAGAAGTTTAAAACAAAACAAAACACATACTGTTGGAGTCATTACATTGTGCTAAAGACAAACAGATCACACACGTGCCAAGGCTCTTACAGAAGCATAGCACAGCAGCACTGCAGGCAGCTCTGAAGATATCAAAAGACAGTGGCAACTATGCTGTAAGTTGTGGTAGGGAAGAAACAAAGAAGTAGCTAAACCGAAAGATTTCTTAACCTCTAATATCTACAGCTTACCAGTAAACGATGAGGGCTATTACTGACATGCAGCATAACTTCTTTTCAAAAGAGTTAATTCTTTGGGGGAGGGGGGGTCCCCAAAAACATCTTAAAAAGTGCATCTTCATTAAAAATATTCCAGTTCACAAATCACACATTTATGTCAATTTTCTGTTACAGAAACTCACTCCTTTATGTGCTCTGTCATCAGGAAAGTTTTTTGTTTGTTTTCTTTTTCAGGAATTAAATCCTAAATCAGAGTCCTGGAATTTTTTACAGCCAATGTATGCTGTCCTAGGAGTAAAGCTCATAAAGGAAATAAAGCCGTGACCTTAAGGAGACTTACACAAATGCTGGACTAAAAGAGAGATTTATCAGAAGCAGAAAACACAGCACGAGCAATTAACATAACTGCTAAGAAGTATTTGCAAGCAAGCAATAGTTACCAATTGGGATCTATAATCCATGAGACAGATGGAGGCTTTGCTGTGAGTATATGAATCAAGAGAGTGGTCACGCTGTTGTACCTGTGATGTAGAAGCAAAAGGATTACAATGTTTATGATAAAGATGGGCAATGAGAATATCATGCAAGAGACTAATGGGAGGCAGGTTAGACTGTGAACATGTTGCTGTGTCAAGGTCTGAGCTTCCTTCACCAAAGGCAAAGGGTAAAGCGCTGTACAAAGTATACAAAGAACAGAAAGAGTGCTTGAGTTAGTGACAGGTATTAAGATAACAGCAAATACTTGGAGCCATCAGTTTATTAAATGTTTATTAAAGGGAGACTATCTAGATTAATCTCAAAGGAAAGTTCCAGGTAAATCCTACAAGCGGATGCAAAACCTCAGACAGGCATCGTGACATGTTTCCTGCAGAAACGCAGCAAAGTAGATGGAACCAAGGAGCAGCTGAACTGCACCTGTACATCAGTGTTTTGCACAAAGCTTGGGTCAAAGTCTACTGTGCTGCAAAGGCAAACCGCAATAGGATGTGGAAATGTCTGCAACTTGCAGCACATCTATACAAAAATAACTGCATAAAAGTAACAGTTATTCCAGATTTAGAGCAGCAAAACATAACAGAACTCAGTCCTCTTTTCCATGGCTAATATAATCTGAAAGCTAACTTTGTCTCAGGTGCATTTCCTCTCTAGCAAAGAAAGGCACACCACCATTTGTCACCTTGACTTACATGATTGTGCCTTGTGGAGACTGCCAAAACACATGGACAAACTCAGATCTTATGTAAATAACAAGCTGGAGCCACCTATTTCAGGTCAAAATTGATAATCACCTCACTAGGCCCCAAGACAGCACTTTACTCTTACCCAAAGTATTGCACATTTTGCAGTATCAGTTATGTTTCCTCTTGTCCTCGCCCCTGACTGCTGCAACAGTTGTTCCTGTGGCAGCCCCTGGCTTGTACTTCAGTACTGTCCAGAACATGAGTCTGAGGTGTCCTCTAAATAACTTAATTGATAGATCTAGAACAAAAATAATTCAACAGTGTAAACAGAAAGAAAATGGACCCTATATTTATTGGTTAAAAATGTGAGCCCCTCATCTTGACAGCAAACACTAAAACTTGAGTCTTTGCAAGACGATGCTTGTAACAGATTTGGTCCAGAATTCACACGCTACAGGTGAGTTCAACATACACAAGACAAGTGCAGGATAAAAACCTCTAATCAATGTAGGTGGCTATTTATTATTATTAGCTATTCAGACTTGGGAACACAGGCTTTAAAAAGCCTTCTAGGAACTTGGTGGGTGTGGAAGAGAAGTCAAGAACCTGTTGATATCATGCTTTTCCCATCAACTCTATGACTTGACAACTACATTTGGTTAGGCAGCAGCCTGGGACTGCTGTTAGAAAGATTTCCTCAAGACAAGCATCTCTCCGTGTCTTGAAGCCATGCCTCTCCCATTTCCTGTCTAACGTTCAACATCCTAAAAGTCCATTTTAGAGCCACAACAAAACTCTCAGGAAGGAGGAATTAGTCACTCTGATCTTACAATGGCAAAAAATGCAAAGAAATAAAAAAATCACACATTTTTTTTACTCTCTTCTATGTGTGTTTTCATTGCAGCTCTTTTATCATCATAGTTCCATGCCTGCTGGCAAACAGTGGTCGAGAAAAATATTTAACAGTACAAAGATCTCCCCTTCTAAAGGGGAGCCACTAAGTCCAGCTTAAAACTAAGCTTAAAACTAAGTTTTCTCCCAAAAGATGCATGGAAGAAGAGATTTACATCCTCCTTATGCCCTAAAGAGCGGAAGCAGAGATTTCCACAATTCCCTGAATATTCAACTGAGTTTGAGAACCCCAGGAGCCAGCCAACTTCTGGACCTACAGAACTGTTAGCTGAGCCTGACCCTTAATCCTGTCTCCAGAGAACAGCAGAGAACTGAAGAGGTTGACTGCTATTACAAAACTCACTGTCACCAAAGCCCTTGCTTCCTGTCACAAACACTGCAGCAAAGGCCAAGATAACAGACTTAAATCCCTTTCTCATTACTCTCCAGCCTCCCGGTTCTGCCTCAGCTTCTCTGAGAACTAACTGGCAATACTGAAATACTTCTGAGTATCAACACTGAAGCACTCAGAGCAACACACAAGGTTAGTCTAGATCTGCTATAAGGTATGTGTAACCCCCTGCTGATCCTTCCCCAGCTGGAAGGCAGTATGCAGCTCCATTCTGCGCTGGGATACAGCCCTCCACAAAGAAAGCTGTGATCATGCCCTCTCACAGTGGTGGAAGGTAAGGCAAGTTCAGGTACGAGATGGAACTCACACTGTCTGGAGCCAGAGTCAAACCACTTGCAGATTTGGGTAGGTACCCCTCCACCAGTGTGCAGGAGACAGAGTTACAGATTTTTCTGCATCACCAAGTCTAAAATCTTTCATTTACCATTAAAAACAAGCTGGTTTGTTGTCTTCACCAAATCAGATGACTGGAGGCTGGTGTGGTCTGTAAACCTGATCCACATGAAGACAAGGCCAGCTAAGAATGCCTCTGCAGTGCAGCAGTAGTTAAATTTGCTGCCTTTTGTTCCCCTCCTCAAAGCACAAAACCTGTGATGAGCAAGTTAATTCATTTCTCTGTGCTGTGATGTTCTCCATGCTGCAAGCCACTTGCTAACCAGTATTAGAACAACAACCCTCACAATTCCCTGTTTTAATCAGCTAATACTTCCAAACACAAGTCTTACTGCTCACGTCAAAGATCAAGTACCACCATGCCGCAATAAGCTAAGCACACATTTACAAGAGCTCACTAACAGTGAACCTCAAGCACAAGATCTAGTTTCACAGCAAGAAGCACACCTGAAACTACCAGTTCATGACATTTCTGTGCTAGCCACTGAGAACTGCCTCAGGAAAGAATACTCCTTCAGGCTGAGCTAGTAACAGAACAGATATGGGTATACTGGGGAGGGTTAAGTGGATGCGAGGGTCCTTCCCTGGTACCATGAGCTGCCAGCACAACACAAGACCCCGAAATGTGTTGCTGTGACCTCCCCATTTTGATCTGCAGCTGCATCAGATCACATGAAAGTGAGAGCAGGAAAAACTATCTGGACTACACACCAGTCAGCCAACATGACAATCACAACAAGCATGCTAATGAATACTACATGTATTGCTTTGCTGCACATGGATGTAGCAAGAACCACTGCTACTAAAGCCTAAAGCTAGTAAATCTTCTCAATTTGATACCCAAAATGTATCAGATCTGCAAAGAAGGCAGCACCGTTTTGTAAAAACTGCGAAGGGAGCTTGATTTAAAGACTGGTTTATTTGCCTCTCTTCTGATTTACACTACAAATAGTCCTGACAAAAGAGTCCTGAAGGTAGTGGCCACATCAAGGTCTCCCTGAATGCAAATACAACCACTTCCAGGACAGCAAGCACAAATAACAGGAAACAAAAGCTTTTCTTACATACATACGCTTACATACAGCAGCATATAGATTTGATCTTGTACCCACTATGATCCAACGCCAGTGCTTCCATGATCTAGGTACATATTCAAATACACAGATCAAGACTAAAGTTCCACTGACATTTTTATCTTGGGAGGGTGGAGGAAGGAAAAGAAAACCCACCTAAAAGAGGAGGTTTATTTGAACCCAGAGCTAATCCAGGCTGCTACGAAGCCCCACAAACTGTTATTGGCACCACTGAGAGCACAGCACTGGATCAGGAGTGAGCAATAAGAACAAAGCAGGAGAGGTTGAAACCAGATTTGCCACCACCAAGGAAGCACACAGAGACAT
This sequence comes from Pezoporus wallicus, assembly GCF_028554395.1. Taxonomy (NCBI): domain Eukaryota; kingdom Metazoa; phylum Chordata; class Aves; order Psittaciformes; family Psittacidae; genus Pezoporus; species Pezoporus wallicus. The sequence continues at coordinate 1,043,200 of NW_026639057.1, read as the reverse complement.
GAAATACACTTCAAAGGCCACATCGTCTCTGGCCAAGGGAAAACCCAGGTTGAGATTAACACCCACACCCTCTATATTTTGGTCAGGTTAGTCTTAATTCAGGTTAGATCAACCTGATGCACTGCACACACGCACCGCTGCTCCTGCTGTAAGAAGGAATGGACAGCGTGGAGACAGCACCTGAGGAGGCAAAAAGGTGGAAACGCTTGTGCCAGGGTTAGGGATATTGCCTGCATCCCACAGCAAAACGTTACCCTGCGCATCGGGTGACACTGCCTTCCTGCTGGCAAGCACGGAGAAAACAATGCGTGGTCTGAAAACATACGGCAAGAAGGCACAGTATACACCGGGGAAACCGGAGTTTGTACTTTCAATGGACTGAAGGAGAACGATCGATCCGGTCGGCTTTGTGCAAGGGGCTGTGGGTCAGCGTGGTTGCGGCTCTGCGGTGGCCGTGCAGCCGCAGGTCCATCCCCTCCTGAGAGCAGCCACCGCGGCGGCGGAACCCCGCGCGTCCGGCGGCAGCACACCCCGGGCAGGCAGCAGCCGCGCAGGGGGACGGAGCTGGGAAGGTCCCGGTCTCCAGGCTCAGGTTAAAGCCACGGGCGCACCGCACCGGCTGTCACTGCTGACACACGTTTATGTAGCGATGTAACCGCTGTACCTCCTCCCCTTGGCTCCCCAGGCTCTACTTTACGCACACCTCAGCGGCACACAGCACCCGTCCCGCCCTGCCCGCCGCCGTGGGACGACCCGTCGGGGCCGAGGAGGGCGGGGAGAGTTTTACCCCCCCCGCTCCCGGGCGGGAACGCTGAGGTGAGGCGAGGCGAGGCGCGCTTCCCTCACCGTTACTTCCGACGGGGAAGGGAGCGCCCCGACGGCGCGCACAGCGGCGGAGGAACCCGCACCCCTCCGCGGGGCCGCGGCTCTTACCTGAGGCGGAGGAGCGGGAGCGCCGGACAGCGCCGAGCCGAGCCGAGCCGAGCCGAGCCGAGCCGAGCCGAGCGGGTCCCGCGGCCGCTGCTCGCGTGGCGGGAGCCGCCCCCCCGCCAGCACCTGGGGCGGCCCCGGAGGCGGAGCCGCGGCGGGGCGGAGGCGGTGGCCGGCTGCGAGCGGTGGGGCGGGAGCCCCGGCGGGGCTGAGGGGAGGCCCTGCCCGGCCCCGCTCTGCTTCGCGGCCGCAGGAGGGCAGAGCCCTCCGGGGGGCCCGCGCAGGTGCGAACCCTCCGCTCCCCCCCCCGGGAATGTGAATCACCTCAGGGGTTCTGGAGCCCCGGTAGCGGGGAACGACGTCCCAGTACGTGAAGGGGCCGACAAGAAGGGCATGGAGTGACAGGGAGAGGGGGATTGGGCATTAGAAAGAAGTTCTTCCCTGTGAGAGTGCTGAGGCGCTGGCACAGGGTGCCCAGAGAAGCTGTGGCTGCCCCATCCTTGGCAGTGTTCAAGGCCAGGTTGGACACAGGGGCTTGGAGCAAGCTGCTCTAGTGGAAGGTGTCCCTGCCTGTGGCAGGGAGTTGGAACTGGATGAGCTTTAAGGTCCCTTCCAACTCAAACCAGTCTGGGATTCTATGATCTCTCCTGTGATTGTTCCTAAACGCACGCCCTGCCTATATGTTGTATAGCACTATCGTGCTTCAAGGAACACCTCACTGCACGTCAGAGATGCCATACAGCTTCTCCATTTTATCCAGCCAGGGCTACCTGCCAGGCGGCCCAGGGGACAGTTCTACCCATCACGGGAGTGATTTTCTACCCTCACCCAGAAGAACAATGTTGATTTGCCATCGAAAGCCCAACTAAAATCACTCTTCTATAAGCCAGGCCCTGATTTAGCCCTTAAGCAAGACTTTTCCCTCCTTCTGCTGACTGATGCTCCACTGCGAGCAGCAGCCCTGTAACGCACAAACATGGAGGTCAAGTAAGGGCAGATACCTGCACCTTGGATGCAAAGGGCATGTTATGACTTAGGCTCACTTGTGCATCTGCTTATTGATCAACTGATTTAGCATTCCATGATGAGGGAGGTTGGAACTAGATGATCTTAAGGTCCTTTTCAACCCCAGCTATTATTCTATGATTCTATGATCACAGCCACAGGTGCAGAGCCACTCTTCAGCCCAGTTCCCAAAGGCTTTTCCTGCCATCCCTGAAATACTGGTGCTTATACACAAGACCTTTCTCAGACAGAAAGAAGAAAGGATGCACCCTGGTAACTGAGAGACAGGGAATGTGTAATGATTCTTTCTGTCTCTCATGTTGGTTAGGCATGTACCTGTGCTTTATGGAGTGAATAGCTAGGTGTCCTAGTGCCCTTCCCTTTAACGTTGTGCGGTCATGAGTTGCTCACACAACTTCCAGTGCAGGAGGTCTGTGTTGTTTTAGGTTTACAAATGAGAGGAGAGCACTCCCACAAGCCCAGGGAGGTGGCAGGGAAGGGCAGATGTTATGCTTTGTCTTGTTTTCCAACATGTGGATCTACCTCACTCTCTCATAGCAATCACGCGAACACATTTATCAAGCACAACATGCGTGCTCTGCTCCTCTCCCAGCGTTTCTAGCCCGTGTGTTGCATCCACACACAGTGTGATTGATCTAAGGAAACAACTTCAATCTTTTCGGTTCCCCCTTTTCTAAAACCAGTGTTTTGTTTATTGATTTATTTACTAAAGCAAGAGAAGAACCAAAGCTCTTAAATCAAGAATGATGGTAGTGATAATACTAATTACCCTGACTCTAAAAGACCCATTGTCTAAGCTCATGATAAGTACTGGGCATACATAGACAATATTGTATCCCAAAGAAGCAGCTTGCACACAGAGCAGTGGCTCCAGCTCATTACCAGCTGTTGTCCAGGGAAGTTAGGTTGAAAACATGCCAACAGCAAGGAGAAAACAAATCCTCCGTATTTGAATAGGTAGCACTCACCCAGGCACTTCTTCACCTCCATGTGGAATAAACAGCATGTATGCCCCATGCTGTGCCCCCAATGTGCAAATTTCATTCTCTTTTAATAAGTCTAATGCACCAAACCCCTTACAAATGGGATTGTGAGAACTGTTCATAATATTAGAAACAGCACAATAAAGTGACATCCAAATTTGACTGTGCTGCCAATGCAGGTTCTTTTATGCACAGCAGGTTATGTTGTGTCCTGAAACACACTCAGAAAGTGGGGAGAACACCTGCAGTTCTTAATAATTTATATTTCTACAACACATCTACCTACACTATGCTGTACATGTGCAAAATGGTCCAAAAATGAGTATATACTGACAAACAATCTCTAATCAGCAACCAGTTACCTACAGCCTGAGCCTAATTCAGCCCAGGCTGCCTTGCCCCTTCAGCCCTGCCCTAGCTTGTCTCACTGCTCTGATGGGTCTTCACTCCCTGGCTTGGAGTGGCAGCAATGGGATCATGCCCCTTTGAGAAGAGGAAACTCAAGGAAGTTGTCTCCGCTTCATCCCCCACATCACACAGGGACACGAGGGGTGGAGGAGGAGTCACCTGTGCTGGTCGGAGGAAAGCAGAACACAGGAGCAGCTCAGACATGCTTCGTTGTTTTCACAGCACCAATCTACCTGGTGATCCCATGCCCGGGATGTACCCTGCCTGCTCCCGCACCTTGGTTTGATGAGCTGCTCTGCCCCGTCCTGGGACAAGTGCCAGCACGGGGTGGTGTGTAACAGCCTCTGGATGCTCTGAGCCAGAACCTGGAATGCTGTGAGCACAGGTCAGACAGTCCCTGCTCCCAGAGTAGGTATGAACAGAGAAGCTTGGGGTCTCTCACTTGGCTTTTTCAGTCCCTAATCAAAGGAGGAGCCTACTGCAGATGGAGCCACTACACAATCGTGCCATGGCATTTGTCACAGCCTGGAGGGGATCACGCAAGTCTTGGACCCTGTCCCCACTGCTCGTGTCAGGCCACAGGAGTGGGCTGGCAGCTGTCAGTGGAGATTCCTCCTCCTGGGTCATGCTGACGTGGTGGCCCCAGGCTGCTGCTGGTGCTGAAGGAGTGAATCACCACCTCTGGTAGGAGTGGTGCTTCCCGGACAATGGCGTGTCTGGGAACTGTGTGCAGCCACTCCTTACGCTAGGCAAACTTTGAAAGGAAAAGCAAACTGAGTTTATTTGACTAAACTGAACAAATCGGTACCTGATTCATGGAGGAGGGAAGGGGGAATAATGTGCCAAATAGTTGTGAGACAAAGTGACTTTTACTGTTTTGACAGACCTACATCATTGTCTCCTGGTTCCCTCCATGCAGCGAGCTCCCCCATCCAGTTAGCCCCGAAGACAACTTACACAGTGGTCTGGAAGTGGGGTGCAACCTTTTAGATAAGCTTCATCCTTTGGTTCTGCTTTTGAGATGAGCATGAACTTGCACTGAAGTTCCCCTCCTCATCCCACTCTGTAGAGGGTTCCACTTGGTGTAATTCTGCCTTTATCACTTTCAGAATCTCCATCCTCAGGCCTCAAGTTTTGATCGACCATTGTCAAGGAATAGCATTGGAATGGTTCTCCTGGTTGGGCAAACCCAATCAGGCATAGAAGTGAGTCAGCTGCAAATAAATACCACAGCATAATGCAAATGCAAATGTCTCTCCTCTTGCCAAAAGTTGAGGAAAGTTCCATCACCTCCAAGGATATGACCTTGGAAGTACATTCATTCGGCTGCAATAATACCTCACTTCAGAGCTATTCATTACACAAGCTGTGAGTACAATGAATGAAGCTCATTAGCAGCTTGATACAGGCTGACAAACAGCCATGGGGACAAAAGTGTGTTTGAAGTGGCTTACTCCTAAACTCAGCATGCCAGCATGATGGACAGAACTCTCTGGCCGTGCTGGTGCTCTTGGTTGCTGCACCTTTGTTCCCTGCTGCTAAACACAGCAAAGGAGAGGTTCCCTGAGTCTCTTGCTGACACTTCCTTAAAGCTTCAGCCCCAGGTGCACAAAGCAACCTCTGCTCCCAGGCAGCCAGATGGCTAGCTGCAATCCACTCACTCTTTAATTAACTTCGGGTTGTTTTTTTTCTCCCCTCTGTAGGTTGTTTCTGGGAAAAAGGGAGCTGACAGCATGTTTGTTTACACGAGATTGATTTGGCCTAGCAGCCCCCTGGGTCTATACTAAGAATTTGGAAGGGTCTTTGGGTTTTGCTGTCACTGGAAAAGGAGTAGAAGCTGAGAATCCAAGGGGGTTTCTAGGAGGCGTCTAAAGAAGTCAGGTAAGTACGCAGGTTTACTGCGAGCCATATGCAGATGGGCAGAACATGGAACAAACCTGATGGGGGCAAACTAATCTGAGGCCTTAGTTACTGTGAACAGTTGAGCTGCTGCAGTGTGTAATTAACTGTAAACACAACAACAACAAACACTGGCCTGTAAACAGCTCCTCTAAATCCTGTAGAGTTGCTTGTGTGCATAAGGTTACACAACATACATAAAAGTTCTTCCCCTGTGAGGGTGCTGAGGCGCTGGCACAGGGCGCGCAGAGAAGCTGTGGCTGCCCCATCCCTGGCAGTGTTCAAGGGCAGGTTGGATGGGGCTTGGAGCAAGCTGCTCTAGTGGAAGGTGTCCCTGCCTGTGGCAGGGGTTGGAACTGGATGAGCTTTAAGATCCCTTCCAACCCAAACCAGTCTGGGATTATACGATCCCATGAAGTAGAAGTCTGGAAGGCATAAAGTGCTGAAGGAGAGGGGATGCCTGAAAGAGGAGGTGAAGGAGAGCAACTTTTAATCAGGATGGTCTCACATGTAAAGGATGAAGCCTGTTGCCCACATCTGTCACTCTCTAAGTTAAGAACTTCTTCACATTTACTTTGAGGCCACGTTGCTTCTGCTATCTGAGCATGTTGCAAAGAAAGGCACAGGTGATGTGCATCTCACAGGCTGTAATTTCACTGCAGAGACAGGACAAGGGCAGAGCTGCTGCAGAAGTGTGTCTGGGAGCTGCACCCTGCTAGTTTGCATCAGAGATTGTTTCTTTAATTATTCTTTGTTGAATCATCCCCCTGCTGAACAAGCAGTGTCCTCCCCCTGGTGGCAAGTAAAGAAGATGATTTTCACTTGCCAAATAGCAATGGTTCTTTCACAGGCTATTATATGAAATAAGGAGCATCAGACAGGACCTGTCTTTTATTAGGTCAACCGATACAGCTGGGGATAAAAAGAGAAGTTTGCAAAACACAAATCCTTTCCAGGACTTACGCAGAATTACTTCAAAGGCTGATACCACTTGGGAATAGTTTCTGAGTGCAATTTTGTTAATTTATTAGACAATTTGTAAGAGAAGCAAAGGATAAAACCTGTGCAGGGTAATGGTAATGTGCAGTAATCCCATTATTTCCACTGAGTCTTTTAGTGCCCAATTGAGTTTTGGTGTCTACAATCCCTTAAAGGCAGGCTGGTGTGGAAAGTAAAATTCATAATGCTACTGACGAGTAAAAAAGGGCTCAGTAGACAAGTTGGGTTTATTGTACACAATGATTTCCCCAAGTGAAGTCTTCAGATAGCTCTTCAACAATTATCTGTACAAAATGGTCTGTGTTTGTTGTAGGGAATTACAGCAAATGCTTTTTGGACAGGATTTTGGACTAGTTTGGTGGACGTGGAGAGAGCAGGAGGTGTGGTTTATTTCGGCTTCACTAAGGGTTTTGATACCGTTTCCCATAGTATCCTCACAGACAAACTGATGTAGGACAAACTAAATAAATGGGCCGGAGGGGCAGAACTGGCAGAACCACTGGGCTGAAAGGGGCTCATGCTCACTAGTGGGGTACCCCTGGGGATGATACTTTAACATCTTCATTAACAACCTGCATGAACACAGTCCCCCCTCAGCAAACTGGCAGATGATACAAAACTGGGCAGCGTAGCTGATAACCAGACGCTGTGCTGCCACTCAGAAGGACCTCAACAGGCTGCAGAAATGGTCACAGAGGGTTGTCAGGAAGCTCAAGAAAGGGAAATGCAAAGTCCTTCACCTGGGGAGGAATAACCTGTGCACCAGGACAGGCTGGGGGTTGATAGTCCGGAAAGCAACCTTGGAGAGAAGGATGTGGGAGTCCAGGTGGAGAACAAGTTCACCATAAGCCAGCAATGCGCCCTTGTGGCAAAGGCGGCCAACAGCATCCTGGGCTGCATTAGGGAAAGCGTTACCAGCAGGTCAAGAGAGGTGATTCCACTCCCCCTTCTCTTTTATTTTTTCAGTCCTAGTAGATAACTACTAGTTGTTACCCTGCCCTCAACACTATAGGTAGTATAATAATGGCTGTATTGTAATTATATGGAAAACCAACTGTTGCCTTTTAATTACAAAAAGGTGAAACTTTCTCCTGCTGTAGCATTCAACATTAATAACCACTGCAACATAAATATATTCCCCCCATCCTTAAGAACGGAAAGCAACGCCCTTCATCCCAAAACACCGTCTGCATGCTTATGTTTAAAAAGGTTTAATTTTTCACCCAGGTACAAAAATACAGTACAATGTGATGGCAAGGCATTCGCCAAAAAACATTCAAAGAATAAAAAGGGGAGCCCCGTAAAGCTTTAACGTAACCCACCCATAACCTCACTTGATAAAACAATCAAAAGGTGAGTGCATAAGGAAGAAGTTAAGTTTCTGCCCAAAGGCAAATAAAGATGAATCACACAGAGCTTTACACAAAAATATGTTTGCAGAGCTAATATTTTCACATGCTACTTGGACATTCATGAAATTTATTCTACTTGGCTTAGTGGCAGAATTCATGGTTTGGGATACCTGACCCAGGAACATGCTCCATTCATAGGGATCCCCAGTAAAAACAGTGGGATCATGTAATACCAGTGAGAAAAGAGGGATCCAACCCTGATTAAGTGTCAGCATGTTGGCTACTTCTAGTTACTCCAACCACGCTGTCTGTCTGCAAATAACGTTTTGCCCTACACTCCTCCCTTTTAACACCAAGTATCAATGGTTGCTCAAACACATAAACCGATGTGTTTGTGCATCACCTAGTTGCAAATAACCATTATGGTACAAACTGCCAGGCAGAGGAGGAGATAACACTGTAACTGATGCATGTGTGTGAACTCCAAACGGGGTTTAACCTAACGCTGTTGACAGGAGAATTATGTCCCTTCAGTGCATCTACATTCTTGGTCTAATTGTTTTCTTTTAGAGTTTTGAAGTGACGGAAAAGCATCAATCAGTGCATTCATTATAGCTCATCTCCCAGGTGTTTTTTTTTGAAAGCATCACCTGTTAGCTTCTCCTGGGCCTCCTTCATGCCTTGGACAACTGAAAGATTAGAAGAAGAGGTATCAGCTATTAAGCTCAAGATGAAAACATCAAGGTGAACTGGTAATTATGTGTTTTAAAACAGTTACAGAATACAGGTCTACAAAGTAACCTGTGGGTAAAACACTCCTGCACCCTTTTCCCAACTGTCTGTAGCTGGATCACATGGATTGTATGATTTTCCATGACACATCTGGAGACAAAGTTTAGGTCCTATAGACATTCTAGTAGGTATGAATGTGAATCGTGATTCTGAATATGGCTCCTAAAAGCGTAAGAGAACCACTCACTCATGTGGTACCTAACAGCTGCCAGTTCTGCTGTGAAGTATCATCATTTTTCTCCACTCAAAAGTGAAGGTGTGTCCTCCACCTAGAGTTTCATCTCATTAAAAATGCATTTCAAACTCCTTTGCACATACCTTGATCAGCATTGGTATAGAAATACTTGTAGCTGGGGTTTCCCTTCTCATTTATGATTTCAGGGTGGACTTTTCCACTGGGGTCTATGAAACAAGAAGTCAAACATGACATTTAGGTGGTAACAACAAGAACCCAGTCCTGTGAGTGGACACAATAGCTGTGGATGTCTTACCCATGAAAAGGATTCTGGGAATATAACCTCCATCAGGACTAAAGGCTTCATCCTTTGGCTCTTCATCATCCTACCACAGCAAGACAGAAGAGAGAACATATTAGCAAGATACCTAATAAAACACAGCACTCATTTTGAAGAAACAATCTACTGCCTTCAGATTTCATTTCTCTGAGCAATTTACAGCTTGAACAGACACTAAGTAACTGCACTTGCACAGGAAGGATTATTTCTACCTAAACAAGTAACATTTGTGAAAATAGCATTTTTTTCTGTTCTGTCAATTTGTATTGAACACTCCACTTTGGTAGAGAAATGTCTGATATATCAGGAGAGAATGAATATAAATCCCTTTATTGTGGCAACAGAATGACACAAGGTACAAACATTGTTAGACACAAGGTACATACATTGTTAGAGACAATGGCAGAGAGCCAGGTTTAGAAGCACAATTAAAATAACCAGACCAAAGAAAATCCTTCTTAAAACAATCAGCTCTATCAATCAGTCCTGAACACCTATTCAGGAGTGCAGGATTTAGGATGTACACAGAACAGGATGTAATCAGTTAAGTAGGATTCCAAAGGTTTAATTATTAGGCAGTACCATGGATATGTATCAGAGGGCAGCCTACCTCAAGGTTGACCATGACAAAATTATGGGCAAGTTCAGAGATCTCCTTGGATTCAGCAAACTTTGGCTTCAGAGCTATTGAAGGGAGAAAAAGAAGAGGTGTGTAAAGGCAGTGGAAAGTATTTCAGGTCAGCATCAGAATCTCAGCTTCATCCCTCCCTCTGGAGAGCTGGTGCTTTTCAATAAGCAGTGAGTAAATGGAATATACATATCTAACCGTTCCAGGCAGGCTCAGGCAGCAGGTAACTGAAGTACTCTTTGCTGGGCAGCCATATGATGAAGCCTGGCCAACAGACATATGAGGTAATACTGGAACCAATGGAATAGAAGCTAAAAGCTTCCTGTAAACCACTATTCTCACCAGCTCACCCTTTAAGCTTAGTCATTATGCCCAGCTTGCTTACTTGCAACACTCTCCTTTGAAGGAATAAGGCAATTTACACTGAATTCTTGAAGGTTGTTCATTCTGTCCCATTTTTTACAGCCTAGTGCAGTACTACAGATGTTATTTTGCTGGCATTTAGGCATGGCTGGCTTTTGGCAGTGCTAATAGGGAAAGCAGTGCGATATTATACTGCTCTACATGAAATACAAATACCATTAGCTACATTTTAAGTGCAAAGTTCATGCTTCTCATGGTTACATGCTTGGTATGCAAAGCCCATTGGAAATTTCAAGCCAGCTCTGGTATTAAACACACTTACCTTTGCAAGCTCCACACCATGACTTGTGGATGATAACCATAAGAGGCAAACCACTAAAAAAAAAGGCAAGTAAGCAAGAAGATAGTCAAAGAAAGCTTACAGTTAAGCCTCTAAAGCAAATTCATGTACAGTTTAACAGTTGAGACTTCTATGAGGCTAAATGTAACCAAAAATGAGAGATGTAAAGAGTGTGTTCTAAGGCTGTCTTGCAAAAAAGCCTTCCTAATCTTAAAACATGTATATTAATAATGCATTATAACTGGCAGCCAGTAACCGCTCGTGGAGAGGAAGAGACTTTCTCTTTGGAGAGCATGCTCCTACTAGGCCAGATATGCTCAGATCCACAACTGGTCATGTTTTGTACTGGAAGTGGTTAGTGACAACAGCTGCTTGAGACGCCTCAGGATGGATTTTCATGGCTGCTTAAGGTGATCCAGTGGATGAGAGTCGTGTATCTATTCCTCTCCCCTTTATGGTCTGTACCTTTCAGTCACCTCCTGTGACTGAGACCCTCCATTGAGCAGTAATCAAACACAGTAACCCAGCAAACCCCTGCCTGCCAGGCTAGCCTCCTATGTGTTGGTACACTGAAACAGATCCGTGACAAACGTGACAAGTGTCAGGACTGAAGACTGGGATTGGGGGGGCTGTGTAGAACTGCAGCCTAAATAAGCATGATGCAAAAGGACCAAAGTTATTCTTTACTATTCTCTCTCCCTTCCCAAAGAATTCACTTGACCCCTATTACATATGCTTAAACCAGGGATTAAGTTTCCACTGTCCTATGTTTTATTTAACCTTGTTCATCAAAGATGCCTTCAGCATTTCACCTTCTGATGAAGTCAAGCTTTAAATTTCCTTAAGTTCCTTTACAGTATGTACAGGCTGTATTATGAGCTTAGCGAGAGAGGCCTTAAAGACACTATAAATTTCACCTATTTCCTGTCCTTAGCGCTGGTGATCCAATGAATCCACCACTTCACTGCTCCTGACTATTCTGTATCAATTGCTTCTATTATCCAGTTGAACTGGTGAATCCTGACTATGGTAATAAACTAAGGAACACTAAGAACAAGGAACTGGGAATCTCCTCCCTTTTCTCTTACCAATAAATCCCTTAAACTATGGCAAAATATCCAAGAGAAGCTGGTAATAATGATATAGGTTCCAGAACAGTAAGAACAGCCTAGAACTAGGTGAAGCAAAGGAAGAAAACTAGAGAGAACATACTGCATGGGTGCTTCTTTCAGCATATGCCAAGCAAAGCAAAACGTAACCTTTCTGCTATGTAAGCTCTGTAACCATATTAAGGGTTAAAAATAAAGCAGCACTTTCACACAGAGAAATTAAAAATGCCATTGCACAGAATGGCAATAAATTAATTACTACCAGAATGTATAACTTTAGCTGTGGATAGATGTGAAAGGAAATCTCTACTCAGCAGCAATTATGGCCTTCAGAAGCAGGAAAGGGTGGAGGGGAAGCCATTAACATTTAGAGGAGCTCAAACAGAAGCCATTTATAATTAACCAGTATGTTATCACCTTTACATAGGACTCTGCAGTAAGGAGCAAGAATACACATCTTCCTAGTAAAGCTTGTATTGCATCAGCATCCTCCCCCTGATGATGAAAAAGCCCTTTTTAATTGTTTCCATACAATCCAACATGATTTTGCCTCTTCCTTCAAGAGGGGCTGATTTAAATCTGGAAACACACTTCATACAGTTAAGAGCAGCTTTCAAAGCAGATTTTAAATGGAAGTACTCAATCCTGAAACACCAAGTCTTAATCAGTGAGAACTCACCAAAGGTGGATATCCTGAATGTGTTTTCTCAGCTTTATTCTCTTTAATTTGACAGGTAAACTCAACTAATTTACATCAAAGCGTTCTTGTAGTGATTTCTCAGTTCTGCAGTACCCTAGTCCACCTATGTCAGATAAAGAGCCGCTGTAACTGAAGTAACCCTTCCTGCCCCACTTCACCCTCTCCTCCCAGGCAGCATTACTCATGCCATGAAAATCAAAAGCCACAATTTATTAAAATGAGGAAGCATTCACCAGAGTGAAAAGTTTATAATGAGCTATAGATGGGGTACAGCCAAGACTGGGATTGTTTGAGCAAAAAAGTAAGTCACCTATCACAGCTGGCACAGGCTTTCACCTAGAACCCTTTTCCTACAACAGCACTCAATAATTAGCATTTTAAAGGTGCTTAATGATGACCTTGTAGATAAAAGACACATCGACTTATTTCAATGACACAGTCCCCCAGGCAAATTAAGACTTTACTCCACTTAAGGCACGCATTTTATTGTTAAATCTGAAACAGAGGTCTGAGTTTACTAAGCCAGCACCCTTCTGCAGTGCAGAGTTTGCAAATCTATCTCTTGGGTTCAGTGGGATTTTTTGATACAGTCACATCCTAAAGACACAGCCTGTTCCAGTCCTAGACCTGAAGTCTCTTCTGCAGTTTGACATCACCTGGAGACGTCCTTGGAAAAACAATCTTCTTATTCAAGACATACACATGCTAATGTGGAGAGGTAAAGTCTTCCCTATGGTCAGTGCCTTCTGGGCTTCCATGTTCAGATGCTGTTTGATTACTGACGTTTACATCTCCATAGGAGACTTCACTTGCTTGAAGATGCAACAGTGGCTCTCCTTTTTGGAAGATAAAAGTGGGGACAATACAGAGGGATGGGGATGCTCTCAGCGGTATAGCTTGCTGGCTACTGATGCGATAGATGGGGTCCAGGCTCTGCAGGGTCTGTGGCCTCTGTGACTGGACCACGGCCGCTGCTGTGCGGCTCACCGGATGCTGCGGCTCAGGTACTGCAGGAACATGCCCGCCAGCTGGGGCAAGTTCTCATCCCTGGGCTGCATCTTGGTGTAGCTGATGAACTGCCTCCGCAGCCGGCTCAGCTCGGCCATGCTCACCGGCCGGCTCAGCACCAGCCCTTCACTGACACCGGGCACACGGACCATCTCCCCGGGCTGAGCCCCGTTCCTCTGCGCGTCCATGACGGCGGCCAGCACCTCCTGGGTGACACGGTCGAGCTGGTGCAGGAAGCTGGAGGACTGCAGGGGCTGGGTGCGGGTGGCGCGGTGCGGCGGCGGCGGGGCGCTGTCGAACAGGGCGGCGCGGATAGCGTCCAGCGGCAGCGGCTCCTCCCCGTGCACGGTGAACAGCGGCCGGTCCCACCGGTTCTGCGGGTCCGGCGCCTCGAAGGGCGGCTCGTCGGGGCGGCCCGGGCCGCCGGCGCAGTGCAAGAGGCAGCGCGCCGTGCCCGCCTGCCGCGCCGCGCAGTACAGCTCGTAGCGGATGCTCCGCAGCTCGTTACCCGCGTCCACGATCACCACGTCCCGCCGGCTCAGCCGCCGCTCCACCTCAGCCCTCAGCGCCGATCGCCCGCCCTCCGCCTCGGCCACGACGTGCGCCTGTCGCTCCGGCCCGCCCAGCGCCGCCTGCAGCTCCGAGGCGCGGCGGCTCTTGCCGCTGCCCGGCCGGCCGCACAGCACCACCAGCGGCATCCCGCCGCCATGCCGACCCGGACGGGCACCGCGACTGCTTCCGCCACGGTCACTCCCCGCCCCGCCACGGTCGCCCCGGCAACCGCGGCGTGTGCAGGCCCTGCCGCCGGGGAGCCGCATGGAAACCCGCCTCGCAGCCCCCGGGCTCGGGTCCGGCACTACCCAGCGGCCAGCGCATCAGCCGGACAGGGTGTGGGCATCGCCGGGCCTCAGCCCGCGGCCGGTGCAGGGACACTGTCCCCGAGGTGTCCTGGTTAAGTCGCCATTGCACCGCGGTTACCCCGAGCACCGCACACCGGTAGCTGTGTGATTGCTGGGTCCGGCGCACAGAGAACTTAAACCCAAGGCGTCTTCAGCGTCTCTAACACATCCAGACTGACCAGTCCACAGGAATGAAACAGAGGGCTTGAAACCTCCGAGACCCCTGGCTCTGATGCATCTCACTCGATGCGTAACAGATAACTTCGTATCATCTCCTGGCCTATGGTCAGACTTAGACCAAAAGTCTGGTTTTTAAGTTTATCTTCCATTTGTTGTTGTTGGGTTTCTCCCAGTCCTTCAATTCACTAACACTCAAACGCTGCCAAACTCAAACCATGGAATCCCAGACAGGTTTGGGTTGGAAGGGACCTTAAAGCTCATCCAGTTCCAAACCCCTGCCTCGGGCAGGAACACCTTCCACCAGAGCAGCTTGCTCCAAGCCCCTGTGCCCAACCTGGCCTTGAACACTGCCAGGGATGGGGCAGCCACAGCTTCTCTGGGCACCCTGTGCCAGCGCCTCAGCACCCTCACAGGGAAGAGCTTCTTTTATGCATTTAATAATATATATATTGCCCATATATATGTAGGTAAAATACAAACCAGCAAGCAGGTCTGTGTTTCTTTTCCAGTAACAAAAGGAGAGACGGGTGCATTACACCTGTCCCTTGCTGCGGGGCAACACTCACCCTGCCTAAACCTGAGAGCTCCCTCCTCCTCCGTCTCATTTTACAGCTTCTTCACCTTTGCTGCAAAGCAATGCTGCAGTTCCTCCTGCAAATACTGAGATCATTTATTTTCTTGCACAAGGAAATCGAACAAGTGCTAAAATATCCAGTAATAAAACCTTGTGAGGCTTCTGGACTGTACCACCTGGGTTAATTTGGTGTCTAGAGTGTAGAACTTGCCAGATGGATCAGTTTGAGAGCAGAATTCAATTAAGCAGCAAACCTGGAAGGCACCATGAACTTCTGCTCATGCCAGCATTGCCAGATCTAGGGTGTACATTTTAAAGTGTGAGTGGAATTTATAAGCATACGATTTTCCTTCTGACATTTTAACAAGAAACAGAAGAAATTCTGAGGGGAAAAAATGAGTCTGAATGTCTTTGCTTTTAACACTTCCATAGGGACAGTGTTCTTTTTAGAGTTTAAGCTTAACCGAGAGGAGGTTCTACTTAAACAACTCACCTCTTCACTACTGTCTGAAAGTTTCCAACTCTGTCTGCAGATGCTAACAAAGTAATTCTCTCATCTCACACTGAGTTCTCATCTATACAGGCACACTGAGTTCTCATCTATACAGGCACACTGAATTTTACCCAATTACTGTTATTCACACTGCTGAGTTTGAGCAGAGTAAGTACTACTAAAACATGTGTTTGTGGGGTTGAGAACCACCTCTTTCTTTACTCTAAATACTCAAGTATTTTCTTCTCAGTTTAAAGACATGCTAGGACTTCAAGGTTAGGTTGGACAGGGCGACATGGTCTAGTGTGAGGTGTGCCTGCCCATAGCAGGGAGGTTGGAACTGAATGATCTTAAGGTCCTTTCCAACCCAAACCATTCTGTGATTCTGCGATTTCCATCATTTAATTAGACTGCAGTGATTAAACCATGGTGGTGCTTCAGCAAAGTTAACAACACTGTATTTTCTCTCTAACAAGCTATAGGGATCCAAACAGTCTCCTAAAACACTTTCATGTTTGCTAATAATTACTATTTTCTGTGGCTAAATTTAGGATTAATACAGAACTGCATTCAGAGGAGGCCACAAAGATGCTTGTAGGGCTGGAGCATCTCTGCTATGGAGACAGGCTGAGAGAGCTGGGCTGGGCCAGCCTGGAGAATGCTCTGGAGAGACCTTAGAGCAGCTCCAGTGCCTAAAGGGGCTGACAAGAAATCTGGAGAGGGACTTTGGACAAGGGCCTGTAGTGACAGGACAAGGGGGAATGGCTTTAACCTGCCAGAGGGGAGACTGAGATGAGCTCTTAGGCAGAAGCTCTTCCCTGGGAGGGTGCTGAGGCGCTGGCACAGGGTGCCCAGAGAAGCTGTGGCTGCCCCATCCCTGGCAGTGTTCAAGGCCAGGTTGGACACAGGGGCTTGGAGGAAGCTGCTCTGGTGGAAGGTGTCCCTGCCTGTGGCAGGGGTTGAAACTGGATGAGCTTTAAGCTCCCTTCCAACCCAAACCATTCTATGGTTCTGTGAATGTTTTTAAGAAGATGTCTCTGTATTTAAAACTAACATACCTGGCTGCTGCCTCTTTCTTCCCATCTTCCAGTGTTCTCCAATGGATATGATCTCCAAAACCTGCCAGAGAGAAGGGTTTATAAATGCTGCACAACTTACTGCGTCAACCAACAGAGGAAATCAGTCCAACCCTTAAGAATATTTCTAACTCATTTTATGTGTTTTTCTTAAAGCCAACTGTACTCCCAGACCTGGAAAGACTTCTGCAATTACTTATAACCTACATAGGCTTATGAGGAATCCCACTGAAACTAATTAGCAAAAACATACCACTCTCATGAATATTTGATATACATGCAAAAGACACCAAAATCCCTTAAGCAGAGATTAATAGTGAAGGGCCTTCTGATTATTCCCCATTCTTTTTCAGACTGTGAACACTTATTAACTGATTAGTGACACATTAAACATGTCAGCATGTGGCTTTCAAACTCCCATCGAAGGTGAAGTAAAGGAAGACTTAAAAATTCTTAGGACAACATATGATCATCAATTGCTCTGAAAGGATGGTGCTAAGTATTAGCGATGATGATCTCATCCAAGAGCAAGGAAGAGCACCAGTACACAGATGTCTGTTACAGTGATGGAATGACGCAGGGAATATTTTATCCCCTTTCCAGATAACAAATCTGTTGTGTCAGTTGAGATAATGGTGAATGAGTGTACATTTGACAACTGCAATACAGGGACCACAGGGGGTTTTGATCCTGTAGCCAACACAGCACATGGCCAAAAGCCACACGGAGAGCTGGGACAAAGTTCTTCATATGGGACGCCCCTGGACAACCTCCTCAGAGGTCTCACAGCTCCTGTAATGCAGGGCAGTGCTGGACAACCAAACATCAGCCTTGGGCTTCCCCTTCCCATCACTGAGGGTTTGGATTAGTCAGCAACCCCCAGTACTCAGGGGGTAGATTTTGGGAGCTACACAGGGGTCAGGAACCACAGACTGCCCGATGCTGACGCAGTGGAAAGCGAACATTGTGTCCAGTAGACAACTATGGCAAAGAAACAGGAGAAAGCCAAAAGCAGGGTGAGCAAAACCTCACGGCACCTTAGCTCAGTATCCGGGAGGCTTGAACAGTTGGCACAGGATTTTTATTACCTTATCTTACACCTGCTAGGAACGACTGTGAACATACATGATGCAACACAGCAAATATTGAGTTGTGCCAGCAGTGAGGCGGGGATGCCTTGTTCATGTCCAATCACACGTACCAACTGCAGAGGCAGCTTCGGACACAAGGCTATGTTTGCACCCATGGAACGCAGCAGAGCAAAAACCAGCTGCATTAGCAAAAGTCACGTTTACTCAGATATTGACACGTCAGCTATTTCATTCAAAGGCCAATATGCTCCCTGTGAGGGTGCTGAGGCGCTGGCACAGGGTGCCCCAAGAAGCTGTGGCTGCCCCATCCCCGGCAGTGTTCAAGGCCAGGTTGGACAGGGCTTGGAGCAAGCTGCTCTAGTGGAAGGTGTCCCTGCCCGTGGCAGGGGTTGGAACTGGATGAGCTTTAAGGTCCCTTCCAACACAAACCAGTCTGGGATTGTATATTAAACCAGGGAAAACCTATTGTGCGATCTAGGAAACACTTTTTGAAAGCTTTTCTTTTTCCTTTTTTTTAAACTAAAACACACTTCGTGGTGAGCTTCAGCACGTTTTTAAAAGCATTACACATCACATTAAGGAGTGTTTCTTTTGAATGGAACTCATCTGAGGCGTTAAAAGGGAACGGCTGAGATCGCCACCACAAGGCTTTGCTCTCATTGATCGAACTGTGCTCCCACCAGCCCCGAAGAGATGGATTTATCTCCAACACAGACTAAAGCCACGACGCCGGGGTGAAGGTCAGCGCCCCGGCACACCCTTACTGCACAAGCCATTAGACATGGCAATTACACAGGGAAGCCTCGGCGAGCCAGAGGCGAAGTGAGGAGCGGTCACGAAGGAAAAGGGAAGCCGAGGGCGGGAGGGCAGAGCCATTCATCGCCTGCCAGGAGCCGGCGGCAGCGGCCGGCAGAGCTTGGGCTGTGCTGACCGGGGCGGGTGGCACGGGGAGGCTGCTGCTCCTGTCTCCGCGCCACGGAAAAGCGGGACCCCTCCAAAGGGAAACTCGTTGGGAACAGAACCCCAACGGCAAAGATCGCGACAGGACCCCACCGTCTCCCTGTGCACTGGCAGGCTGGACCGTCCCCACCACCAGCACCCCGCGTCCCCCCCGGTCCAGCCCGTCCCGGGGCACCCTGACAGGAGCGGGGAGGAAAACCCGAATAAAACGTATGTCTGACCCTTGCCGAGCCCCTCCGCGGCGGAGGCGGCGGAGGCCGCCAGCACCAGGCACAGGCAGAAGATGGAGGCTCCGGTGGGCTGAGCCTTCATGGTGTCGGCGCGGGCAGCTCTCCGGCCCCCAACCTTTCCAGGCGGCACTTCACAGATAAGGTGGTTTTTTTTCCTCTCTTTTCTTTTTTTCCCCTTTTTTTTTTTTTTTTTTAAAGCCCAGGAAGTGATGTGAAGCGGATGTGGGCGGTGCGATGCCCGGCCGTCTGGTCGGGGATGGCGGGGCTGGCTGAAAGGGGTATCTGATACTGGGGAGTGGGGTCTCTCAGCCCTCTGAGGGGTGTCCGCCCTGTCCGTCTCGGACGAGGGAGCTCAGCTTCGCGCAGGCAGCCCAAGCCTCTGGGGCGGGAGTCCCTCAGGCACACCGGGGACCCCACAGCCGTGGTTATCCCCGTGGGAGCCGGCAGCGAGGGGCGGGCTCCGGGTTTACGTTCCCCTCCCAGACACATCCTTTTGTCCCGCTACTCTGCGGAGCTGCCCAGCCGGTTGGGGCGGCAAAACCGGCCGCAAGCACTTGTGTGTGAAGGAGGGCGCGCCGCGGTGGCGCGTCCGGAACCGACGGGGTGCGGGTCGGTGTAGGGCCGCAGGGACTCCGAGTCCCATAACACACCACAACCGCTGCGCGCGCCTTCCCGCCCTATATGCAAATATAGCTCCGCGGCGCGCCCAATCCTCGGGCGCGCTGGCGTCGTCACGTGGCGTGAAGCTTCCTTTCTCTGTGCTCCTCTCTTTCCTTCCTCGGCCGCCATCTTGTTCCCACCTCGTGTTGGGCTGCGGAGGATCCGCCGGACTCAGGTCAGACCTTTCCCCGCCACCGCTCCGCCGGCGCGGCTCCCGCTCCCTTCCCCTGCCGCTTCCCGGGCCGCGGCAGCTCGGTCCCCTGCCCCATTGCATCCTTGCCCTCCGCGCTGGGCCGTGACTGGGCCCGCGGGTGCCGGCTGCTCACCGAGGAGAGGATGGGCAGCGAGGCCTGGCGCCGGGATGCAGCATGGTGGAGGCTGCTCTTAGCCCGGGTGGACCGCAGCTGTCCCGCGGAGCGGCGGTGCCGGGGCCGGGCGGGTTACATTTGCTCAGAGGGATGGGGTCTTCATGGCCTCCCGCTCCCCGCGCTTTGGGGGCGGCCAGCGAGCCGCTCTGCCGTACCCAGCACCTTCTCCCGCCGCCCCGGCGGAGTCCCACCGTGTGCTGATTCCCCTCGGCCGTGCTGCGGCCTCGGTGGGCCCTCTCCCTATCGCTTCCCAGGCACAATGCACATGCAGGGAGGCTTTTCCTTTCATCGATGGGATCACTGGTGATTTACTGGGGCAGAGCAGCGAAATACCCTCGTTGTGTTGGAAGCCTTAAGGTGTTTTCCATCCGTTACAGATTTTCAAGTCCTTCAGACTTAAAGGTCCTATCTGACCCGTTGAATAAGCCACCTAGTCGGCTAGCTTCCCAGTTATTGAACTGGGTGAATAGCAGCCTGGGGTTCATATAGGAAACCTGCGAAGGTGTGACCTTCGTTCAGAGCTGGCTTATTACCTAAAAATGTCAGATTCGTTATTTGGAGGTGGTATCCAAAATAGTGTAGTGATGAGTCTCTGGGCTCTCTTATGAATAAAGATGTTTAAGGAATGGTTGTGCTGTACGTGTTCATTTGGGTCTGTTCTGAGTCAGTAGTTCAGTCAAATGGTTCCAGCAGTAAACTAACATGCTTGGAAATGTACAGCTACTGCTGCAGACTGATGCAGAATGAAACGTGCTGCTGCTTTGCCTTATCATGGTACAGACAGTTCATACGTGGTACAGACAGTAAACATACTGCTGCAGGGCCACTTTGTGTTATTTAGGCAATGTGGCATTAAAGCTTTTTGTTTATGTGTATTTGATGCCCTGTTTTGGTGAAGTTTAGAACCCCACTGCAAGTCTGAGTGCTTTTAAAATGGATTGTTCATGTTTTTTCTTACTATTTTGATGGTTAACCTGTATCTCTTTCTTATTCTTTAGTCGCAGCACTATGAACCAAGAAAAACTGGCCAAGCTTCAAGCGCAGGTCCGAATAGGAGGAAAGGTAAGAAAACCATCAGACATGAACTGTTCTCTGTAAGTTACAGGTTGAAGGAGAAACATCTCCGAAACCTGTTTTACAGAATGCAGGCTTTAGTTCATAGGAGGGGAGGAATACAGGGTTTTCGCTGTCATCTGGATCATAGTAATGATACCTGAATTCTGTTTTTCCTTGAGCTCACAATTGCTGGATGAGTAGTTTCCAGCACGTAAGCTTGCTTTATAATTCAGTGACTTGTTGTGACCTGTGAAAGCTCAAGCTGAGCTTACCTGTTGGTTGTTCCAGTTCTGCCATTCTCGTCTCTCTGTCGGGGAGTTTCCTCCCTTTGTGCCGGCTCCGGGGCTTATCTGACTCTGCACTGAGGTTCTTTTCTCTGAGCCAGCAGGTAGCTAATGTGACACACAAACAAAAGCATGTAGTTTGTTCAGTGTGGTGTTCATCTCCTAACCATAGGCGGGGTTGTACAAAAGTCTGCAGAGTAGACATTCCAAAATTGCTGTCTATGGAACAAGATGTTAATTACTGGCTTACAAAAGCATCACCTTTGTAAATCAATGTAGTTGTACTTCATCTTGGGGAAAAAAGAAAAGTCCTTTCTTATAAATTGCTTAATATATATTGCTTAATAAAAACAATGAATTTGGCTTGTAGGAAGTAAGAACACTGGTTTGGTGTTTTTTTGGTCTTTTGCACTTAAGAGGAACCTTAACATTGAGACTGACAACTAAAGCTGTAGGTAAAGGGAAATAAGAGGTTTTGACTACAGAACTTAAAAGATCTGTTGCTTAGAGTGTGATATGGCTTTAAAAATCAGTGTTCTGATGTTTCGAGCATACTGACTGTTCCTTCTTTTCCAGGGTACAGCTCGCAGAAAGAAGAAGGTGGTGCACAGAACAGCTACAGCTGATGACAAAAAACTTCAGAGTTCCCTCAAAAAACTGGCAGTAAATAACATTGCTGGCATTGAAGAGGTAGAGTGATAAATATTTCCTGTCTGAAACTAAATTCACTGTCTTGTTTTAGTGGTAGTGGTTTTTTAACAACAGTTTTCCTTGCAAAAGGTCTGGTTACTGATATGTAAATGAGACTGTTGTCTCATTCGTGTTAAGGCATGCATGCTGGAGAAAGAAGGGATAAGGTTCTGCTGGCCAGATAGGGGTTATAGAAGCCAGTAAGCTGTTTGTCATGTATGCATCTTGCATTCATTGCAAAACAAAACTCCTGATACTTCACTTCATGAACTTGATTATCTGCTCTAGAGGGCATAAACACACTTACTATGCAGGCACATTTAAAGCAGAATATAGAGAAAAGCTTGAAAATACCTGGAGTAAGGACTTGTGAGTCTGTGTTATCAAAATAAGGCCCTTTTGCTGCATGAAAATTGCCAGAATTGTTTGTCGTGGTCACAGGAGGTGATGGTTCTTACAACACAGCAGAGGCTCTACAGAACCAGCTGCTTCTGTGTTAATATAATTAGGAATATAAGTGATTCAGATATTCCTTCAATACCTCTATCTTGCATGTATAAAACATGAAATGAAACACTGGTATTTTCCATAACACTGGTGATGCCCATACATGGAAGAAGGTGCTGTTTCTTCATCATGAACTCTATATTACTGTTGCACTTGGTTAAAGAAGCACAATGTTTAATCTGTGTTTAATTAATTTAAGCAGGATTGCATGGTCCCTCCAGAGGTCACTTAGTGCATACCTCTCTTCCAAAGGCAAATACAGATCCAGTGTAGGAGCCTGGTTTGCCTGTAAGTTTTCATAACTGCTACAGAAACACTTCCGTTTGTCTGTTTTCTTAAGCTTGTTAGATACATGCTGAGTTACACGAACCCAAAGACACAGTTTTTCTGTGTGTGTATTTGGTTTTCTTTCACATGGAGGATAAGATCTTCATTCAGACATAGTTGCTAAGCATATTAAATGTCTTGGTGTGAAGGAAGACGATACAGCATGCTTCTGCCTTGATAGCTAGGTACATAATTGCAGTATGTTATATCTAGGTGGACAAAAGCTGACCTTGGAATACTTGGTGTAGATGGAAGAGTTGGGGGAGGCTGGTAATATCGAGTCAAATGTTAGAAACACACCTGTGTGCTTTTTAAGAGACTTCTGAGTAAGAGGATGACGGTGCTTGAAGCCTTTACTGTTTCCCTGTGTGCAAAGGCCAGGACATCCTTCAGTTCTTCAGGAAAGCAACACCTGGTTTTCCTGCAAAACGTATTTTGAACTCTGCTGCTGTGTGAAGACTGATAACTTGCATGGTTTTGGATTTAGGTGTCTTCTTTAGTTCCCAAATTTCTGTTTTCTTCCTCTAAGTTCTACTAAAACAAATTCTTGAGAGCTTTGTCACGTCATTTTATTACTGCTGCTTGGTTAGGTGGGCAGAACTCTTCCTTTTTTTCAGACAGTTGTTTTCCACATAACCATTTTTTTTTATGGTTAAAAAGGAAGAACTTTTTTAACTCCCCATTCAGTTTCCCTTTAGGTTAAAAAACCATAGCATAGGCCCATGCAAATATGGCTGTTTAAACTTCGACAGTAGGAGCAAAGCAGGCTGCTGTACTGGCTGCGAAATGTAATTATTAGTGATTCAGAAAACCAGGGAAGAGGAAGAGAGCAGGATCACTGTACAATATTCTTAGTCTTAAGAGAGTCATCCTAGAATTACTGGGCAGGCACAGAAGCTTGGTACATAAACCTCCAGTTCACTGTGTGTATACGTGTGGGAAGCATCCTTGCCTCTGGCAGCTTCAGCAGGTAGGCCAGAGAGTGAGTCTTGTGCCTTTGCCGATTCCGCAGAAACAATAACGTTTCCCTGATAGGTGACACAGATAGCTGTGAATGGTGATGCCATGTCTGACATGGCAAGGCTGCTCTGGTAGAGTTTTTAGTTTCTAAAGAGTTGCCAAAGAGCTGAAGGCTTTGTGGGTCTTTTTACTTTCCCTAGACATTCCTGATACTAACTTGTTTATACCTTAGAGTCTAATAACCTATGTATGGGTTTTGCCTGTGTTATAAATGAAGTGTGATAACATACAGTCCTTGTATATTTATTACTTGGTATTTAGATAAGTATATTTTATGAAGGAGCCTTAGCTCTTTAAGTTCTACCTTTTGATATAGTATGTACCAACCCATATTTTAGCATTAACTCTTGATTTACTTCCAGTTTAAATGGTGTTAACTCCGGATGCTTTTGTCATGGTTATCCTCTAGGAGGAGTGCTAGTGTTGTAAATTCTATTTTAATATTTTAATGGTTTTAAATACAGATTTGAGTTAATAATTTCTCATGCTCGTTCAACAAGCTGCTGCAGCATTTTGGTAAGCCTTGTTAATATATTTAAACAGGTGAACATGATAAAAGATGATGGAACAGTTATTCACTTCAACAACCCCAAGGTTCAAGCTTCCCTCTCTGCTAACACTTTTGCAATCACTGGTCATGCAGAGGCTAAACCGATCACAGAAATGCTTCCAGGCATCTTAAGCCAGCTTGGTGCTGACAGCTTAACAAGTCTCAGGAAGTTAGCTGAACAATTCCCAAGACAAGGTAGGTCTCTTTGGAATCTTTTATCACTGATTGAAAGAACATAGGAAGTATGAAAAGTTTTAACCCAAATTTAACAGCAGTATGTGTGACAGAGTGATCAAAGGCATATGTGCTTTTATTTATTTACCGCTGTTTTGGAAATACAGGAAGGGAGGGGGCACTTTCTCAGGCATGCTGTGATTCCAGGTGTACAGCTGTGGATGACAAAATACTTGGGAAAGCAAGTTCCCATTTTCACGTCGAAAAACTCAACAGGTTCTTTTTGTGAGGGAATTGATTCAGTTTTCTGTGTTCATACAAAACATTTCTTCTGTGGATATAGAGGAAGAAGTGTTCTTCATCTTCTACTCTACAATTCCATTTGGAATTAAACCGAGACTTATTAAATAAAAATAAAAAATCAGATTCTTTGTTCTATTTATTTTAAAACTACTGTGGGTCATGGTCTGTATTTATGTTTGTGGTGTAACTGTTACTGTAATTTTACAGGTAAGAAATGGAGTCTGGGGACAGTTCCTGTTTAGACTGTTAGGGCCATTAAAAAACCTGGACATGTTGCAGTTGTCTTTATATTGAACTGAAAAATACATGATCTGTTCTAATGTTTTCAACAAAGACTTCTAATCAATAATTTTAACTTCTGTATTTCATGTTGAATTGAAAGTAAAGGGCTTATTTTTAACTTCTCTACTAATATGCAATTACCATTTAAATTTTGGAAAGATGGGTCCTCATAAGTGTATTTCTTTGATACAGCCTTGGTACCAATAGATACCTCCTGTGCTTTCTTAAGCTAGTAGAGAAAGACCAATGAGAAATAGCACTTTCTTCTAAGTTCTTGCATTTCTAGATTACTTGCAGCATGTCTGTGACTTACAGAGATGGGGTTTGATGCAGGACCCTTAATAGGGAAATACTTTTTCCTACCGTAGCTTTTTGGTAATTGAATCATATTGATATTTTGGTCCCTGACTGGTACCACTTTGTGTTGAAACACATGACTTCAGTTAAAGATTTCTGTGTCATTTGATCTTTTGCTAGCCCTCCATTAATACCCATAGCTTTTGAAAATGGCTCTGCTAATACTGTGGTATAAGAATGTTCACAAGTAGACCTTTTGGTCATGCTGTTGATACCAAGCCATTGCTGTGTTTGTCACTATTATGGGCTGTGGAAATGCTTTCTTTTTTCACATGTATATCGTTTTTATGTTGTTGCGTGATTGTCCCTAATTCTGTATGATGAGCACTCAGCACCAAACTTTTTTTTATAGTGTTGGATAGTAAAGCACCAAAATCTGAAGATATTGATGAAGAAGATGACGATGTTCCAGGTAGGCACATATACATTTATATATGTGTTTAATGTATAAATACTCATGCATTTAAATACTTAGCTCTTGATGACACCCCTCACATGCTAAGGCATGATTCATATACTGGGCAGCATTAAAACATGAGCCTGGATTCCAGGTTTTGAAAAACGTCTGTCTTGTGTAAATTGCTTTACTCTTGAGTGAAAATAGGTTAAAATCCTTTCAGTGACACTGAAGAGGTGATGCAAATATCCAAGTAGAGTTTTAGGGCTGCAGAATTACACAATGGGCACAATCATTAGGTTGTCTTTAAGTCATTGTCTGGGCTGGGTTTTTTTATTTCTTATGTCAGTATCTGTAAGTTTCTCTAAATAAATATTGCAAGTTCTTAATTTGACAGTGAATAATTGTCTGTCAGTCACCACATTGTGCTGTATCCATCAGTGTGGTGTATTAGCTAAAACAACAGATGGGTGGGCCCAGAGATTCAATTACTCGTGCTCTGGCACTGGTGTATTCCTTGTGACCTTGCATAAAATTCAGTTCTCAAATTCTCTGCTTCCTGGAGTACAACAGTTAATAGGTGCCTAACTTGGGTGCAGATGGCTCAGGCAGCTAGTAGAGCACCTCTGAAAATCAGGTCTTTATCACCTCATGTTAGAACTTCCACTCTTCTGAGTGCTCCTGCATTTTTAGTTCTTTGTGTGTGTTAAACTATATTTTCTAAAGCCTTTTGAAATCT
The DNA here is from genome assembly GCF_028554395.1 of Pezoporus wallicus. Lineage (NCBI taxonomy): Eukaryota > Metazoa > Chordata > Aves > Psittaciformes > Psittacidae > Pezoporus > Pezoporus wallicus. The sequence continues at coordinate 1,016,931 of NW_026639057.1, read as the reverse complement.
GCCCATTAAAAATGGTGTACATAAGTATGGTTAAGAGCTACTTAACCTTTCCTATAACATATACATTTTCACTAAACTTACAAAGGTAGTGTTACTGGGAATCACTGCATTAAATATCTTCATCTCTTTCAGATCTCGTAGAAAACTTTGATGAAGCATCAAAGAATGAAGCTAACTAAAACATTCATAGTTCTGGAAGCTGGCATGGACTAGATTTAAGAAATCAGCTATGTGGTTCCAAAGTTTTAAAGAAATGGAGAACATCATCTGTTAATAATTCAGTAATATAAATATTTTGTATTTTTATGATGCTGTTTGTTCAGCATTTTCTGTCAGTTGATTTTGCATTTTGCACTTACTCCCAGGATCTACTCTTTTGGTCAAAAAGAAATGTCAGTGCAGTTTGAGGGGTGTGTGCATGTGCGTGTGTGTATGTGTGTGGGTGTATATATAGTGGAGGACAAATTGGAGAACACTTATTTAACCTTTTCCCCTTTTCCTTTGGAAGTAGAAATAGAATGGACCTTTAGCATTGTTACTTTTGATGATCATGGAATAGTACATGGAAGGTAGTTGAGATGAAAACTTTGTCCGCGTTTTGTGACCTGAAGGCATCACACCATTAAAACTTGGGTTTCATTTGCTGTTAACTGTTGTACTTGCAGATGTTTCTCATCCCTGTTGCACTGTCCACGTGATACTTGCTATCAACCTTGTGTTGATCCCAGATGATACCAAGGACAAGCTGTATTACTGGCCTGTTTGGTGCAGTAACTTCTTAAACAAGAGAACTTGGTCTTGGAAAAGGTGCTTTTTTTTTTTAATTTAACCTTTCTGAACTTCTTTCTTTTTTTTTGTCATCTCTTTAACCTTTTGAGACAAGCTGATGTTTGACTCCTTCTGCGTAAGCTTAGCAGTGTGTTCTCCTCTTGGTTATGTAGAGCATTCCCCATGTCAAAAGGAAAACCAACACCTTGGTTGTCTACTATCAGGTCACTTCCTAAACTTGGAGGTCTAGTCAGTAACAGTCCAGTGCACCAGTTTTGCACAGTAGCAGATTTTTGCTTGAGTAACTTCAAGCTGTTCTCTTGGCATGACTGCATTTACTAGCAGCTGATGATCCACTGTCATTCTTATGGCACTAGGAATGAAATGCATCGTGTGAGCAGTGTTTAAGGTGGGAGGAAGAAGTTGTTGACATTTTGCCTTGCCTCCTGCTGGGCAGTTTGTGCAATGACTAGCTCTAAAGGGATCTATTTTTTTTTGCCTGTAACTTACCTTTGCCTATAACCTACCTCTAGGTTTGGTGTCATCTTTATAGCAGCTTCTTAAAGACCAGAAATGCTCCTCAGGCATAAGGAGGACATTAGGAGGTACTGTTGGTACAGTGCAGTATTTATGACCTTTCTTTAAAATGCTTAATGTGAACTCGTTTTCTCAGAGGCTCTTTCAAGGTTCTTGATGTAATGTGCTTTACAGTGTAGTTAGACATCATTGTAACCTGTGTCAAGGCAGCTGTGGCTTAACAAAGCCAGTTTTGGGGTTTTTTTTCCTCTACATCTGTCACTTAGCTATGGCTTAATTGGAACATATCAGCTTTTTATGTAGGCTCATATGCTAGAGAACTGTAAACGTACACAGTAAATATGAGTTCTGGTGACATGATCAGTAACCCACAAAAGCAGAGCTGTAGTGGTTCGTCACCCGAACTCCTCAGTTTATTTTATAGGCTTTATTCCGTTTTCCGTTGTTTTATATACTACATGGATCTTGCTACAAAATAAAGTAACAGTACAGAAGAGGAAGTGCTTCCTCTTGTGTGTTATCTCCTCTTCCCACCAGTAGTAGCTGAGGGATGATAGACGGATGCGGCAGCTGTTTCAAACAGCACAACGTCCTCGCATATGGTGGCAGAGGAAGATAGATGCAGGACTAGGGAGGATCCTGTTAGAGCCTTAGGATATCACACTCCCATATACCCACTCTCCTCTTTCCCCTGCCATGTTGAATGAAGCTTTGGTTTGTTGTATGTCTAATCTTAAATCAGCTGCCGATGCATTTGTTCTGTGTTTAAGGAGGAGGTGTCTTCATTAATGTGTGCACAGGCATGCTGAACTGTTTTGCTGCCTCTGCAAGCTCAGAAAGCAAATGGAGGATACTAAGAAACAGGTATTTGCAGTATTCTTCCATTTGCTTAAGGGGCATGAGTAACGGATGTTTTGAAGTAGCAACTGTACTGAGTTCATGTATAGGACATCCCCTCCCCTAAATACTAATCAGGCACTGAAAATTCGTGCTCATTGGCTTCTGATAGAGGAAATATGTCAGAAGTAATTTTGTGAGAGATTGAGAGTAAGCATTGGAAACAGTGATTTGTAAGTTTCTATAGTTGAACTTTCTGATTCCTACAGAATACTCAAGTTTTGCTCTTGGTCATGACAATTTACATGTTAAACCCTCACTTTTTCCTATGTTTGGCAACCAGTAAACTAACTAAATATGCTAGCTGATGTAGTTATATTATCTTCAGTTTTTTCACTGTATCTGGAAACAGTCGACCACTTATGATTTGCTGCTGGAAATACTAGAGCTTATCAATGATTAAACTGATTTTAATTAAAAGTAACCCATCAAGGCTGTTGTGGGCAAAGCTCTTTTTCTTTGTATTTACTCATGGTATAAATCAAACAGTGTTTGCACATGCTGATGGAAATGCAAAGTTACTGAAAGTAGTTCTGGGGGGTGTTGGTACAATAAAAACTCCCTGCACGAAGACGAACATTAAAATGTTCTTTGCTTGACTTGAAGCATGATAACCACTATTTTTGAAGCTCTTGAGCTTACTTGCTCACTACTTAAACACTGTTGACATATAAAAGACACTGGTAAAGATATTAAAACACTAAATAAGAATTAAGAAATTAAGAATCTTGGCTAAGATTTAAGGAAGATAGAGCAGAAAGTGAGTTGAAACATCTCTTGCATCCATGAGAATCAAAGCTGAATTAATGAAGGCCAAAGAATTAAGAACTTGGCAAATGTGTTAAGATGGCAAATGCTGGTCTTCCTTCACTGGCTGCTGGTGGATTTGTGTTAGGTCCCTGGTTTATAGCTGGGAAATCTGGGTCTGGCTGGCTTCTCCTGAGTGCATAAAAAAGAAAACCCTTGCAGTTGTGCATTTGCTGTGTGGAAAAAAAAAATGCTCATGTATGATGTTAGTGATGCTGGAGACCTGGTACTGAGTGCTGGAAGGGGATTTCTCTTGCAGCACTTTAAAAAGAGTAAGTCTGCAGCTAGTAGTGTTGGTAGGGTGGAAGGAGTTGGTACAGACCCCATGCTTAACATACAATACAGACCTTGAGGGGGGAAAGAAAGGTGTGGGTTCGTTCTGAGGTTTTTCTTAGTTTTTGTTGTGCATTCTTCAAATATTCCAACATAAGAATGATAAGGATGAATTTAGAGCTGCTGCTGAAGTTTTACTGAAATATGCTGGTAATTCACTAGTATTTTTCAACTTCCCATGGGAACTAGGAGTTGCTATGGACTCCCTCTGCCAGGATCTTCACAATCAGCGTTTTGGATTTGGTGTGTATGCAGTGAGCACTGGAGGTCTTGCAGATGACCAAGTAGTATATTGGTTGACCAATGTATTGCTGTTCAGAGGAAGGAACTGAGGAAGTTAGCTCAGTAAATCTGTGCTAAGTGTAAGAGATGAATTCCTGCCTCTACTGAGGAATATCCCAGGAAGGATCCTCTTGAGTTTCCCTGGAATTGGACTGTGCTGCTCCAGGCAGCAGGGCTATACAGAGGGGCTGAGCAAACTGCCCTGTAGATGGAGGTGAGTGAATTCTTCCACTGGCAGTTAAGACTGGCCTTTTATTATTCAAAGTCAATGTTGATTTGTTCAATGAAGTGAACAGACTGTTCTGGAGATCAAGATTACACTAAGTAATTGATCCATGTTTTCTCCTCAAGCAAATGAAGTGATGCAGAACAGAAGCACATCACAACAGCCACAGCAGCTTTACAGAGGTAACAGCTGAAGTACAGGGAATGGTTATTCATATTCAGCTCTTCGCTGTCGCACCAAGTAATTTTATTACTTATTTTTAATCACCCCCTGCCAAAGACCAGGTTGCAGATGCTGGAGAACTGAATGGATTTATTCAGAACCTGGTTGGCCATAGTGACAATCGAGGCTTCAGGTAGCCAAGCAGAGACAAGTGAAGAGGCCTTGGTATGGTTGGGTGGAAGCTTGGGTTGGCATCTAGAGAAGGGTTATAGGGAACTGGGCTGTTATTTATAACTGGCACTGTGTAGTTGGCACAAAAACCCACACTTGTACCTCTTCCAGTGCTTTGTTTTGCCTTTATTTCAGGAGTGCTGTAACCAGGCATTCTGTAAATTAATGAACACAGACCCTGGGTGCTTTTTGACAGGAAAGAACTAGATCTGTGCAAAGAAAAAAAGCTGCTCTACTTCCACATGATAAAAGCTGGTGGGCTGTGAGTATTAGGAAACACCCTCTCACTAAACAACACACCTACAGCTTGCTCAGGCACTATTTCTTTTCTTGGCAACCTGGTATCTGTCATTCTCAAATATGAAGAGAATTAGGCAGCATTTCCTTGAACTTTGTATTGCAGATGGGTTTTGTAACTATGCTAAATTAGTTGCCTCCTTGGAGTTAAAAGGGATTATTTGCTCATTTGAGATCTTGAAGTTGTTATTAGCATTTTTAATAAAGTATCAGTGCTAAGGCAAACATTGACACAAATATATATCAAGGCCTTTTGACCTTTCAGTGAAGATACCCCAGCTGAATAAAAGGAGTTACATGACCTCTTGCCTTTTCTTGCAACATCCTTGGGCGGCTCTAATAACTGCTTATGTCAAAAAGTAATATTAGAAAGTATTTAATGTATTTTTAGATTGTCTAATGCAACCTGGCTGACAAAGAAGAGCCAGTGCCATGTGACCAGCTCTCTACAGACATTGGGAGATGTGATGCAAACTACGTTCTGGGAACATCAGATTTGATTTTGAGGCCATGTGTGAAGCTGGAAATTTCCAAGTGATGCAAATTCTTGCCAGAGGTAGGTAAATGAAGACTTAAAATCTTAACAGACTGTCAGCAGGGTACCAGACCTTTGCACACGAACAGTGAAGCTCCCTGAAAGGAACCTTAAAGGTCGTCCAGTTCCAACCTCCCACACAGGCAGGGACACCTTCCATTAGGGCAGGTTGTTTCAAGCCCTGTCCAACCTGGCCTTGAACACTGCCAGGGATGGGGCAGCCACAGCTTCTCTGGGCAACCTGTGCCAGTGTCTTGCCATTCTAGGCCACCTAGAACTTCTTCCTAATGTCTAATCTAAATTTCCCCTCTTGTAGCTTAAAGCCATTCTTCCTTATGCTGTCACTGCTTGCCATTGTCAAAAGCCCCTCTCCAAGGTTTCTTGCTAGCCCCTTTAGGTACTGGAAGCTGCTGTAGGGTCTCCCCGGAGCCTTCTTCAGGATGAACAGCCCCAACTTTCTCAACCTGTCTCCATAGAAGATCGTGCAATTTGCAGTTTGATTTTGACCTTTTCAATTGTGAAATAAGGGTTCAGTACAGTTCACTATGCCTTGTAAGGCATGTACACTGCTGCAGCATGTGACCCCAGTGTGCCAATACCACAGCCAGCCTCTGACCCAGCCACACTGCTTTGCTGCTACACAGCACCCAAATGCAGCCTTTCTCCATCAGCCCATTTTGTGTGTGTCTCTTCAGATGAACAGTGATTTTTGAGGCAATCTCAAGGTTTTGATTCATGCTCTGGGTCCTTGTTCACTGAAAATCGCTATTTAAGTTATTTAGTGAGATCTTTAATAAGGAATTTCCATTTCTGTGACAAGACCTGGTTTCAAAGGGTTTCTGACACATGCTGTTTAATTGAAAATAGCTAACTTGCTTACAGCATTTTTAGTCTCCAGGGAGTAATGATGCAACTAAAGTTCTGTTCATTTTGAAAGGCTTGTTCTATTGCTGGAGACTGGTCTGCTCTGTGTGATTGGCAGTTGTCAGTGACGGTTTGCATTTTTGCATGTTTCTGAAAGAAAGGAAATAGGGCCTAAAAGAATTCTTACTTTGAATAAGGGTTTCTTCACCTGTTTTAAGTTTCCCACAGCCTCTTTTCCTCAGCTAGACCAAAAGACGCCAGGTTTTCCTATAATCTGCTGCTGGATATTTGGGTATTTTGCTGAGATTTCTATTCTGACACAAAAGTGGTGCCAGTCTTCTGAAATACATGGAATGTGTTACATCTTCTAGGCTTTTCTATATCACCTTTCTCTCAGCCACATGATTTCTGTGTTGTAAATTATTAACTTTTGAACATAGGGCTATTACTACCTCTCTCTCTTCTGCTGCCCTTTGAGTTGCAGAGTTGCTTTCATTGGCAGTGGGCACTGAGGAATCACGTTGGCCACTTCCAGCCCTGAAATTGTAGTAGTTTATCCCATTACATGGTGATTTTTTCCAGCTCATTTCTCCTGAGAACCTTGAAATGGCTTTTCCATAAAACTAGTCTGTCCGCTCTTTTTCTTTTAAAGGCGATAGTCAAATTTGAAGGGATAATCCAGCTATTGTTTCTAGTGGTGTGTGTGTTCTGTCCTGATGATTTTGTTAAATTATAGAGGATTTTTATGGTGCAGGTCTGGGTCACTGAGAACTCGGTGATTTCTTTGAGCAAGATTGCGTGTTCTTTCGGAGCAAGCTGACACACATCATTAGCATCTTCACTGATGGAAACTGTCCATGAAAAAGCATCTATTTCCTCTGTTTTTAATCTGCACAGCACTCCATGAGTTTGCAGTAAGCTGTAATAAAGGGCTTAGATGTCTTATACTGACATTTCCTCAGTGGCTCACAGGCATCATCAGGAATGTGTACCAGGTGCATTTTCCTATGCGACTGCCAGTTTTGCCTTCCTTTTCTTTATAGCTGAGGTGAGTATTGTCTGAGATACAGAGCTGTTCAGTTTGAGCTTCCTGACATTGCAGTATGCTAATATTTTCCAACTGCTTCGGCCTTCATGTTTGTTATGGTTTGGGATGGCCAGGATTTGTCAGGAAAGAACAAATGAACCAGTAGCTATTCAGAACAAGACTTCACTTGCATTGAATAAGCATGGTGAGAAATTCTTTTTGTTAGCTTCTCTGCTGAGACATTAATCTGTGTTAAAATTTGCATGAGATGTGCCTTGGTTTAATTTTTCCCCTTCTGTGTTAAATCTCAGATGAGCCAAGATGAGAGAGGTGATTGAATACTTGTCCTCAATTGGTCTTACTCTCGGAAGCAGTCCCGTGAAAAAGGCTGTGGGAAGTATTATGTGCATTGTCTCCTTGCACAGTAAAGCAAGCTTTAACAGTTGTTGCTACCATCTTTAAGTAATCCTCTTAAAGCAAAAATATTTGTAGGTTTTATACCCAGAATGTCTCTAGTTTGGTAAAAGCAAACATACAGGAGAGATGTCAAAGATACCAAAGACTTTTTTTCTTTCCCTTTTCCATCAAGCAAGCAGGTTCCTGCTGTGTGTATTATGATTTACTGTGCCCTGTTCTATTGGCTAATATTGTCTTTAAACCTATATGGTAGTCAAAATTGTTTTGCAAGGGTATCTGGCAGTTTGAAATTGCCAGAACCTTTCTCAGCAAGCTCAAAACATTCAGCTGACTGACTTGGGAGTTACAAACCTGAACAACTTGCAGACATCTGTCATTGAGATGTTGAGGAAATGGCTGGTCAGGGCTTCTCAGGTGCTCTGACTCACAGCACTCCACAAAATCTCAATCATGTGATTTAGCAAGGCATAAATAAGCCTGGGGTTTTTTATAGGCTTAATAACACCCAGTGAAGCAATGTCATTTTGCTTAAGCAGGGAGTTGCTGGGAAGGCAAAACTTTGCTAGGAGAACAGGAAGGTTCAAGCAGAACCATCAAGATCATAGGACAAGCGGAAGGAGTGTGTGTACTTACGGCCCTGTCCTCTCTACAAATGTACGCTTCCATGGGACTTAGTGGTGGGGTTTGTCTGTGATGGTAAGACTGAATGATTCCCTGTTTGCCATCACTGCTGACTTAATAAATGACATGACCAAGATGAACATGTGTCTTTTTTTTTTCTTCTCCTTTTCCCCTTGCGTACTAGTGAAAGGGAAATGAACTGATGGGGAAGAGGGCCTGGAATAGTGACATTTGTATTCAGCAAGGAGATCTTTACATGACACCAGTGACATTGTTGCTTTCATTCACACATGCACTTTTATTGTGTGACTTGGTGTCTATATGCCAATGCCTTCAGGATTTCAGACTCATCCAGTCCATGTTCAGCACCCCTCCTGGCAAATGGGAATTCAGGGTATATTTTCGTGTTTAAGGAGGCTAGCACAAGCTGGTGTCCAAAGCATTTGCTGAGCCAGTACAGCTGCAACTGATGGGGTTATTTCCACCATTCGTGGCAATGGGTGTAGCCAAGGCCATTCCAGCCACTGTTGGGCTAATGCTGGATCTCAAGGTTTGTCAGATGCTGAAGGTAAGCCCCTGGGCGAGAAGACTGTGCAGTTAATGTTGCATCATGATCATATTGTGTAATGGGTCTTTCTGGATACTAACTCCTTGTTACACTGTTTTCTGTAAAGATACAGAATAAAAGATGGCCCTTTACCCTACACAGGGATAATCAAATAATTGACATCTGGTTTTCAGTCATTGTAAATGGCAGTAAAGTCCATTTACAGGGCTCGGGACTCCATACAGAAATAGCAATAGTGTCCTAGGACAAGAGGAAATAAGTAGCAGGATCCCCCCAGCACATATTCCCTTTGCAACAGACATAAAACTGTTGGAAGAATCACCATTTTGTGAAAATTGCACTGGGGCATTTATCACCCTGGCAAAGGGAACCATTCTTGTTTTCTGGTCAGCTTTTGGTTCTGTGGCCTGTTGTCCCACACATAAATTATCCTGAAATTCAGTCTTTTCTTCACCCTCTAATCTGTTAATCACCTGGACACTGTCACAGTTCTGCTGAATTCTGAGCTTGCTTCCTTGTAGCCTTACCATTTTTATTCACACACTCTCCGTGACGTACACATTTCCATGTTGCCATACCACATAAAGTTCTGGCTGGGTTTTAGCTTGGTTCCCTTATTCAGTCAACAGACAAGATTTTCTTATCATTAAGGTGCTCAGCCTTTTGCAAACTACAGGGGGTGATGTTTGCTTACGAGTTTGGGGGTTTTCAGTGTGAAGTACTCATTTCCCTTGGAGTGGGGGGAAATAAACCTTTTCTTCCTGGCTGTGCAATGAAAGGACCACCTCATCACCAAAGAGAAATGAGGGAGGAGAACTGCACTGTTTCATTTTGGTTTTGAGATGTTTGGTTTAATTCTGTGTTTGGGCGCTGTTGTTACCCTTTGATGGCTGGTTCAGGCATGAGTTTTCTATCCAGTCTGCTTTCCACTATATTATTCTTTTGGTTTGCTAACATTTACATAAAACTGTTATTTTATACAAAATAATCTATTTAAAAAGGCTGTCCTATAAAGAGAATAAGGGGTTTAGTGCTAGCTGTATAATGGCTATAAATAGATAAAATAATTCCAATGTTTTCCAAGTTTATTCAAGCATCATTCCCTCTGCAGGGAGTTTTCTCTAGTGTCATATGTGTTACTAGGGATTCAGTGAACGTGAACTTTGAACTAAAAGACCAGTAACAAACCTTTCCCAAAGCTTTTTCCTGCTTTACAGTAGCCTGTGTTGTAGCAGTCTGGAGGGAAGGTGCCGCTGCTGGAGCCAGGCCATGTGCATAGCTGCACTGACCACAGTCACTTAAGGCTCCCGTTTTATAACACTTCCAAAACATCAATTTCAGAAAAATGGTTTCAAACACACGAAAGAAACTGTCATGTGAATGTGATCTTCAGAGAGCAAATTAAATGGGGTATAACTGTCTTCCCTAGTGAATTTGTGGTACGGCGAATTTGATGTCAGTTCAGCTGCCTGCCTCATTTTTCAAAGCCTTTCGCTATGGGTTTTACATTTTCGGTTAAGCTGTTGCTATTTAAAAAGATGACTTCCATGTCATTTGCAAAGCATGTAGAAGCTGGAGGCAATTCAGCATTTTGACACTCTTAATTAACTGACGGCCTGTCATGAAAGTAGATTGTAATTAAATGACACAGTAATTTTGGCCATGCTGCTTTTCAAACTATTTTTATATCCTAGCATAATAATTCAGGTGGCGATAGCACGTCAGTGTCTGTGCTTCTCCTTCCTCAATGCCTACTCAAGAATTGTTGCTTGTGGTTCAAAAGAGCTTTAAGAAAATAAATTCCAACCAGTTCTTGTGAAAGAGGAAACAGAAAGTTAAAAGATTTCCTGTCACATACTGTGGCCTGTCATCCTGTTGGGGTCTGTGGAGATGCCATGTAATATGTGACAACCTACATGTCCTGTAAGAGCTGTTCACACATTCAGAGATCTGCGGGGTTTCTAGTTCTTGAAAAATGACTGGAGAAAACAAAGGTATTTTGATGGCTGCAGAGCCTTGTGCCATGTTTTCTCTGGGATATTGCTAATGATTTAAGATTGTGCTTGGATTTAGCCCCAAATATTTTTTTATTAATGAAGATTATGTGGTCTTCATCTAGAGGGGCGGATGTTGAAATGGAAGTGCTTTTACTGGATAAGCAAACACAGTTTTATGGAGGTATTCCAGGATGGACATGTCGCTGACACAGCCTGACAGTGTTACTGTTCAGAAATGAGTGGGAATTTGCCAGAATCCGGTAATACCCTCTGCTTTCTGAGCCAGGTTCTTTTGATGTCCATTTTCTGATGTGCTGCCCTGCAGAAATCTGCCATCTATTCATCTCTTCAACCCTGTAATAACATCCCTTGTGCCAGGAACATCGTAATGCTGAATGCCATGGCTGAGACATTACTATGAATATGCTGAAGATTCTTGCTTTGTGTGATGAAATGATCTTTGGGGAATCAGTGAAACAAAAGCGTGTGTAGGATATCCTTTAATTCAATGAAGAATGTGGGTGGAGAAGCAATTGAAATGAACAAGATGCTTTGGATTTTCGCTAATGCCTTGAATATTTCAGAGTGTACTTGGACAAATTTGTGTGTGTGTGAACAAGAACTGCTCAAGGAACTCAAGAAAGCAGAAGGAGCCCATTTTTCTAACCATCTCTTTCTCTACCTGCCCTCCATTACACCTTTCCCCTCAAATATGGGCACTGTATTCCCTGTGGCTGTTCTGATAGGGGAGAAATAACCATACAAAGAAGTCTAGACCTACAGGTAATGATAGTACAAAGGTAACGGCTTAAAACTTAAACAGGGGAAGTTTAGATTGGATATAAGGAAGAAGTTTTTTACTGTAAGGGTGGTGAGGCACTGGAATGGGTTGCCCAGGGAAGTTGTGAATGCTCCATCCCTGGTGGTGTTCAAGGCCAGGTTGGACAGAGCCTTGGGTGACATGGTTTAGTGTGAGGTGTCCCTGCCCATGGCAAGGGGGTTGGAACTGGATGATCTTAAGGTCCTTTCCAACCCTAACTATTCTATGGTTCTATGTGGCTCACAAGCCCTCTGCTGCTAAAAGCTGCTACAGTGGATGCCTTGCCTTTGCTGCCCTTGGGGGGGCAGTCATTTGTGACTTTCTCCTAGAGCAGTTACCAGTTGCCTCTTTCAAGTGTGGTTGAACTTGAGCAATGTATTCTTGAATTGTTTAAGGGGAAAGGAAAACTTATCTGCATCTGCAGCACAGATGTGTGAGCCTTTCTTCTTTAAAAGACTTAGCTTAAAAAGACTGTATGTACAAAGGATTGTGGTTTTGATGCCCACCACACCCATTGTCATTAAGGAAAAGAACAGCAGATAACCCAAGATACTGTTGCAAGAGTGGAGCCTGCTGAACTCCTTCAAGAATAAAATCCCTTTTGCTGGAGTTTGACTCCATCATGCATTGAGTGATTTAATTACAAAAAAGAATGAGACAGAGCTTGAGAGTCATGTATGGCCATGTATAGAGCTATTCATTTATCTCCAGCACAACAAAGAAGGGAAATGCTTAAGATAACAATGAGCCAACTGCATCTACCACTTCCTTTCAAGTAAGTTTCAGTTCTTTTCCTTTCTAAAGAAAACCCAGCTCTTCCTTTCAATTCAGAAAGACTTAAGGGATAAATTTATATATATACTAGATCTAACCTTTCACATAAACACAGAAAGAAAAGAAGATATACTAGATTAAGGTTTATACTTCTGTTTATTTACATCCTCAAAAAAAAAAAAGCAACCCTCAAACAACAAAACTGACCATACTGGAAATACGTAAGTGCATGTTCATAGGCACGTTGGCAACTTTACATTTGGACTAAAGACTTTTTCTGAAACATATTTCCTACCTTGTTCAGAAGTGATGAGCTTCATGCAAGATGTGTGTTCTCACTGCTTCTGCTGTTCCTCATCCTCTGCCTTCTGATGCCCCAGGAGTCTCTGGTCTCTTTTCCTCTGTGTCCTTTCTTCTCCTGCCAAGACTGGCAGCTTTCTCTCTCCTCCCTCAGGTTCACAGACCTGCAGATCTGTGGAACTGATGAGGAAGGAGGGTATAGAGAAAAAATTATATTGCAGCACTCCCTCACAGTGCTCCACACTAATGTCTGTAAGGCACACAAAGATGGGATGCATCACTTTTTAGTGCTGCTCTTACAGTATATACAAGAAATCAGAAGTAGTAGTTTCTCACCTTAATCTTTTCTGTTCCCACCTTGGCCTTTGTTTTATATTTAGGTGCCTTTCACATAATCACAGAATGGTAGAAGTGGGAAGGGATCTCTGGAGGTCTACAAGCTTCTGTTCAAGCAGGGTTAGCTAAAGCAGATTGCCCTGGACCATACTGAGTAAGGTTGAGTATCTCTAAGAGTGGAGACCCCACAACCTCTATGGGCAACCTGTGACAGCGTTTGGCCACCATCACAGCACAGAATTTTTGATGCTTAAGGTAAATTTTGAGAATGTTAAATATTTTTTACAAAAGCAACTTAAAGCTGTCTAGGGCTGTTCCAGAAGGATGTGTTAATATTTAGGTTTGACCATCCAAGAAGAAAACCTGACTTTTCAGCTGGTCTGGTGCACAAATGGATAGCTCTGCTTGTTGTTGTGTGACTGTTATCCCCCAAAAGAGAGGGCAGCAACACCAAGGCTGTGACAGTGCTTGTCTAAGTTACAAAGTCCTCTCAACTCTGGCCATAGCCCTCAGCATGTCAGTAAGGGTATAACCAGGAACCTAAAAGCTAAAACTGACACCATATAAGATGCACAAAAACTTGTGGTTTAAAGAGAAAAGAGAGTTTGCAGAACAAAGATGAATGAGAAGGAACATAGTGGAAATAAACAGAATAGAGGATTATGTAAAGTAAAATTGATTGTTCCTATATGGGAAAAAAAGGGTATTAAGTTAAATTGTGCAGCAGAGCATTTATATTGGATGAAATATAATACTTTTAAAGTACCACAATTAGTGCATGGAACTCAGTTACAAGACATCACAGATTAAACCAGGATTTAAATATGATTAGATATTTTTCTGTATGAAATGCGTGTTCATTTGTATTAAATAAGTACAACAATGAACAGATTCATTTAATTCATATACCAAATCTGTAAAAAAATCAGACAGCTTTCTTGGTCATAAAATACAGTTACGTTGGGAGAAACAAAAGAAAAGCCTCTCACATCAAAAAAAGCATCACTTCAACATTCTTAGTAATGGGTTATTTAATAATACCTGTGCCAATACGATTTTTTCAGCTTGAAATAGTTTTATTTTGTACTTGATATAATTAAAGTTTAAATTGTAGTGGTGTGATTTCTCTAAAATTGTTTTGCTATTAGAATTTGCCTTGCATCTGAAGTGTTGACACTCGAGGGAGTGGGTTTCAGTTCACAAAACCAGTCATTCAAAAATTCTGTGCAAAATATACTCTGTGCTACTGTTTGCTGGTGGAATTCCTTTCTGAAGTGTCTGATGGGGTTTGTTCTCAGCCAGCATACTCAGTAAGTCCAGCCTCTATGATTGAGTGCATCAAGCACTGAGTATGTTCACCAAAACCCACACAGATGCCTGAGACTGTTGCTATGTAGACTGACTTCATGAGCTTGTAAGCTCTCTTGTGGGCATGTATTTGGTCCAGTTTTGGAGAATCTCAATTTGAAAATCACCATTATGCTTCCCCTTGGCCATGAAATGTAAGTATGTTGGAAAAGTGCATATGGCTGTTACGAAAGGGCTGTCAACAACTCAGAAACTTCATTCTAGAAGCTGTGAGATATGCTGATCACTCCCCACCAATGTATCAAATGTAAGGCAGATTTTTTACACCAAACTAAATGAATTAGAACTCTTCCCCAAAAAATGAGAATCTCAATTATCCTAACTTCCACTATCCACTGGCACAGCTCCAACATTATTCCTGGAGTACTATAGCTTTTTATATGTGAAAGGTTTTATATGATTGAAGAAATTAAATCGCATGACACTCAAGTGATATACCAACATACATGGGATAGTATGCAAGATCAGGAGTTCTATGATTCTAGACCAAACTCTTAAATGCATTTTTTAGCCTGCTTAATCCTCATAGAGGTTTAACAGGTTGCAGCTATTTGTGAAGTACTTTTAGATCTTCAAAAGGAAAATGCATATTTCTCAGCACTTTAGGAAGACGCAGTGCTGTAGATGAAGCCAATCTTTCAAGCTCCTATTCATTTTTGAATCTCAAAGGTCTTTTGTTTCAGTGAACCAGAAAGCACATATTTAGGTGATGATTTCATATCTTCCAAATGATAGTTTTTCAAGTAATCGTCATAATAGCAGTTTTCATGGGAGACTTTCAAAGTGGTTTCTTTGCCCTTCTTAAGGTCTCATGCAATACTTACTCATGCTGTAAATAGAACTACTTTTACTGTACACACCAGGAGAGAGGATCAGACAGGCTAAATGTCACTCAGCAAGTCAGCTGAAAAGTGGAACGAGAACCTGTTCCTCCCGATTCCAAATCTGGCAGGTTTTTTGTTACTGAGCACAGACATGTTCATCTGGAACATCCTCACAAATACTCAAATCCCATGGGTATTCACTAAAGGCAGTTCCAGCTTCCGGCCAGACCGGGAATGTAATCAGAAAGGTGCTTAAGCATTACCAGGGCTTCCAAATACAGATGAATAGGAAAATAAGCAGTAAGAATTAAATTATTCAAATGTTTATTGTTTTCCTGTTAACAGGGACTACCAAATCCTGTAAGTTGACTTCTTGCTTAGTAGAGGCTTTAAAATTACCCAAGATCACATTTCAGTCTCAAAAACTGAGTCCAAGTAACAGCCCTTGAAAAGTTGTCCTGGGAGTATTGGAAAAACAGCCCTTGTTTGCACATAGATTTGTGTCTTCACCCTCTGATCTCTTCCTTGGAATAGCTCTAGCCCTGCCATGTCCTTGGTGACCCTCCTACCACAATGACCTCAGCTTCCTCCACATTCCCTGCAATGCTCCTAGGCTGAAACAGCGTATGCTGGGAGTAACGTGGCAGTGTGTGTATGCTGCCTGAGTGTGCACGTGCAGAGTAACAAACCAGCTGGGGCCACACAGGGTAAGTACCAGCTGAGCTGATCTTGCTATGGCTCATCCCTTTGATGTTTGGCCATGGATTGCCACAAAACTTGTAAGAACTAAATTTCCTTTGAGGCCTACCACTATTTCAGCTGTAGCAGAAATTGGCCAAGAGATCCTAAAGATATGGGAAGGAGGGAGGGGAACATAAAGACAAACAATTTAACTGAATAAATGTTGTTTCCTTATGAAGCTTGGGCTAATAAGCTAAAATGAGTGCCAGAGGGAGAGGAAAAGAAAAAATCAAGATGTAATTAAAGTCCAAAGTGCTTGCTCAAGCTCACAGAAATTTAGCACAAATACACACACAGATCTTTTAGAGCCTCTAGGCCAGTATCCAGAGTATGGAGAGAAAAGTGATGCATGTTTCAAGATTTAGTCAGCACAGACAGTAAAGAAGCTATTGCCCCCTTTAAATGCATAACGAATGTGAGTGCACTGTTGGAAAAGAAAAAATGGCATGTTTATAATTTAAACTGAGCAAAATAAGAATAGGTTTTCAGCATGAAATGACTCTAAATTGACCCATGCAAGGAGAAGGTGACCTAGCAGGTCTTTCTCTTTTCAAGAGATTAAGTCTTATCTGGTGGAAAATGCATCATAGATTAATTTAGTGCCCATGTATTAGTGGCTTTATTGTATGACTCACTGAGTTAACCTTAATATAGGAGCCTGAGGACATTTAGCCAAGCACTGGTATTGATTCAGATTGTTTTGGTGCAGATATTACTTGAGTATAATGGATGAAGCCTACACAGAATTAAAAAAAAATCCAAGATTCAAGGCTGATGAGATCATCAAGGCGTATAAAGACACACACCAGAGGAGCTGGACTAGTCACTCATCCACTAGAGGGCAAAATCAGGTCTGCATATTACAGCTCACAGTGTCTTTCTAAGGGTGTAATCAATGAGTTGTTTTTTTTCACAACAGAAACTGGTTAAATGATCACTAAGCACTCCACTAGCAGTGGTGGGAGTAATGACTATTTAGAGTATTGTTTCTGTCAGAGCGTGGAATGCAATCAGTTACTAGCAAGCGTGTGGAAAAAAGCCAGCATTTTATTCCATGGAGCTGTGAATAAAAGCTTCAGTCACCAATGAGGTTTGGAAGCTTAGGTTCACACACAGGCCTTTTCTACTCGAGGTCTTACATATCAGTAGAAGACTGAGTATTTGTATCAGGAACTATATTTGGGGAGTAATGAACATTTTGCTGCAAGGTTTCCTAATTGAATGTACCTTATCAGATCTGGAGACTCCCGAATGTTTCAACTGATGCCAGATGCTGGAGAGGTCCAGAACCTCATGTACAATCCCCTACCCAAGTCAGTCTTTGACCTTCTTACACCGTGTGTTCCTGTTCTTCTCTCCCCTAGTTCTTGCCGTCTCCAGCACCTATGCCTATTTATTATCAAGTGCCTATTCTCTGCTCCCAGTAGAACTCCCACTCCACTGTTCAGAGATCAGGAGTGGGTCAGTGGTATGGACCTGAGAGACTGCTTGCCATGAGAAAGATGCTGCCTGTGATAGTAGCCAGAAGCAGATGCCAGAGGAAGAGTTTAGTAGTAGGATAATCATACAGTCACACTTGCCAGGAGTAATCTCCCAGCTTCCAGCAATGTACGTCTCAGAGTTCTTGAGTGATAAAAGTTACCTTTGTATGCAAAACGTGTCAAAGGATTAGCCTTCTGTGAACAAATCCACCCATCCCTTCAACCAGTGTAAATATTACCGACCACAGGGCTGCTCCCATCATGTGCTCAACAGCTCATGATCTGTGTCAGATGATGCTGAAAGGATCACAGGTTGTTATTTAGTGCCCAAGGAAACTGGCTTCTGCATAGACTAGTAGCCAGAATCCACAGCTACTGTCACCTGGTTGTACCTCATAGGTAACAGACTTACAGGACTGAACTCCTGCTTGTGTTAAAATATATATAAAACATCACAAATAATGAAAGTTAAACAATTTTTAAAGCACCTGATTTTGACATTTCCAGTGCTGAAAAATCTAACTTGTTTCTCCTTAAAGTCTCCTTAAACTCTTCACTGGTAGAAGGCTCACCAGGAAGCTGAATAAATCTGCCTTTAGCATACAGTCACTGAATTTGGAAGTACTTAAAACCTGTGATTGAATCACCCATTCACCTTCTTTTCTGACACTGAAATAGATTGAACATTTTCACTTTCTATCTAAATAATTCTTACCATTCTTCTCTGAACCAGCTCTTTCCAGCTTCTATTAAGGAATTAAGGAATTAGGATATCAGGCTTCAGGAGCATTTGGACCAGTACCAGAAAAATAAAGACATCTTCCTATACTCTCCTGTTTATAAAGCCAAGGACTGCATTAGCCTATTGGTCACAGCACCACATCACCTGCTCATTTTCTTCTCATTATATGTGACTCTTGAGGTTTTTGAGCATTAGAGCACAAATTCTCTCATCCTATAATAACTGTCTTTATCCTTTTGTGCCTGATTTTACATTTGGCTGTACAGAAATGTGTATTACTCGTTATCAAGCTGTCTCAGATACTTTACATCATGACCTGTTATTTATGCTTACATCACTTGCAAACTTTGTTAGTGATGACTTTATGCTCTGCTTAGAGACTTCAACAGAATGTAGTGTAGAACTAATTGCTACAGTCCCCAAAACCACATTCTTTGATGATGACTTCTCCCTTCCCCTCTTTGTATCTGTCAGTTAGCTAGGGTTTGAATAGTTTAATACATTTTGTGATGAGTCTGTATCATTTTGGCTTCTTGATTAAAAAGCCACAAGTTACCAAAACAAATATTTTGCAGACCTACTTACCTCGGTCAAGTAAACTTTGATGCCATTAAAAATCAAATTATTCTGGCAAGATTTATTTTCCACATTAATTTGCACTTAATGTGTTTTCATCCTTTAGTCCATTTTAATCAAGTAATGTAGATAATGTCCCATTATTTTACCCAGAATTCTTGTCAAGCTGGTAGGTCATGATTACCCTGGGCACCCTGTTTACCCTTTTAAAATACTGGTACAATATTTCATCCAATCCTGTGGAACTTCAACAGTCTTCCAAGATTTATTGAAAATCAACATTAATGGTCTAAAGATACTCTGTGCCAGTGCTTTTAAAACTTTTGGATGAAAGTTACCTAGACCTGCTGATGCCCAACTTTATTAGCTTCTGTTTAACATCCTCCTCAGTGCCTGTTGTAATGCAATGCATTTCATCATCATCATGTGATATTCATATATCATCTGGCTCTTTCCCAAATACAGAACAGAAACAGCTACTGAGCTCTTCTGCTCTTTCTTACATTATTGTTAGCTGGTCTACTATTTCCATCTAGTAACAGACTGATGCCATCACTAAGCTTCCTTTTATCCCAGGTTTCTGCAAGTTTTACCAAGTAGTTAAAAAAAACCCTCATCTTTAACTCTGTTGTTCAGATTACTCTTGCACCATTTTGAATCCTGCATCAATTGCCCATAACTCCTAGCTCTGAGTGTAGAGAGATTGTTACAGACACACATTTTAATATTAACCTTTTAATTCTCTCTGCTGCTCCCTTCAACTAGGGCATCTCACAGCTTCCCCTCACCTTTCTGACTGTGGTCTTCTCACTTGCTTCCCAGTTCCTTGCCTCCTGCAAACTGGAGTCTCCTCTTCTACATGCTCTCCTTCATGCCTCTTCCTTGGTAGCTTCTCATAGCAAGCTGGGCAAAGATGTTAAAAGACTTAAGAGAGGTGGTAAACTCAATACCAAATGTCCTTGTGGGGTACTGTTGGGCATGACTTCTTGTGACAGTGCAGTAGAGGCTCACTGATGTGAGGCTGATTTACATGGAAGAGCTGAAGATACTTTTCAGGGAACTTGTAACTCTGACATTTGTATTGAATGTGCCAAGTCGAAAGTCATGATCCATGTCTTACAGCCTGGGTGGGGCTTGGGATCAAAGTATTGATTTGGGATCAAAGTATCCATACCCAAATGTTTCCTGTTTGGACACTAGCACAGGGAGCACACTGAGAACACAGGCAAACTCCCTGCTTTAAGCTCAGGTGTCTGGCGCCACAACTGCCTGGAGCAGCAACCTGAGTTTTGCTGAGTTCTTACTCCTCTACATACATTTTCATTGGGAGCAACTCATGTGGCAACCAAGTTACATATAGATACCAAGACAGGACGGGGTGTGAGACCATGTCCTATGACCTTAACTCATAGAGACATTTCCCATTGCTCCTAACTCCTTTTTTGCATGTATGAGATGACACCTTGGAAAACAGCCAATTAAGACATCCTTCAGGTAAAAGCTCTCAATGCTTGGTGAGAACACATTCCAATGAATGGCTGTATGCAGAGGGATTAAAGTAGAACAAAATAATGGTAGCGATATGCCTCTGTGAGCTATAGTTATGTGGCAAACCTACACGCTTGCATGCATTTGGCCAGAGGGTACAGAGTGTTAAACTGCTCACCCTTTAATTCATTTCCCTTTTGTTTGTCAGGCACATTGTGTGTTTAGCAGTCTGAGGTGTTTCATGAGAATGGTTTTGAGGTAGTAATTGTGTATTGGACTGATCTGTGCTTTACAAGCATAACATCACTAATTGCTACAGAGATAGCAAGTCGAGGTTAACCAGGAACGCTTTATGGGAGAAAATGAACTCCATCTCCATTAATGTGCTACTACCAGCTATGATTGATCAGCATTTTTGATCTCCTCAGCTCTTTTCCCATGGATTGATGATTCAGTTGATTGGGAGTATCTCGTATTTTCTGCTTGAAAAGCACATAGTTCTACCAGAATCAATGAATAAACATTAAGTGCTTCCCTTTCATTTCAAGTGGGATGGGCTGATGCTCTTGGAGCAAGAAGGCCTAGATTTTATCACCGGGGCTCATTACACCGTATTCACTGCCAGATGCAGGAAGTTAATGGAGAAGCCTAACCTGCTGTGAAGTGATAGCCTGCGAGCGCAAAGACCTGAGGAGCGGGAATGGCGGTGCAACCGCACCAGCTGCCACCACACTCGCCTTTCCCTCCTTCCTAGGGGTGACATGGCGCTCCGCCGCGGCTGGGGGGAAGCCAGAGGCCGAAGGTGAGGGGACGGTGGCGGTTCTGCTCGCCTTCCCTCGGGGATGGGCGAGCCGTTCCTGCGGGGGAGCCGAGGTGAGGCACTGTTGAGGTGAGGAGCGGTCTGAGGCGGGGTCCTACCTGAGGCGGGGGGCTCCTTCAGGCCAGGGACTCCCTGAAGCGAGGGGCCCGATGAGGCGGGGGGAGGCTCCATGAAGCAGGGTCCTACCCGAGCCGAGGGGCTCCCTGAGGTGGCGGCTCCATGAGGCAAGGCGGCGGGCGTTCGCGCGGGACTTTCAGATTCGGTTATGAACGGCACAACCTGTCAGCTTGCCATCGTAGTTTTGACACTGCTGCTGCGAGGAACGACCGTGTGTGTTTTGTTTTGTTCTCCCTGCTGTCTAGCTTTGCTTTAGAGTTAACGTGTCTTTGAGCGGATGCCTCCGCGCACATGCACCCCTCAGGGTAGCTGTATGGCTATGCACGGGCGGCTGCGGGCGTCCCACAGGACGGGGTGCCCCTCTCGTGATTTCAAAGGTACTTCAACATGAAACGGTGAAATAAACCACCTACGGCTCACAGCCGCGAGCCCTCGGTTCGTCTCCCGGCCGCGCAGTGCCGGGTAGCGGTGGGTGCCTCCCCGCGGCGCGGGCAGCGGTACAGCCGCGCCTCACGCAGCCCCTCTGCCGGGCTGCCTGCGGCTGGTTTGCGGCCCCCGCCCGGTGCCGCCCTCCCTCCGCGTCTCCATGTGTGTGGAGCGGTGTGTGCAGGCGGGAGGCCCTGGCTGCGGGGCCGTGCGGGCTTGGCGGGACCCCGCGGCGGGGTGAGCGGCTGGGCTCCCCTCCGCGCCGCCACAGTTCCGTCCCCCCGCCCTAGGTGACTCCTCCCGCTCTCCACCCGCATACGCCCGGCGTTGAGCGGCCAGGCCGGAGGCGGCGGCGGCGCCGCGGCCTGCCCGGCCCCCCGTGCCGCGGGGCGGGGGTGCGGCAGGCTCCGCACAGCCTCCCCGGCGGTGCCGCAGTGCCATGCGCTGCCGCTGGGGCCGGCCAGGGGGCGCTGGCTGCCGGTAGCTGCGGCGGCCTTGGCCGCGGAGCCAGCGAGCGAGCCGGGCCGGCAGGCAGTGAGGGGGGGCGCCAGCCTCTCCAGCGCTCGCGGGGTCTGCGGGGCCCGCCCGGCAGCGAGCGGCGGCGGAGCGCGGCCCCGGGGAATCCTTCTCGCCATGCAGACCCGGTGGCGCCTGCTGCCTCCCGAGGTGAGTGAGCGCCGCGCAGCCCTCCGCCTTCAGGCGCGGGAGGCCGGGGTAACCCGCTCCCCAGGGCCCTGCCGCCCGCAGCGAGGCCCCGCGGGCGGGCGGGAGTGGAGGGCTCCGACGCCTCAGCGGAGCCGCCGTATAGGCGACACCGCCCCAGCACAGGGCTTGGGGGGCTCCAGGTGCCCCCTCACCCCGCCGCCCTTGTCCTCCCCGCACCCCGCCGAAGGGAGAGGCGCCTCGTCGCCGAAAGGGAAAGGCAGCGATCGCCTTCAGCCCGCACCGGCGCTGGTCCTGCGAGCCCCCTCATCGCCATTCTCCCCCGTCCCCGGGTGCTTTGACTGGGTGACCCCCTCGTTCGGCGCGGCCGGGGCACCTTTCACCCCACGCCGGCGATCCTATAGAAGGGGTAAACAGCTTTTGCTGGTCTTCATCGGGTCTGCCCCTCGGGAGGACAGCCCGTGTGTGCTCGGGTGCCGGGTGAGAAGAGGCTGTTCTCGGGCTGGCCGAGGCCCGCGGCCGCGCCGTCCGCACGGAGGCAGCGGGCAGGCTCGGCGCCTGCCTGGAGCGGAGAGAATCCCTGTTCACATCTCGTGCCCTTCTTATGGCCTGATCCCCGCTCTGTCCGCGGGCAGGGAATGCGACTTGCTCATCGCGATGTGTAACAAGTCACTCCTGCAATGGTGGTAGTGGTGGAGGGGGATGGGGCGAGCGGGCGGGATGCGTTTTATAACATCTCTAATTACGTGAAACTGTGGTCATGGCTCACTCTAAGAATAACTGGCACTCTTGGCATGTCGGACTTCTTGCAGAGGTGGGCTAGTTGCTTGCTCATAAATGTTATGGTTAAATAGGTGTGTGTGATGGAGCATGGCTGAAGAACTGTTTTTACCTCGTTAACCAGATTGAGAAACAAGTAGCGGATGGGAATTGATAGACTTTATGTTTTGGTTTTAACTATCTTGTTTATATATGGACAAGAAATTCCTGATTATTTAGTGACAGAGGTTTTTCAGGGGATTAATTTTTACACACATTTTCATTCAGTTCAAATATTAGAAGTTGACTGAATTCCTGCAGTGTTTTTTGCTAAGTATGGTTGTATCAGAAATTCTGACTAACACTGCCCTCATTATTTTAGTCCAGGCTGTATCCAAAAGTGGAAGGAGCTCTGTATAAACAAGTAAGATAATAACAAAAAAAGATGCTGTACTTGAATAAAAGCTTTTCTTTGGGCACCATTTGACTGCCTAGGCAATGTTTTAAGACATTCTAATTAACTTTTATTAGCAAATCATTTTTGATTGCATGGAGAGAATCCAGATTTTTAGATACACCTTCAGTGGCTGACACAACATCAAAATCCTTTGTTACTGGCTGAGCCCAGTAGTGTGCTTCTTTGTATAAAGTTATGGCATGTGATACAAGATGAGAAGAGCGGTCTCCTTGACCCAAGAGGGTTGAAATTAAAAATCTCTTCAGAGGCTTGGGGAAGCTGAAATAGAAGCTGAAGAAGGGCCTCAAACCTCAAACAAGCTTCCCTCCAATTCAGGCCCTGCTCTGCACCTCGCAAGTCACTGTGTTCTGACACCCTGTGATTGATTCTCACTGCTTTATGGCGCTTTCTTTAGTGTGTGAGAAAGGAAGAAAACAACCCCAAAACTGCAGTGCTGAGTCCTGGATTGGGTGTTATTTTTGTGTGGTAGCTTTGAGTCAGTTATTAGGCTGGGGATTAAATACTTTCAAACACACGTTTCAGGATCTGAAGCCTGGGGCTAACACTGAGATGAAATACAGTTGATGTGTTTTTTTTTAGTTTGGCATAAAGTCTGGCTGTGATTGTCTCGGGGAACAAAGGTAGAGGCTGAACAAAGATGCACTATTAAAACCTGTGGCCAAAGAATGATAAGCTTTTAACGTCTGTTGTTGCCTGTCCACTTGCTGTGCCAGCTTTAGCAGAAAATAGCTTCCTAGTTTCCAGGTTTATAGGCTGTCTATAAAACATTACCTGACAATTATTTTGCAAAAAGATTAGCGTGAAGTTTTTCTTTTGACTAGGAGCTGGCCAGAAAGAAATGGATTTTGGGAAGAAGTTGTGTATTTGTGTTTTGTATCTCAGAAAAATCTTTTTGATGCACTGAGATTCTTCCAAATAAAGGTGAGTTTCTTGACAGAAAATCAGATGAGGGATAATAGTGCATGGTTAGTCTGTGTGCGGATGACTCGGTGATCTCTTCCAGAACATTGTACTTTGAAAGCTTTATATAAAGGCTACTGTTTATTTTTTAAATGTAATTGAAGTCTGTAAAGAAACTGAAAGGTGACCTGCTTTAGAGCTCTATTTGTGATTCTTTGAGACTTGAACTTTGAAATGAAATGTGAACTAACATGCTCAGTTTTCCCTCCTGTTGTTTTTGTGAAGGATTGAGAAATGTGTCTTTACAATGAAACTAAAAGTTTACAAAGCTTTTTGGCTTGGTAAGAAATACATAGTCAAGAGTAATGGCTGAAAGTAAGTTACAGTATTGAGTTTTAGGTGATAGAAACAGCTTTTCCTTCTGTGTTCGTTTAAAATGTTGGCTACGTCTTGCAACGTGAATTAATGTAAATGAATGGAAAGGTTTAAAAGCTCTATTAAGGATCTTTCATTGACATAGTAGTTTCTCTTACATTAGAATTCAGAATACATACAAATTTCTTTGACTAGTGGCTAGAGCAAAGCCTGCTGTATAGCTATCAAAAGAATAACACACTTTGAAAAATCTGTGTGATAAAAATAAATTACCATTATAAAACAAATATATATTTTATAATTAAGAATTATTTATTTTATAGTTATAGATAATTCTATTTTTATAGGCAAATAAAGTACTTTCTACTTACTATTTGGCTGGCTGGGTTTCACTTGCTTGAAACTGAAGCATAACACAATTTGTTTACTTTTAATTTAGCTGTTATTCATTGAACATATGTAGATTTTTAAGGTGCCCTGTTAAATGTAATTCTCAGCTAGAGTTTGTGGGAAGGAATGAGTGTGTGTGTTATACCTATAATACTAAATTGTGTCATTCTTTAAAACATTAGTTTCTAGAGAAAATTACAAGACATTGCAGATGCCAGGACTTTTTCATTGGGATTAGTGGAATACTGCACTCAGTGCTTTTGTTTTTGAAATGCATTTGTTTTCTGGATGTGCTTTATGATGTTTTCTCCTTTTTGCATCATACACATGCAAAGTTTGGGATAGTTAGGAATGCTGCTGTTCAGATTGTAATAGCAGACAGGTGGAATAGGAAAAATACTTCTAAGGGCAGCTTATATTTGTTCTTTCACTGAGTCTTTTCAGTATTGTTTATTATTGGAACATTACAACAACAGTTACATTACTGTTGCATTGCTAGAAGAAATAAGTACAAATGTGTAATATTGATACTTACTTTTCAGAAATAACAGCGTTCCAACTAGTACATCAGCATCAAATGAAGGTGAATGGTAAAGGAAATCCATAAAGGGTCAATTAAACCATTTTAAAGGTCATTACTAGAGAAACGTAATTAATTTAAAACCAAAGGTTAAAGACAAACAACGCACAGGCAGGAACTTACGGGTGACAACACTGCATAAATTGTTCCTTCTGTATTCTTTCATCCGGATCTGCTCAAGTGAGAGTCGACTTAAAGAAGCAAGTCCAGTCAGTTGAATTTTACAGTCACAGTTCTGTTACAGTAAAATAAAAAAATGGCCAAAAAGAGAAGAAGGAAAGTGCTAAGCTGTGTGAAAACCAGGTGTGGAGTCACCATCTGTAGATTTTCTGTGGTTTAGAAAGTGTGGAGCTAGCATGCTCTCTGAATAGCATCTGTGGTACCTTCAGTCCAAGTAAATACTAAGGCAATAGTTGTGAAGGCCAGTAAGGAGAGCTTAAAGAAACTGAACATCATTTTGCTTCCATGTAAAATCAGGTAATTTGGAAGTCTTAATATGTGACAGTCTGACCACATGTTATGAGGCTTTGGTGCCCATAGATTATTAATATATGTAGACATGTACAATGGACACTGGGGACAGAATACATTGGGCAAAAAAAACCATGGACATCGGTGTTGGATTTCCATTTGCATAGGTTTTTTGTCTGTGTTCTTGAGTAGCAATTACTAACCTTCATATTGAATTATTTGGCCATACTGCTAATTGCTGTATCCTCTGTATTCTGTCTCTATGTTGTATATAGAATATATAGATACATTTGTTTTATTGCTATATATGTTAAAATTATTTATATCTCTGATAATTTGGTGGCAACTGAAGCTACAGATTATGAGTCAGTGGGGTCACTAGTTTCAGTTAAGGTAATACGCTGAAGGTCCAGAAGCATTCTGGTATGTTCTGCTAGGACCACCTAAGGTTTTCTATCAAGAATTGTGTTGCATGCTACTAGTATATATTCTGCTTCTGTTTTCTGTGCTTTTTTCCCCTCCTTTTATTATCAGGAGGAAGCTTGATTAATGTTTTCAAGACATTGATAGCATAATGAAATTGTGTAGGACTTTGCAATTGAAACTGGTATTGCCAATTAATAATTTTTCTTCAGATTGTTTTGTTGGATTCCTGTTACTGGCTTGGTTCCATCAGAGTAACAAAGGTAGAAAGCTTTCTGCAGGAGGCTTAAGCCATCAACTGATAGTTGAGATAGTGATGCTGAACCCTGGTTTAGGGTATGGATTTGTATATAAAATAAGGCAGTAATGTGTCTTTGCTAGTGTCTTCTTGCTTTTTGGATTGGCTCAAGCTGAACTGATGTTTGCAGTAGTTATTAAAAGAGCACTAAAGCCTAATGTAGATGAAGCTGGAACTGTTTATTCTTTCTGCTATTTTCTATATATAAAAATACTTCTGCATTGTAGATCTAATTTTGATCACTATTTTAGGGCTATTCTTCATTAGTGACAGAGGAATTAGGCATGACCAGAGATGCTGGGAATGTTTTAATCCTTTGCGTTATGACTACACTTACTTGTAATGTTTCATTGTGAGTCTTACTTATGGGCTTCTTGTACTTCAGTTTTGCCAAAGAGCAGTCATGGGCCTGCATAAAAAGACAAAATGTTTAGTGTATGTGGTGAAGTGGTAGCTGGGAGGAACCTGCTATTCCCTCTTCCCAGCGTACAAAGAATCTGGAGGTCATTTCCTATCAGGTGATAATTTGAAATTAGGCCATACTTATGTCAGAGATTTGTGTGTCTCTATCAATTAGAGAAGTGCTGTAGCTGCCCTAGTAATACTTACCAGCCTTCCTTCTGGATTCTTGCAATGTCTAAAATGACTGTAATAGGAAAGGTTTTATTTACTTCTATGATACACTGAAGCCTATTTTTATAAACAGTACAGCTCAGTCTTTATGCATGTGCTCTGTGTACAGCATTTGTATTTCACTCTAAGTTTAACATTTTATTTGGGGGAGCAGTATGGGTGAAATACATTAAAAAAATCATAGAAGAATGTCTGTGAAGGAACATACACTGGTACATTTTTCTAAGCGGTATGATGAACTTAAAAGGAGTTGGTAGTGTTCCGTGTGAGAAGCAGATCAAAAAGCTTTCTGAATCGCATAATAGCTTCTTTATCTGTGAATGCCACTGACTATTAGAGGAGCTTTTCTGTTTCCAGATTCAGTTTTGTAGTGTCAAAACTCTGCTTTGAATGCAGGGTACATGTTGACTTACCTGCTTGCACTCTGAGTGTGATCTAGAAGATTGATTTAGGATGACTAAAATCAAGGTTGAGCCATTTGAAGTTGTGATACTTCTATAAATTCAAGAAGAATTAGTAAATCATGTGAATATGCATAATATCTATTGCTTTATTGGGTTGCCAGTCACATTACTGGAAGTTTGGGAGATACTACAGGATAGAAGAATTGCAGATATTTTCAAATCTGTGACTTTTTGTTAGTTATTATTTACTGTACTTTTCTTACATTTCTTTTAACCTGGACAGTGAAACTGTTCTCTCATCTGTTTCCTTTTCTTTGTCAACTTTATTTTCTTCCCTCCCATTTTTTTAATAGTTGAATTTTTAAGAGGAAGGTTTAAGAATGGTGTCATTAGCAGTAAAATATGGGGCCCGGTTTCTGGTCATCTAGATGTCTCTGATCAGTGTTGCACTCAGACCTCATTCTGATCTTGGGTGTGCCACACATCCAGTATCTCTGAGGTTATCTCTGCCCCAGTCATATGCTGAAGATGCCTGTCAGAACTGAATTTATATTCCCTCTTCAAGTTCTGCAGCTCTGAGCTTTGCATGTCAATTTAAGCATAATCAAATGAATTTTGTTTCTGTTTAGATTGGGAGGTGCAGTGACTGAGGAGGTAGCTCACTGGATTTTTCAGTAGGTGGTGTAGAGAAGGAAAGGCAAGTGGGCCTCAGTGATCTATCATAGGGGGGCAGTGGATGTCTGGTACTGGTGATTTCTTAAGTAAGCATGATATGGAAGAGTGTTTATCTTGGATCTTCCACTAAGTATTGAATAGGGATAATACTTCCCTAGCTTTTTAAGACATCACAGATCCAGGGAACATGTTGCCTGATGTCATGCAAGACTGAGGGCTGAGAACTGGGCTTGATTAAGCCAGTGCTCGAAAGACCTTAGTGGTTCCTGGACTGAGTCAGTGCAGTGTGTTGGTGCAGTGATAAAGGAGCTCCCATCGCTCTCGCTGAAACAGTGGAAATCTAAATCCAGATTAGTTTCTGATAGCTAGGACTTATTTTCCACCCACAATTCTTTAGAATTTATGAAAGATTTTTGTAAGTAGCAGGGAAATTCTTACAGGATCTGGAGATGGAGAGAACTATGTTTTGTTTTGAATTAGAAGATGTGTTGAATGAGCTTTATAGTGTAAACTGAATCTGATGTTTTACATAGCCGTGTCGTTCGAGATACTTTATTGGTAAGCGTCTACCATCAGTGGAATGAGAGAAGCTTGTTTTTCTGTAGATTTAAATCGTTTTTGCCCCTTAGTATCTGTTCCTTCCCTTCCTCCTCTGCAGTGACCCCAGCTTTCTCACATAACACCATGATTCTGTTTTCTCCAGAGCTGTGTGGGTATTGATTGCCCAGCAGGTTGATGCCAAAAATACATATAGCAGTTTGCTTTTCCCTTGGAGGACACTCAGTTGAATTTGTTTTTACTGTGCAGATACTAATTTTCATGAATATATGTATTTTTTAAAAGATGACCATAAGGAATAGTAAATGACCAATATGATCCCATATTCTTCATTTGTGTAGTAGATCAGATTAAAGATACAGCACTTGAAAAGTGATAGTATCTGAACACTTACCAGTATGTAAGTCCTTTTCTTACTTGTATTGCTGAGACTGTGAATAGCAAGTTTTATTTGTAGGGTGGAGAACATACAGAAGATATATGGTTAAAATATACTCAGCAAACCAGTCATGTCAGTGTAATTTTTTATTCCCTGTCATCTGCGCTGTAATGCAGATAAATGAACATTAAATATGAATTGAGATCACATGAGGGGAAAGTTCCTTCTTTGCCTATTATTTTTATTTTTTCATTTTTTTAGGAGTCTCTTTGAACTTTCATGTTCTTCTGCAATGCTGTAGAAATACATGCTATAGCTTGCTTCTGAGGCTTGTGTTTTGTGCAGAAAGGCGCAGGTATGTGATTTACAATCTCTTGGGGTCTATACCTCAGTATATAGGTACTGTGCCTGTTTGCTGTCCAGTTTGATAGCTTAGCAGAGCATATTGGTTGTCCTCATGTTACAAAGTTACATTGTGGGTGCTATTTTGGTTCATTCAAAATTAATATTTTAATGATCTCTTATTTGGTGAACTTGAAAATATGTTCAAAGCCCTCTTCTTAAGCTATGTTCTTAACAGATTGCTTTAAATATATGTATTGAAACAACCTCTTAACTGAAACATCAACTTGCATTGATGTAGGAATTTCATACTGTGTTTTTGTATAAATGATGAAGGTTGAATAAAACCCCAGTATGCTTCATGTATTTCACATCTCTCTTGATTCTTTTGTAAATGTAAAAGGTCATTACTTTAAGCATCAGCCTACCTACGTACTTGTGTGCATTCAGGTAATTATATTAATGTACTGGCGTAATAGCCTCTCCATTGTGTTTACCTTAGTTTTACTTAAGTCATCTGTAAAACATATTTTAACCTATTGCTGGAATTTGCGCATAGATTTTTATTTCTTTTTTTGGTATAGTCCTGCAGAATGAACATGGCTTTTATTATTGCAAGAATTAGTAATGGTTTCTTGAGAATTATGGACAGTAAATACATCTATTTGTAGTGGATTTGGAGGTTGTGTCCTCATTCTTTTCCTGTAATGTCCTTTGTCTCTCTTTGGTATCTCTTTTTTTCTTCCCATTAAGCTTCATTTGTGTACAGAGTGCTTTTAGATGCAGTTTTACCTTCTTCTGCTTTGAGGAAATATGTAATAATGGCTCTTACGTAGTTAATAATACCTCTTAACTTGAGGTTTCTGATACATAAATGCTTGAGGAAAGCAGATAGCTGTGCTCATCCTGGATGTTGACTGCCCAGTGTGCGTATGTGTCAAAAATTGTATTTCATAGACTAAAAGTCTGAGAGTTGAAATGAATTTGTGAAGGAGCCATAATGACGGTGTATAAGGACAAGGACAGGTAGATGGCAGGTTGACACTGAACACAGTTACTATGATTTCGTATGATTTTACTGCTGGTTTGGTCATGTGTTTTGTTTTTTCCA
The DNA here is from genome assembly GCF_028554395.1 of Pezoporus wallicus. Classification (NCBI taxonomy): domain Eukaryota; kingdom Metazoa; phylum Chordata; class Aves; order Psittaciformes; family Psittacidae; genus Pezoporus; species Pezoporus wallicus. Next base: position 986,110 of record NW_026639057.1, on the reverse strand, counting down.
ATAGCTGTTTTGTCTAAAGGCTTTCATTTATGTTTGCAAAGTGGATGCATCACCATTGTTGTTGGGTTTGCTCCCTCCATTTCTAGAAGTAAGGAATAATATTGTGCGGTTAATAAGGTTGTTTACAACTGGTTTATGCCAGTGGTTCTGAACAGTAATGTTGAAATGTATTTTTGTCAGAGCAGGAAAGAAACATAGGTAGAGAGAAAGATAACAAGCACAGAAAGAAGTGAATGGGCAAGGGATGTGTTTGAGAGGGAATAAGAAGACTAACAGACAAAGAAAACAGAATACAAAAATATAGTACAATATAAGAAAGAGAGGTGAAGAAGTAGGGATTCATGGCTGAGCAGAGGCAACCACCTGTTCAGTGGAATCAGCAGAGGTTTCTCAGTTTTGGACTATCTAAGAGATGTTTCATCTGAGTTTAGGAGGATTTTATGTTCTTGGAGCTCCATAAGATTTCTGAAAACTGTACTTTGACTCAATAATGAATGCTTTCAAATTTTATTTTTTATTATTATTATATTTTTATCCGTTAAGCCTTTATTTCCCATGACTCCCAAAATAATACTGAATTATGGTTTTGTCAGTGAAACTTTGTTACTGAAACAGTAAATGCCCTGATGTGTATATTGCACCACTGCAGCAGTGAAAAAAACCCAACCTTATAGTGAATCTGACTGCAAGTTACCACTTCTGCTTTTTAGTGCTCAGTCCCATCAGCACTGTTAAAAGCACGTTAATGGACCTCAGGTTAAATGAGAACCGTATGCAGAAATAGCAGTTTCAGTACACACTGTTACCATGGATGTACTGAGTTGTATTGAGTTACTAGTTACAGATGACTTGAGACATAATGCACTGTAAGCATCAGCAATGTGGTTGAATCGTGATCACAAACATGGGAGTGAACTTTGCTACATTTGACAAGAGTGTCTCATAGTGTGTTTGTATTGTGTGTGTATATATATGTTTAACGTTGGCGTGATATGAACAGAAAGATCAACACAAAATGGGAATTAAAAGTTAATAGAATCACAGACTGGTTTGGATTGGAAGCAGCCTTAAAGCTCATCCAGTTCCAACTCCCTGCCACGGGCAGGGACACCTTCCACTGGACTGAGTTGCTCCAAGCCTTGTCCAGCCGGGCCTTGAACACTGCCAAGTATAGGGCAGCCACAGCTTCTGTGGGCACCCTATGCCAGCACCTCACCACTCTCCCAGGGAAGAATTTCTTCCTGGTATCTAATCTAACTCTACCATCTTTCAGTTTAAACCATCCTCTCTTGTTCTATCACAATCTGCTCTTGTAAAATGCCCTTTCCAGATTTCTAGTGTGTTGATAAAGGTGGCGTTAGCAGCTGATGGATTGCTCCTCAGTAGAAGGTGACTGTAGACTTTCAGACTTTCCTCCTGGGCAGATTGTCCTTTCTCTATAGAGCAGCTGAGTGCATAAATTGTGTTGCTTCTAGCAGCTTCTCTCCCCAGTGGGTTCAACTCAGAATTGATGGGTTAGTCAGTGGTAGCAAGGCACTTGTCTGTGTGTGTTGTCCTTTTCCTGTGTCCCATTCCGGTTGCATGGCACTAATGGCTTTGATTAGCAGGTACAGGTTTTGCTCACGGTGCCTGCAATTATTGGCCCCTCGTGGGTTTTTTAAAAAGGACAGTTCCATGACAGTTGTAGACTTTTAATTAGAGATTCTTGGGGACCTCAGTCAATGTTTCCTTCATTGCCCAAATCTGGGAAACATCTGAAACAATGATCAGTGTATTTGGGATTCATTCGTGTTACTGCCCTACATCAGAAAGAAGAAAAACTCACAATTAGAATACAGGATTAATACACTCAGATACATACTCTGGAACATTAGTTTTATTCTTCAAATCTATTAAACATTAATTTCTAATAGTCAAAACCTTATTTCTCAAATACAAAAGCATAAAAGTCATAAATTTATTTTATATGGCTTAGTTTGCGTTTGAATAAAGTTAAATATCAGCTTCAGTTCAGTATGTTAAATGTATTGATTTGTTTTTTAAAAGCACAGTGTTACAGTAATGACATTACATGGAATCCATGCACAAATTAACAAACATTATTTCATATTAAATTTATGTTTAATACACTGTGCATTAACTTCTTTGGTAGTCTACAATATTTATAGTTGGGGGTTGTATGAAAGAAAGTGTTAGAAAGCATTAGATTTATAAACCGCTAAATTTTGAAGTGAGCTCCATGAGCATATGAATCAGCTCAGGAAAGCATTTTCTCTTTTTTTTTTTTTTGTCCAACTGAATTCCTTTGGAAAACCTTGTCGAGAAGGCAGCACTGCAGTGTAAACCTATCTACTTGTATTTCCAAAGAGCTGGTCATGGACACTTTTCCAGGCAGGCAAAAGTAGTTAACGCACGAGGGATGTGTGGTTCTTTGTCTGCAAGTGCAGAGAGCCATGCCTTTGCACTGTTTTGGAAAGGCTGGTTTTTGTATCAAGAAAATAAAGTCTTTCTCCTTGAAATAGTAAAAAGGGTAGGAAATGGAATTTATTTTCTCCTGCAAACTGTTATAAAGCAGGTGTCCTTTTCATTTGGGCTGCTTTCTCTTATTTACTGGGGGACACAGGTTGATAATGTTGCTATAATTTTTCTTGTCTCCCTGTTGCTTTTGACTGTGATACTTTCTATAATGCTCCTTTGAAGTTGCTGCTCTTTTGACTGCCTTACTACTGCTCTGGCATGTGTGAATGTCTCCTTATGGAAACTTGGCTGGAGACAAAAGTGAAAATAATAGCTTTAAAATGGCATGGAGAAAAGTCAAGGGAAAAGATGCAAATATTAGTGAAATAATTAGCCTGTATTTTGATTTAGGTGTTGTCCATCTGTTTGTTCAGCTGGTTAGAAAAAAGGACAAACCAATGCAACACTAAAATAGTTTATCTTTTCTCAGCATTCTTGGGTCCTGAGCTGGTACAAAGTGTTGTATTACACAGAAGTAGCCTGCCATGCCCCAGTCTACTCTTTGGTTAATTTACATTGAGCAGTAGGAACATCAGCAAATTATGGCATATAAAACCAAAAGATACACAACCATTCTGAGCTTTTGGTTCAGGGAAAGGATTAGCAGTGACTGTATCATGTTTGTTACATTTAACCTCTTGCTGCTGTTTTTAGCATTTCTTATTAAATGGATTTATGGTGAGTTTTAATGGGATTTTCTAATCCTGAACTGTTTCTTAGACAAGGTATTTTGAAAAATCCTGTTGTTACTTGCTGAGTCTCCTTTAATAAATTAGAATTTTAAACCTAATTATTTTTCTTTTCCTGCTTGCATTGCATGGCTGCCACTTTAATTTATTCATAGAACAATTCATGTTGAAATGTTAAATTTCCAGCTTAATCCATACGAATTGTAGGTGCTGCTGTGACAGTGTATCCTGAGACAGGTCTGGAAGACTGCCTTTGCTGGAGGAGTGTTCCTGGGTAGTATTTAGTCTTTCTGCTTACATTAATTCTTAAAAAATAATAGAAACACGTAGAATCATTGAATTAACAAGGTTGGAAAAGACTTTTAAGATCATCAGGTGCAACCTTTATCCCAGGACTGCCAAGTCCAGCACTAAACTATGTCACTGAGGGCCTCATCTGCGGTTTTTCAATGCTTTCATGTGAAATTTGACTGAAAGTTTCTGCTTTATTTGAGAGAGGCTGAGAAGGAACCATTATGAAGTGACAAAACATGTTGGGCACTTGGTAAAGTACCATTATCCCAAGCATTTCATCACTTGAGTGAAAGAAAACCACCTTTTCCACTTGTGAAGATCTAGCTTCCAGGTTAACTGATCAGATAAAATAATTCACATTGTAGAAACTACATGTCCTGAAACTTTCTTTTCCCCCTCTTGTCTAAGTACACTGATTTCCTAATGCTATAGTATTTCTTATTGTAGTCTTTATTCTTGCAAAGCTAGGACCTGAATATGTCCCCTCTCTGTAGTCTCTCCAGATCTCCCATCTGAGAGTTCCAGAGTGCAGACAAGTGAGGAAGTTACCAGCATTGAAATCTGGGTTTGCGTTTAAGATAATGCCTAGTTCAACTAATACAGCAATAATGAAGTGCCTTAAAATGGCTGCAAATGTATTCCTGCCTACTCAAAGACATCTCACTGGTAGCACATTATAGAGGATCTGTAGTTTAGTTAAGAGTTGGATTCTTGCCAGTACATGGGAGCATTTTTTAGCATCTCTTCATGCTTTGAGCATTTTCCGCATTTTTTTAACATAGTATCAAAATTGCTTCTTTTTCAGTCTCTTTCCATTTATTATAAGCTATTCCAATTTGTGCTGGTTCAAATTACTTCCATTTGATATTGTAAACGTTTTTTACATTTTTTTTTGTGGAAGATATTTCTAATTTTATATTTTTAGAGATCTTTTCTGCTGTTCTTTATCCTGTCTTTATTCTGGGCATGTCTCTGCTTGTCATATTTCTCTTCAATTCCTGTTTTGCTTTTGCTGTATTTGGCAGTTGCCCTCTTGGAGCTCCTGAGGGAAATCATCCATGTAGGGTATAACCAAAGCAGCACCTGAGTGATACCACTGTAGGGCAGGAGACGGAAGAATTCAGCCAACCATCAGCAGAAGAGATAACAAACTGTGAATTGCTCAAAGTAAGCAAACTGGAACAGCAGGCACTGGGCCTCCTTCATTTGCAATGATCTTAGGTCTCAGTAGGATCATAATGTTTAGGTGGAAATATATTTTTAGCAACATGTATGATTTGTGAAAAACCTAATCCTCATTAGGTTATACATTGTTGTGGATATTCCTGACTCTTCTTTGTAGTTACTCATTTTGTCTTTTTGATTTTAATATAGTTCTCTTACAATACCTTCTTTTTGGAAAAATAATTTGGCTGTTACCAACTCATTGATTTTTTTTTTTTTTTTTTTCTTTTCAGGAAATCCAAACCTTATAATTTACTTCTTTGAAATTGCTTTTTGTTTAAATATATTACTTTCATATCTGTAAGCATGCTTTGATGTCTGCATAGATCTTAGTAAGGGGAAATGGCTGCTGAGTGCAAATGTTGAATTGTAAACAAAACGCTCAAGGACCTCCAGGTAATATCTCTTCAAAGCATTCTTTGGCAGCTGGTAGGGATTGATTGGATCTGTGTTCTTCTGTCTTGCATGGTTATGGATGAAAAAGTTATTACCTTGGAATAATAGAACAAGGAAAGTGGATCAGAATAAACCCAATGAATAATAAAGGTGTACTGTTGCCCTGGAAGGCTCGCTGTCTTAGGGCACTGGTTACAGCACATCACATTTCAGATGTGGGTTGCTAGGACTGATCCATTTCTTACTGGTAAAGATTGGACTTCGTAGTTAATGTATGACCGACTGGTTGCTGTGTAATGTGTTTGATGTTCATGCGGCAGTTCTATAAATCACAGATAGAATTGTCGTTAATTGATTCATCTTTTCAAGGGGGTTATGAAAACGGAACCGTTTTCCTCCTCCTCCAGGCCAGAAGGGGACCTAGTGGTGGTCCTTGCCCTGCTGCCACATGTACTTCACAGCCTTTTGGAACAGTTTATCATTCTGAGGCCTTTCAGAGGAACTAAATTTCCCTCACCTCCATTTTTGCATGCATATGAAGCCTATCTGAGGAACTTCTTGATATAATAATTTCTATTTACCAAGTATCCAAACCCCATCTTGGTTTATCAGAGTAGAGCTATACCTGGCATCAAAAATTTTACTTGCACACAGGAGCAGTTCTGTTGGCATACAAAGCTGTGGGATTTTATTCTGAGCTTGGAAACAGTACTACTAGGAGTGCTACTGTGCAGTTCATTAGTTTCCTGGAATTATTACTGTAGCTTATTTCTGAAAAGAATAATAAACAGCCCTGGGAAAATTGAGGTATAACACTGAATATTGCCTTCATGCCTGGGGAACTGTTGTTTTTTTTTAGCTCTGTTCATTTTGCTGGAGTTTTATTTTATTTTCTAACATATGCTGCTGTTTCATCAGAGCACCAGTAAATATTTCAACTACCTACACCAGGTCAGATACCAGCTCCAGAACACCTTAAAACATGAATTGAATTTACCTTACTCTTTATTCTTCTCGTACTGTTTCTCATATACTAGTCTCATTTCTTTCCTGCGTTGGATTTTTGAGCGATGTTGGCTGTTAGGATGCAGCCTGTGAAAATGAGCACCTGACCTATAGAAATGCTGTTGTTAGAATAACAAGACAGTTTCCTCTGTCCTATTTTTGGCTTTGGCTGTCCCTTCTATTGAAGGTTGATGCCATTGTGGGTTTGGAGAGAAGAAGCCTTTAGGAAATGAAGGGAGCCTAAAATTGTAGGGGGAATAATTTGAAGACAAAACCAGTTGTTTAGCTGTTAGAAAAGCAGTGGGAAGCTGATGAATACAGTTTACAGAATGCACAGGGCTGTGAATTTTTGATGAGTATCAAAGCTACTAGCTCTTTATTTTTGGAAGGCCTATTGTAGTGTAATATAATTAACTTCAGAGGGGAGTTTTATAAATGAAGCCTTACAGTCAAGGTCATCAGGAGTACAAGGAGTGTTGGAGTTGCTGCGTCACTCTGTAGGTTTACAGTTAAATGAAGAATAATAGTAAGTAGGTAGCAATGTGGTTTTTATAAGCAGCTTTTTTCTCCAGCATATTGGAGTGCAGTAGTGGCATAGTGCACAGATCCCTGAATTTAAAGCTGCAAATGTAATCCAAGTCATTTGAAGGCTTGCAGCATTTGCCAAATGTGCCTGTGCTAGCTGCAGTCATGTGCTGAAAAAACATGGGTTGTGGCAGAATTACCAGTCATAAAATACATGTTTGTGTTTTGTTTCCAGGATCAAGTAGAACACACTGATTCAGCAGAACTGGCTGGTTGTGCTGCAGTCATCATGAGTAGGCACAGGGTCATTCGTTTCTTAACACATGTATAAGAGGAAAAGGTAAGAAGCAAGTTCTGCTTTAGAATGTAATGATTCAGGGGTATGTACTTGCAGTGCATGTGTTTGTGTATGCTTATGGATATATATTTATATGCATACACCTCTCTATATGGATATATCTTATATAGAAGATGACGGAGTATTTTTAGCATTTTGTTGTTTTGGCTTTTATTGAGAGTGATTGCCTTGTTTTACAGCAAAGCTGTGGCTTATTTTGTTTGGGGGAGGGGGAGAAGTGGGCAAAGTCTTTCTTTCTCAGTCTGTGCTGTAGGCAGATCTCATCAGTTAAAAATACTATTCAGCTATTGCTAAACTCTCTGAACAAGCTGTTCATTACAGCAAAGGTGCTTGAGTTCTTCCTCCCAGGAGCAGATGATACAAAGATTACTAAAGGGAGCTGCAACAATATGTGACTCCACCGTTGTTTCTCGGGGTTAAAGGAAGTTCTCAGGAGCACTAGATCTAATAAATTAAATTGTCCAGTGGATACATAATTCCCTGTTGTCATGCTATGGGAAAATGTCATTTTCTGGACGTCTGAGGTTTTTCAGCATGAATGAGCAGTGTTTGGTTTATTCATGCCCCTTGTGACTTTCATCTTAGGAGTCCTTCAGATATATTTTTGGTGAAGACTATAATAAACTACTTGAATATTTTCTTTAATAAGAGTTTACTGAAATGTGTATATTCACAGTTTCATGCTGACATGATAGCTAACAGAAAGTCCTTATTGAGGTTCTTTACAATTATTAGCCTTGCAGCAAAGGCCTAAAAATCAGAGAGCATGTATGTTGGTATCACTTCCTTTTGGTGCAGTTTTTTTATTGTAGCATTTTAATGTGATTGTGTGCTGGTCATCTACTATTAGTGTCAAGGAAATTTGGAAGACTTAAGGCTGTCAGTTCCAGTGGTGAAAAAATCTTGAGGGTAAGTTAGGCTTTGCAGTGTAAAAGATCATAAATTACATAATCCCATATTGTAGAGACGACAGCAAATTACGTGTCTTGCTGCTTTGCAGGTGGAGCACAAGGCCTAGTTCTCTGTACAGTTTGCTTCCCAAGAAGAGGCAGTCTCCAAGGTTAAGCCTGTTCAGAATACTATCTAATTTTGAGGGAGGTTTTTCTGTCCTTCTGTCTTCTTCCCTCCTCACTAATCAGTTAAAGTTTGTCTTATATCTGTTGTGGTTTAAGCCCAGCCGGTAACTCAGAACCCCACAGCCACTCACTCACTCCCCTCCTCTTCTTCCCCCCCACTCCTGGAGGGATGGGGAGGAGAACTGAAATAATGTAAATCCCATGGGTTTAGATAAGAACAGTTCAGTAGCTAAGGTATAACACAAACCACTGCTGCTACCACCAATAATAATAATGATAAAGGAAATAACAAGGGGAGAGAATACAAAACTAAAAAGGGAAAGGAAAGAAAAAACGATAAACACAAGTGATGCACTATAAAGATGCCCCTGGCTGTCCCTCTTAAATGCTACAATGGCATGGATAGTAACTCTGGATACATATGACACAGATGTTCTGATATGTGCACCTTTATATTAGGCATTAGAAGAGCGTAGAGCATGTAAGCTTGATGAGACATAAGTTGTTCAGAGTTGTTATCATCATCTACAATGATGATGAGTACATGCTGTTGGAATGAAGAAATTGACAAATAAAACACAGAGTTTCGGATTGATAGGCTGTGTGTTTTTGTTAGCTTTTTGCCATGGGGAACAAGTGATCTTGGGCTGTGGCCTTACTGTACCACTGGATAGCAGCCATTGAATTCTTCTTTTTTGACACAATTAAAAAAAAAATAAATTGCTATTTAATGTTTTTGTTTTGTTTTGGGGGGGTGTTATTTGTTTTTTGCTTATAATTAGTCTTTTCTGCCAAATTTGCTCAGAGGACTGTATTTTTGAAAAGCCATCTTGTGCTTTTAACTCATTAGTGGTTTGTGTCTTGTTTTTCTTGCACTGGCACCATATCTTCTAATTCATATTGTTCATCCCAATCTATTCTAATTTAGAAAGTGTCTCCTTTTTGGCAGTATACAGATAAAATTGCCATTGAAATTTCATAGAATCCCAGACTGGTTTGGGTTGGAAGGGATCTTAAAGCTCATCCAGTTCCAACCCCTGCCACAGGCTTGGACACCTTCCACTAGGGCAGGTTACTCCAAGCCGTCCAACCTGGCCTTGAGCGCTGCCAGGGATGGGGCAGCCACAGCTTCTCTGGGCACCCTGTGCCAGCACCTCAGCACCCTCACAGGGAAGAACTTCTGCCTAATGTCTAATCTAAATCTTGGCTCTGTCTTCCTGATTTGCTCATGATTTCATTCTCCCTTTTCCAGAGTGTAAGTTGCGTATTTGCTTGTCAGCTTCTCTCCATGCCACAGCTTGGAATAGTTAGGCAATGCTGAAGAGTTTCACAACTATCAAGGGTCCTTTAAAAACATAATTTCAACCTTTATACTTGGAGGAAGTTTGGAACTAGGATAATTCCAAAACTGTTCCAAGCTTTTTAGTGGTACCTGTGAGTTACAGTCAAAGTTTCCCAAGATGTGTAAAGGAATATGTTTGGGAGTTTTGTTTGCTTGTTTGTTTTAATTTATGTTGGATATTTTATAAAAATATGAAAAAGCAGTACTGAACCATAGGGAAAGCAGTTCCTGGATTACTACAGCATGTTGGGTTAGAGCACTTTGTGTTTTCTGGTTTGAGCTGAAGTTGCTGGCTATGCAGAGTTAAGTATTAGATCTTCAACTGGCAAAAATATGAGTTGCTGACAATGTATTGGTCACGAAGCATTCCAGGTATCCGTTAGGAACACAACTGCTTGTCCTCCTTTTCTTTCAGGAAGAGGTCATAAGGACTTCTATGGCATTGATGATGTGTTTTGCCCTTGGACAGAAACTTCTGGAAAAGCTGTGTGGGGGTTGTTGTGTTCTAGTGTATAATAATAATAGTAATTTTAGATATTAGACCTGAAGATTTGCAGCTGACCTTTTCTGAGAAATGCCTGCTTGCACAGGCAATGAGATCTCATTTAGAGAGGCTGTCATCTTAGTGGCTCTGAGTTCAAAATGAAAAGATTCTTCATGTATCCTGGTACATCAGTAAGTGAAATAACAATCATGATATGAAAGGTCTTTTCTTTCTTCAGTTTGAACTATGAGCATACATCAGTCTGGGTTTTGGCTCATTGCCTGTTTGTGCACCAGTATTTGAGTTTCTGAATTCATATGGTCGTATATATTTTGTTTACACATAGTTCTATCTGCTTTGAATTTTTAAAAACATAGAAAAAATCCTTCTGTTATATTGGACCACATTTAAACTTGCAAATACAGATATTAGATAATACAGATGTTAATAAAATAACAATGTAATGTAGTATTAAGCACATTGAGATTGTAAGGGAGAGGGAACAAAAGCCTAAATCTTCTTTATATGCCCTTCTTATTGTTAATTGAATGGTCTCCTAAGTCTGAATATTTGTGTTTTCCTAATGTTTTAAAATCACACTTAATATAAAACTTTAAAGCTAAACCTGACTAAGGTAAATAAAAATGATTATTCTGACCTTCTAAAACTGCTTTCTTTGGTTAGGCATATCTTATTCCTGATTTGTATGGCCATGAAAAAACAGCTAATATAGGGCTAAATTTAGGAAATGTTCAGTTTGTTCTGAAGTCATTTTATCAGGCTTTCAGTCAGGTTTTGAAATTGTCTGAATGGTCAGGTCCTAATTTTGATAAACATTTGAAAGTTACACAGAATCAATATGCAGCTGTTCCAAGAGTTACTTAAACCTCTGTTTTCAGCAACTATATAATCAGCAGAGGGTTCCTTCCCCATCAGTGTGCTTGTCAGTAATCATTATCTTCTCTGAAATAAGCAAACAAAACCCAAATCAATGCTTGTAGCCTATTTTTTGGGGGCACTCGTGCTGCAGGGTTTGTGTCCTAGAGAATTCCTTGACTGGATGTTCTTTTTCACTGTGAAAGTGCACGGAAATCTGACAGCGGTGGCTTCAGCCAGCATCACAGTTTATTTAACTCTGGAACACAAAAATTCTCTATGACACTTCTCAGTCTTGCTGTGCTTCACTGACAAATACTCTTTGCATCATTGATCTTAGTAGCAGGACTTTGCCTAAGAATGATTATTCAGATCTTCATCAGTTATGGCTAGACTGGAATTTTATCATCATCATTTGAATTAAATACATTGTAAATGGATGTGAAATTATATGGTGTTTTGTACAGAACAGTCTTAGTACAGTGGGTTAATTTTGGTTGATGTTTAGAACTCTGAATAGAAAAAAAAAGTCACTGGGACAGGCAACATAGTCTAGTGGGAGACATCCCTGCCCATGGCAGGGGGGTTGGAACTAGATGATCTTAAGGTCCTTTCTAACCCTAAACATTCTATGATTCTGATTAACTTTGCAAGATTTAACATTTACTGAGCTCATTGAAATGAATTGAAATGAGGTGGAAAGAAAGGTGCAAGAGAATCTCCAAACTCTGACATTGAAAGTATTTGGTATGAATGTAGTATTTGCAGGTCTGGAGAGAAGCATCTGCTTTATAAAATATTTTGGTTTAATTGAAATGTGTATATTAATTGTTTCAGTTAAAATGATATGAAAGATTTTTAATACAATGACTTGGTGGGCAGATTGAGCAACACAAGAAGACCTTACAGTCTGTATCTAAAGAATCTGAGAGTATGCTCTGGCACAGTTAGAGGTCAGAACCTGGCTTTTGATAGGGAACAGAAAGTGTTGAGCTTCTTTAGATTTCTGCAATGCAACTGTTGATCAAGGTGGCTATTGTTTCCATTGCTTTTTATAATCTGTGCAGCCATGTACAGTAAATTATATGGCCAGCTGTATTTTCCTTGCAGAAAGAGTTAATCATAGAACCATAGAATGGTTTGGGTTGAAGGGACCTTAAAGCTCAGCTATTTCCAACCCCCTGCCACAGGCAGGGACATCTTCTGCTAGACCAGGTTGCTCCAAGCTCTGTCCAACCTGGCCTTGAACACTGCCAGGGATGGGGCAGCCACAGCTTCTCTGGGCAACCTGTGCCAGTGCCTCAACACAGTCTTCTCTTCTCCAGGCTGAGCAAGACCAGCTCTCACAGCCTGTCTTCACAGGAGAGGTGCTCCCCCTTTGATCATCATCGTAGCCGCCTCTGGAGTCACTCAAGCAGGTCCATGTCCCTCTTTTGTTGCAGGCCTGAGAGCTGGGTGCAGTACTCCAGGTGGGGTCTCGTGAGAGCAGAGGGGCAGGATCTCTCAATGTGCTGGTCACGCTCCTTTTGATGCAACCCAGGACACTTGTTTTCTGGGCCATGAGCACACACTGCTGGGTCATGTTGAGCTTCTCATCGATCAACACCCCTAAGTCCTTCTCCTTGGGACTGCTCTCAGTCCATCCTCCGCCCAGGCTGCAGTTGTGCTTGGGATTGCCCTGACCCAGGTGCAGGACTTTGAACTAATCTAAAATCCTAGATCAGGCACAAATCTGGGAGTTTGTAAGATGAGAGTCTAGTTTATATCTGAATTTCTTTACAAAATGGTCTTTGTTTGGGTGATGCTTATTGCAATTTCTGTGTTGTCGTTATACTAATCTCTTTAGGATTGCCTTTTGTATAGATCTTTAAAACATCATTTAATCTGATTATATTAAACACCCATGTATTTATGTTGTAATATGATTATGTTTTAAAAACACTGTCAAATTTTTAGGGCAGCCTTAAAAGCTTGAACTCTGCATATTGTGATGTTATAATGGATAACCTTTTTGTACCAATAGCCTATAGCTGTTGCTCACAATAATGTGAGACTGTATTTAATGTTGTAGTAATTGAAATAACTGGTTGATGTTTTCTTCAAATGCAGATACTATGGGGGTAATGGTATAGTTTAAATTGAAAATTCCTCTGATGTGTTTATCGTGTCTGTTGTACCTCTGGTGCTAAAGAACACGTTTTTAATTGAACTGGAGTCTCGCTGTCAGGTCTAACACCGTTTCTTACTGCAAAACGTTCTCACCCTCTCCTCCTCCATCTTCTGACTGCACAACATTGAAAGCCAGCTCTGAAGAGAATAAGGTTGTTTTGGATGATGTTCAGAGAAAGATCAAATCAAGGTCTCTCTTTATGGTATATAGGTTATGGCACACATTTCTCAGTGAAAATGTCTCTGCTGGTACTGAATGTTTTTAAGAAAATGTATCAGGGTGTCACGTTGCTACAAGCCTCTGGTAGCAAGAAGAGCATATTCCTACTGTTAGGGCAAAAATGGTATTTATTATGTAAAGTTGTAGAAAGTTATGTAGCGACTTAGGGTTGTGTTTTGTTTTGTTTTCATTCCTCCCTTGTTGTCTTCCTTTCTAGTCTGAGAGTATTATCTTTTGATGAGACTATTTACTTCTGTGCGTTTTGCTTGATTTCCAGTGCCTGCCTTTCAGGTAAACAAAGGTTATTAAAGGAGGCATTTTAAGAGCTAGCACAATTCAAGTAACACCCATTGAGTTCTTTAACAACTTCTACATACATGAATCTGTGAAGAAGCTCTGGGAGATGAGGAGTGACACACAATACTGCTAGCCTAATATACACGAAAAGTCAGAAGCATGGAGAGTTTAAACTACTTGTTCAAAGCCACATGAGCTAATTGGTGGTACTATGGAATTGAAAGCTGGATCTTCAAACTGTTAGTTGGCCTTCTGGTTCTCTCTTATTTTCTGACCATAGTCAGAACAGTTTTGCTCTTGCCATTATGGTGATCCTTATGGTTAGATACGTCACTGTGGGAAAGTGGAGGTAATAAAATCCAAAGCAAGTTTGATAAGGTTGTTAATCTGAATTAAATGAGTTTAAGCACACAAATCATTTTTATTCCTGGAAAATACTTCTGATTTGTGCATGTAATGTATGTAAAATTTGAATTACAAAGGACTTCTTTTCCCCTTAAAGGCAATATGTAGTGGAACGCTGCTGACTGAAGGCTACATATCTGATTGTAATTTGTTCTCTGACAGGTTCAGACAAGAATCTGGTGGTCTTTCCCTGACAAATGGAGAACTATTTCCAAGCAGAGGCATATAACCTCGATAAGGTTTTAGATGAATTTGAACAAAATGAAGGTGAGTCATTTAAACAAGATTGTTGATGCACTTCAGATGTTTTCTACAGACAACACCACCGAAGAGGGAGAGATCTATGGTACCCTTTTTTGTTTTGACTTGCAGATTAATCTCAGAACTGGAAAAAAACATCAGTTAATTTTGCATGGTGTATCTTCAGCATTTATTAGTAGTGTTCTCTTCTGGTTCCATTCATCTTGTTTACATCTTTTAATAACAAACCTTCCATACATTTTAAAAATAAAGGTTTTATGAAGCTTGATCTCAGTGGCAATAATTTTAATCATTTATTTTAAACAGATCAGGCAAAACTTATTTTAAGCTTCTTTTGCAGTTTTGGGAGGCTCATGCATAGAAATGTTTTATTAGGTCACATAAATCATATAATGCAAGTTATCATATCTGAAGTATTAGATTTTTTGCTTAGTATAATTGCTCCTTCTGTTCTGTCAAGGAAGTTTAACATTTTATGGGAGTGGGAATCTTTCTAGGCATTTCTAGCTGTCTAAAGTATATTAATCAATAGATTGAAGTTGCTTGTGCAAATTCAGTCTGATATTAATCGTAGCTCTAAACTTCTTGAGTTCAGGAAGCATTATGCAGTTACACTACTAATGGTTGATCAAGGGTGTTAGTTATCTTGGGCCCATTTTTCAACATCTCTACATTTATATTTGGGGTATTCTAATGCAACAAGAGTTAATAGATCTTGTGGTTTTAATAGGGCAGTAAGTTCTCTTATTTAAACACTTTTCCAGATGCCGCTGTTTCACCTACACTTTTGGGTGCCAAGTGGAATCAGATTCTAGATCCGCCTTCTCGTTGTCTGTCATTTAACCCAACCGTGGCCAATGTAAACGAAGCTACAACTCCTAATGAATGTCAGCAGAGATTAAAGTCTTTCTCCTCGTCTCATTCCGTGACTACTCCAACAGGAGGAGGGGATCACTGTGATAATGGGAAGGATTTTAGCATAAGCCCAGAGACCCCAGTCATGTGGATTGATGATCAGGCAGCAGGAGATGATCAGCTGCTTAAAAGAAATAGTAATCGGGATGATCAGTGTAACACTGTGGAAACAGGAGAAAAGAAATGTGGGAATACTTGCTTGCCAGAGGAGAAAAACGTACTAGTGGTGGCAGTAATGCATAACTGTGACAGAAGAACACTACAAAGTGGTGATGTGGTGGATTGTAAAACTTACAACAGTCCGTCCCTAATGGACACTATTAGCTTTACACTGGATAATGAAAACGGACAGACTGATCAGTTTAGTGTTACTGTAAACGGATCCACGGAAAAAGATACAGATACAGAAAAGCAAGTAAATAGGCTGTGCACTGAAGATGACTCTATAAGTCATTTGCTTAATGCTTCATCTGAAAGCCTGACTGTTGCATCCCCCTCCTCTCATTTAAAAGATGATTTTAATATGAATAAAGATTCTCTGTTTTCAGAAGCTACAACTGCAGGGATTAATGCAGTGACTCTCTTGCAGAGACCAGTTGATGATACTGCTAGAATGCAAGAAAATTGTGCATCAGTTGAGAACTTTGCTAGTAAAGCCATTCCTCAGAGAATGGGTCTAGAAGCTAAAAACTCTACTTCTGGTTCAAGTAATGGAAGCTTAATTGTGGAACAGGAAACAACCCAACAGTTACAGTCTAGGCTGTCTGGGCTTATGGAAACTTGTCAACCTAACGTGGCTGGAAGTGGCAATTACAAGGAATGTGTTGCACAACATTTTGCCCCTGAGGATGTTAGTGCCACTGAAAGCGAAGTCATTGAATGTGGTAAAAACCTTGGCACAACAGAATTGCTCAGCATGGCAGAATGTTACCCTGAATCTCAGGAGATGACTAATTGGGAACTGACAAAGTTGAATGAGATGAATAATAAGCAAACTTTGGGAGAGAATGAAGAACTCTTGCAGACAGAACAGCCTGATGAGGCATGTAGTAAAGAAGGTGGAGATGGGATGATGGAGGCAGGCATAGACTTTAAAGGGACTGGTATACATGAGCTTGAAGGGTCCAGTCTCTCTGATGTGATGGCTACATCAGCAGAAAGCTCTCTGTCTAATGGTTGTGATTCCTATGGAATGCAGAACCCAATTGTTGTTCATGTTCCAAAGACTTTACCTTCCAAGGAGGACTCGGTAACAGAGGAAAAGGAGATAGAGGAGAGCAAGTCAGAATGTTACACTAATGTTTATGAACAGAGAGGAAATGAGACCACAGAAGGGAGCGGTCTTATTTTAAACAGCACTGGTGACCACATTAAGAAAAATTATTTGCATAATCTTTGTAGTCAGGTTTCATCCATGCAAGGGCAAACTTCACCTAAACCAGTGACTAATTTGCAATCTATCAGTGTTCCTTTTGGTGGTGCAAGACCTAAACAACCTACAAATCTTAAACTGCAGATTCCAAAGCCATTGTCAGACCACTTACAAAATGATCTTGTTCCCCCAAATTGTGGAGGTAATAGTAAAAACAAAAATGTCTTTGGTAAGACACAATTAGGTGATACAACAAACGTGTTTCCTGGTGAAACATCTTCAAATGCCTCTGTTACTGATGCTAATGGGGAACATTTGGAAGAGTATGAATCTGGAGTCTCTAGTAGTCCGTGCCTTGCTGTAGCCCCAGATAGTCCTGATAATGATCTCAGAGCTGGTCAGTTTGGAGCTCCAGCCAGAAAGCCTTTTACGACTTTGGGTGAGGTGGCTCCAGTTTGGGTTCCAGATTCTCAAGCACCAAACTGTATGAAATGTGAGGCCAGATTTACATTCACCAAAAGAAGGCATCATTGCAGAGCTTGTGGGAAGGTAAGTTTGTATTTTGTAAGCTCAAATCACCCTTTTTTCTTCTGATACTGCACAAAATCAAATCGGAGGACTTAACTACTGGCTGTAGTTAACTGTGACATCTCTTCCTAAAAAGCTGTGTTTGGTTTGTGAAGGAAAAAAAAGGAGTTTGTAATCTTTATTTAGGGTCCTAATAGATGGTAACTGTTATTTGTAACTGAAAGAATTATTAGCCTGTATGAGCAGTGTATTTGTTGATTGCAGCAATCAACATCATTGGGTTCATGTTGAACTGCTACAGAATGGCCAAGTGCAGGAAACTTTTTGCAGAAATTACTGCATCAATAATCCCATTAAAGATACAGAAACCTATTGATGTGAATTGGAAGTGTGCTGTTGAATTGCTGGTGTTCCTGCTGTGTGAGATGGCTGATCAGCCATACATTTGCTCCTGGAAAAGAAAATACAGTAAATTAACTGTAACCTGATGTACATGCACATGGTGAGAAATTTTGTGATGAAGACAACTAAAACATTGTTTTTGTATCATTTTGTGTTGTGCAAGAAATATTTTATTGTTAACTTTTTTTATGTTTTACATATATGCCTTCTAGATCAACACAAATTCTTGGGTGATAAGTTTTTGGTAAAGGATTAGCTTGTAAAGTATTTCCAGGTATCTTGTTACTGAAGTAAACATCAGTGGCACGTGGGAAATATGAATTTAGGAAAAAATATGATGATTCAAAAGCAGTAAACCAACAGTCTTGTCAAGTAGATATTCATGAATATTTTTAAGATTAAAAGAAATGCTATGCTCCACTAAAAGCTGGAGTAAAAGTAACTTTGGTTCACTTAAGCCCTATCCAAAGTTTCTGAAGTTGATTAGAAGACCTCCTGAGTGCTATGGCTGTTATCTTTTGCTACCAGAATAGTGCAGGGAAGCAGAATGGACCAACAAAGGACTTAAAAGTAGCAAATATATCTGGAAAGCTCAAACCCTTATGCCACCTGTTTTTGGAAGCAGCCTAGCAGAAAATCCAGGCTTGCTCCTCTGTAATGGACTATATATGTGTCCCATTTGTCCCTTTGAGTGCTGTGCATTTTGGTTACTAATCTCTTCACTGCCAGAGAAGTAGATTTTATTCAAATTTGATTTTGAGATATGCTGAAAAATCTTTCCCAGGACGCTTTTCAAAGCTAAGGAGACATTCATTGTACACTGGTCCAGGACTTCCAGTTGCTTCTGCCATCCTCTTGCAGGTTGGTGGCAGTCATGATGTGGAGCTAGCAACGCAATAAGCATTACATGAGGTTCCTGCCTACCTTTTGCGAACCTCTTGATTAATATCAGAGGGCTCAATCTTTTTCTCATTGCAGTTAAGGAGAATCTGTAAGGCATGTAAATTAAAGGGTTGTCCCTTTTAGCTTTGCTATATTAACTTATACTGTCAGTTATTTAGGTCATTCTTTTGGGTTTTATGAGTTTAAAAAATATGACTACAATGTTCATTTACGTTAATGCTTTCTACATATTTTTGTGTTTTAAACAAGTTTAGTGCTTGGATTTAATTACTTCCCTGTAGGACTGCAGCCCTGAATTGCACAAATGAGAAGCTGAAAATGAAATTATCTGTAAACAAAATGGATAAAATGCGCACAGGTAGAGCGATGCCAGAACATGTAGTGTGGTTTCTTTTTGCTTTTCAAATTGCTAAAGACAAGCCTTGAGAAGAACATCCAGCATTGTTTCACATACTGTGTGGGGAATGGATAAAATAAAACGTCCCTCTGTAGACAGATTTGTTTCTCAGATGTGAAAAATACATCACATATTAGTATTTAACGTTCTAAGAGTGTTAGAATAATCCTCAGAATAGCTTGTTTCTAGAAGCTTTTGTTAGCTAATGTTGTCTGGACAAAATCTGTACACATGCAGCCAAAAAGATATGGCAGAAGAAAATTCTGAAGAAAAAAAGCCACTCATTAACAAATGCTAGTGATCAGTATAAGTCAAATAATACAGCAAATTGCTTTACAACGCTTAATTCCTGTAACAATTCCAGGTGGAAAGAGACCAAAGGTTTTGACAGGCAAGTTCTGATGAATCTAGCTGGTGGCTTGAGACACAGCTATTCTCAGCTGTCTACTCTTGCTTTCTGATTAAAATCCCCATTCCCAAAGCAAGTCATTCTGACCACGTGCCTCTGGTATAGGTAACTACTGAATCACAGTGACACTTCTACTGTTTCTATTAAACGTATGAATCTCATTTAAAGAATTGAGATCACGTTTTCAGCTCTTGCAATTAATTGTTTCAAGGGAAGGCATGGGACTAAATATTTCTGAACAAAAGCTTTAGCACACCAGTTTCTTTTAAAGCTTTCTGACCATTGTGGCAAATCATTCTGGTAGGAGTGAATGTATCTGTTTCATTTGGGAATGGAAATTGCATTTAAAAATAGGTGAGTGGCACCTGGGAAGTCTGCCTCGGCTTTTAATTTCAGGCTAATAATTGCAAAATTAATGGACGATCTGAACCTCAAGGGAGTGGTAGAAAGTAATACACTTGCAGTAAATTCTGAATTAAAATTCACACCCTGAAGAATGTGTGTGAACACATGCATAAATTTTACCTGATTTTACCTTAATGTATTGTCTTGGGTTTAGCACTAGTAGTCAGTTTTTCTCCTTCTTGGTAGCTGGTGCAGCGCTGGTTTTGACTTCCAGCCTGGGAACAGTGCTGGTGATAACCTATGTTTTCGGTTGTTGCTAAGTGATGTTTACCCTGACCAAGGACTTTGTGAGGCTCATGCTCTGCCAGGGAGGAGGGGAAGCTGGGAGGAAGCAGAGACGGGACGCCTGACCCAAGCTAGCCAAAGAGGTATTCCATACCACAGCATGTCATGCCCGGGGTGGGGGGTAACTGGGAGTTACCTGGAAGGGCTAGGACTGCAGGGTTGGAGGAGGTATCGGTCGGTGCTTGGTCAGGCTGGGGGGTGGCGAGTTATTGGTTGGCTGGTGGTGAGGTGATGTATTCTCTTGTTATTTCCTTTATCATTGTTATTATTGGTGGTAGCAGTAGTGACTTGTGTTCTACCTTAGTTACTAAACTGTTCTTATCTCAACCTGGGGGAGTTGCATTCTTTTCGGTTCTCCTCTCCGTCCCTCTGGGAGTAGGGGGAGAGAAAGAAGTGGGGGAGCGAGGGAACGAGTTACCTGACTGGGTTTAAACCATGACAGTTCCTTTTTTGGCACACAGCGTGGGGCACGAGGGGTTGAGATAACGACAGATCTGACCAGATTAATAGTCACTTGTCACAATGCTGATTTATTGGCTCTCAAGGTTGTTCCTCTTGATCTCACAGTTTCAGTATATCGTACCTTACTTCCATCCCATATTTGCTGTATTAGTGTTTCTCAATTGTCGGGCTTGGGCTAAGCTTTTTGTCTCATTGTATTTTATGGTAATGACTTGTAATACAATAGAATCATTGATCATGAAACTGATCTGGCTTATGTTCCCAGTGTGGTCACCACCTTTATGCTTTGGGAGGTATATGATAGAAGTGCTTAGCAATTACACATCTTTTTTCTCCTTCTCGGGTGGTCAACCTGTGAAGGAGACATCCTTTTACCCTCCCAGTCCTCCCCCCAGACCATTTACCACATCATTTGAGAGTTTTGAAGTTTTTGAATGGCCTTTTAATGCTGTTGAGACTTGTTTGCTGATCGTGATGGGTATCGCCATGTTGACAAGCATACAGAGTGTGTTTTGTCCATGACTGATTTCAGGAGTTAAGCAGAGTAAGGTCTGGGTCTTGTCTGGGGTAAAACGACGATGTAGGAGGACCAAGAGATTTTCCCTGAGGCTGGACAGTCGTGAGTGGCAGGGTGTGTGGGATAGTATGGGCAAGTATCTAGGTCAGTGGGCTCCTTCAGTACTTTGGAATTTCACCACCAAACAACTGTAAAATCCAGAAGAATTAGTAAAACACTCAAATGAGGTGTGTGGTCATTCTGGCCATACCAGAGACGGACAAATCATGGCAACGTGCTGGGGCTTGGCCTATGCTTACAGGGCCTTGTTCAACACTATCCAGCACCTTCAAAAGGAAAAAAAAGTCGGTGGATCTGAGGGCAAAGCAACAGTCAGTGCAGGTACTCCAGCTCCAAGCACAGCAGCTTCACCAACCCCAGTGACAAGTACAGTCGCTACTCAAACTTTGGCCTCAGTGAACAGCGCAGCTACCCCAGTGGCAAGTACAGCAGCTGCTCAAACTTCGACTGCAGCAGACAGCGTGGCTACCCCAGCTCCAAGCACAGCAGCTACACCACCCCTAGCAACAAGTACAGTCGCTACTCAAACCACAGTGATAATCACTGCAGCCAAACCAGAGGACCAATTTGTACCAATATCGGTTGCCCCTGTATGCAAGAGAAAAAGCAAAAAGAAGGCAAGAAGGGTGAAGCAAGATGAAGAAACAGTGTATTCACCACCCAGTCTAGCATCTGATCAGGAGTCATCATCACATGACGAAGAAGAAGAAGAAGAGGTAACTTCTCGACCTCGGACCTCAACCAAGCTATGGAATATGCGAAAAGATTTTACCTGTCAACCAGAGGAGCACATCATCACCTGGTTGCTCCGATGCTGGGACAATGGGGCCGATGGTCACGAACTAGAAGGTACAGAAGCCAAGCAGCTGGGATCACTTGCTAGAGAAGGGGGAATTGACAAAGCAATTGCAAGAGAGAAAAAGTCCCTCAGTCTTTGGAGGCGGCTCTTGGCAGCTGTGAAAGAAAGGTTTCCATACAAGGACGATGTTATGAGTCGTTCGGCCAAGTGGACTACTATAGACAAAGGCATCCAGTTTCTGAGGGAATCAGCCATCGTAGAGATGATCTATCACATCAAGCCGAATAACGGGGATATACCCATAGATCCAGATGAAGCTGAATGTACACGACCCATGTGGCGAAAACTTACACGGAATTCACCGTCCTCATATGCCCTTTCATTGGCAACAGTAACCTGGAATGACATAGTACCACTAACAGTGGATGAAATGGTTCATAAACTCTGAGAGTTCGAAGACAATCTGACCCCTTCCGTCGTCTCAGCTGTGGAAAAACTGTCCCAGGATCTCAAACAATTGAGGGACGATCTGTCTGATTTATCCAGCTCCTCGCGTGTACCAACACACGTCTCAGCTATTAACAAAAGGCGTCCTATTGTTCGAGAGAGGAGATACAGGAGGTATACGCCACAGGGTACCCTATGGTTTTACCTGTGGGATCACGGAGAAGACATGACAAAGTGGGATGAAAAACCTACTTCAGCTTTGGAGGAACAGGTGAGTGAACTGAAGAGGGGAGCAAGGGCCAAGACTGATCATCCCATGAGAGCTATGGCTTCAGTCTCTGGTGAGCAGTTTCCCAGATGGAGTGGAAGAGCTGATTTTACTCCAGCTCCTGTGATAACAAAGAATAATCCCTTTCACCACGTTGTGATGACCATTAGAGGGGCCCTGCCTCCAGCCAGGTGGAGGTAGGGGACAGTCGGATTTACTGGACTGTGTGGGTCAGATGGCCTGGCATATCAGTCCCACAGAAGTATAAGGCTCTAGTAGATACCAGTGCACAGTGTACCCTGATGCCATCAAGCTGTCAAGGGGTGGAACCCATCTATATTTCTGGAGTGACAGGAGGATCCCAAGAGTTGACTGTGCTGGAGGCTGAAATCAGCCTGACTGGGAGGGAATGGCAAAAGCACCCTATTGTGACTGGTCCAGAGGCTCCATGCATCCTCGGCATATACTACCTCAAGAGAGGGTACTTCAAAGACCCAAAAGGGTACTGATGGGCTTTTGGTATTGCTGCTTTGGAGACTGAGGAAATTGAGCAGCTGTCCACCTTGCCTGGTCTCTCAGAGGATCCTTCTGTTGGGTTGCTGAAAGTCGAAGAACAACAAGTGCCAGTTGCGACCACAACAGTGCACCGGTGGCAATATCGCACCAACCGAGACTCCCTGATTCCCATCCATCAGCTGATCCGTAGACTGGAGAGTCAGGGAGTGATCAGCAGGACCCGCTCGCCCTTTAATAGCCCCATATGGCCAGTGCAAAAATCTAATGGAGAATGGAGACTAACAATAGACTATCGTGGCCTGAATGAAGTCACACCACCATTGAGTGCTGCCGTACCGGACATGCTAGAACTTCAGTATGAACTAGAGTCAAAGGCAGCCAAGTGGTATGCCACGATTGATATTGCCAATGCATTTTTCTCAATTCCTTTGGCAGCAGAGTGCAGGCCACAGTTTGCTTTTACTTGGAGGGGTGTCCAGTTCACTTGGAACCGACTGCCCCAGGGGTGGAAACACAGCCCTACCATTTGCCATGGACTGATCCAGACTGCACTGAAACAGGGGCAAGCTCCAGAACACCTGCAATACATTGATGACATTATTGTGTGGGGCGATACAGCGGAAGAAGTCTTTGAGAAAGGGAGGAAAATAATCTAACTCCTGCTGAAAGCTGGTTTTGCCATAAAACGGAGTAAGGTCAAGGGACCTGCACAGGAGATTCAATTTTGGGGAATAAGATGGCAAGATGGATGTAGACAGATCCCCACAGATGTGATCAACAAGATAACAGCAATGTCTCCACCAACTAATAAGAAAGAAATGCAAGCTTTCTTGGGTGCGGTGAGGTTCTGTAGAATGCACATCCCAAATTACAGTTCGATTGTAAGCCCTCTCTATCACGTGACCTGGAAGAAGAATGATTTTAAATGGGGCCCTGAGCTACCACAAGCCTTTGAACAAATTAAACATGAGATAGTTCACACAGTAGCCCGTGGACCAGTCCGGACCGGGCCCTATGTAGGAAATGTAATGCAGCTGGGGAGAACGGTCCTACCTGGAGCCTCTGGCAGAAAGCTCCAGGGGAGACTCGAGGCCAGCCCCTCGGCTTTTGGAGTCGGGGATACAAAGGATCTGAGGCCAGCTATACCCCAACTGAGAAAGAGATACTGGCAGCCTATGAAGGGGTTCGAGCTGCTTTGAAAGTAATTGGCACTGAAGCACAGCTCCTCCTGGCACCCCGGTTGCCCGTGCTGGGCTGGATGTTCAAAGGCAGGGTCTCCTCTACACATCATGCAGCTGATGCTACATGGAGTAAATGGGCTGCACTAATTACACAATGAACTCGAATAGGAAATCTCAGTCGTCCAGGCATTCTAGAAGTCACCATGGGCTGGCCAGAGGGCAAAGATTTCGGAATGTCACCAGAGGAGGAGGTGGTGCGTGCTGAAGAGGCCCCACCATATAATAAACTGTCAGAAAGTGAAAAGCAGTATGCCTTGTTTACTGATGGGTCCTGCCATATTGTGGGAAAGCATCGGAGATGGAAGCCAGCTGTATGGAGTCCTGGATGACAAGTTGCAGAAACTGCTGAAGGAGAGGGTGAATCGAGTCAGTTTGCCGAGGTGAAAGCCATCCAGCTGGCCCTGGACATTGCTGAACGAGAAAGGTGGCCAGTACTTTATCTCTATACTGACTCATGGATGGTGACAAATGCCCTGTGGGGGTGGTTGAAGCAATGGAAGCAGAGCAGCTGGCAACGCAGAGGTAAACCCATCTGGGCTGCTGCATTGTGGTGCTGCCTGGGTGCAGAACTTGGTGATGAAGGTACGTCATGTAGATGCCCATGTACCCAAGAGTCGGGCCACTGAGGAACACCAGAACAACCAACAAGTGGATAAAGCGGCTAAGATTGAAGTGGCTCAGATGGACTTAGATTGGCAACGTAAAGGTGAATTATTTTTGGCCTGGTGGGCCCGTGACACTTCAGGCCATCAGGGCAGAGATGCAACATATAGATGGGCCCGTGATTGACGGGTGGACTTAACAATGGACACTATTGCCCAGGTTATTCATGAGTGTGAAACGTGCTGCAATTAAACAAGCCAAATGGTTAAAGCCTCTTTGGTATGGAGGATGATGGTTGAAGTATAAATATGGGGAGGCCTGGCAGATTGACTATATCACACTGCCACCAACCCGCCAAGGCAAGCGCCATGTGCTTACCATGGTGGAAGCAACCACCGGGTGGCTGGAAACATACGCTGTGCCCCATGCCACTGCCCGGAACACTATCCTGGGCCTTGAGAAACAGATTTTGTGGCGACACGGAACCCCAGAGAGAATTGAGTCAGACAATGGGACTCATTTCCGGAGTAACCTTATAGATATTTGGGCCAAAGAGCATGGCATTGAGTGGGTATATCACATCCCCTACCACGCACCAGCCTCTGGGAAAATCGAACGGTACAATGGGCTGTTAAAAACTACACTGAGAGCAATGGGTGGGGGAACTTTCAAGCATTGGGATACACACTTACCAAAGGCCACCTGGTTGGTCAACACCAGAGGATCTGCCAGCAGGGTTGGCCCAGCCCAGTCAGAACTTTTACATACTGTAGAGGGGGACAGAGTTCCTGTGGTGCATATGAAGAATTTTCTGGGGAAGACAGTCTGGGTTATTCCTGCTTCAGGTAAAGGCAAACCCACTCGTGGGATTGCTTTTGCTCAGGGACCTGGATATACTTGGTGGGTAATGCAGGAAGATGGGGAAGTCCGATGTATACCTCAAGGGGATTTGATTTTAGGGGAAAACAGCCAATGAACTTAACTGTATGCTGTTGCCCGCTGTGTAATACTTTTGTAGCCCATCAACTAGATGTCTCCAGGTCACCAGCGACTAGCTCTGACTTCCCTCCAACCATCATCCCAACAGAGAATGAACTTTGAAAGAACCGGATGAGTTCCGCAGTAAAGGAACGATCAGCATCAGCAGGGAACGATCCAATACTGCACACAGCCTTTCCTGCCCTGAAAGATTGTTACAAGAGGTGGAAACTGACATCATGGACCGAATGGAATCGGCAGCATTATAGGGATTGGTCCATGCACTAAGAAAATGATCTCTTTCTCTTGGTCTGTGTGTATATGGGTGTATATATGTGGGAGAGCAATGGTATATTGAAAATGTGGGATCTGAGCATGACGTGAATGGTATGGAATAAGGGGTGGATACTGTCCTGGGTTTAGCACTAGTAGTCAATTTTTCTCTTTCTTGGTAGCTGGTGCAGTGCTGTGTTTTTACTTCCAGCCTGGGAACAGTGCTGGTGATACCGATGTTTTTGGTTGTTGCTAAGTGATGTTTACCCTGACCAAGGACTTTGTGAGGCTCATGCTCTGCCAGGGAGGAGGGGAAGCTGGGAGGTAGCAGAGGCGGGACGCCTGACCCAAGCTAGCCAAAGAGGTATTCCATACCACAGCACGTCATGCCCAGGGTGGGGTGTAACTGGGAGTTACCTGGAAGGGCTAGGACTGCAAGGTTGGAGGAGGTATCAGTCGGTGCTTGGTCGGGCTGGGGGGGCGAGTTATCAGTTAGCTGGTGGTGAGGTGATGTATTCTCTTCCCTTGTTATTTCCTTTATCATTGTTATTATTGGTGGTAGCAGTAGTGATCTCTGTTATACCTTAGTTACTAAACTGTTCTTATCTCAACCTGGGGGAGTTGCATTCTTTTCGATTCTCCTCTCACTCCCTCTGGGAGTAGGGGAGGGAAAGAAGGGGGGAGCGAGTGAGCGAGTTACCTGACTGGGTTTAAACCACAACAGTATTTAGCATTTTCTGTTGTCAGATGAAACAGTCATCCTTGATAGGAAAACCAGAAAATTTGTATTTCATTTTTATACTGCCAACCAAAGCTATAGTTTTCCACAAAAATATATTAAAAACCCCACCAAACCCCCTAGCAACTAATGCTTTAACAACTCCCAGTGAACCTGAAAGCCCTAATAATAGAAACTCGCTTTGACACTGCGGTGTTATTCTTCTATAGCATGATATACTGAGATAGTGACTTGGTGATTGTTAATAACAAGACTGAATTGTCAGTTGTGCTGGACTGTGTTCTTCCTCAGTGTTACTACTGTTAGAAGGCTGATGCAGCCTAAGAAAGGAGGTATAGGTGTTCTATCATTGCTTCTGTTTTCTCTCCTAATATTAGATCATTGCACTCGGGAGCTTTGCTGAATGCACAATGTGTCCTAAATGCAAAAGGGTCCTAAATTAGGTATTAATTTGTGTAGGCCCTTCATTTATGGTTGAAGACATTGATTTTTTCCATGTTCAGTATTGAACTTTCAACTGGAAGTTTCTCCCAGAGAGCTAAAATGATGTCAGATGTCTCTAAAATATGCTGTGATGTTATTAATACTCCCTAGAATGCTTGTAAATTGGGTTAATGTGTAAATGCAGAAATGAGATTTTTAAAGTACATTTGCCTTTTTTAAATGACTTTTTAAGATTTTCACATACGCAAAAGGGTTGAGTTTATTTTTTGCATTAAAATGCCAGTGTGCACTCACTTCTATTTTGCTTCTGAAATGTTTAAGGTGACATAATTAGGAAACATTTAAACTGGTTGATATGAGGCAGGGTGAGCTCTTCTTTCTTCACATTTGATTTTCAGTTCTCATGGTGAAATCAGAGCTTATTTTATATGTGCTTATTATAAACACTTGCCACTAAAAGACTGCAGATGGAACAGGCTGCAAAGTGGTCATAGTTTGGTGTGATCCTTAACTCAGCTGAGGTTTAGGTAGGCTTACATATATTTATATATGAGAATCCTATGTAGCTTCTTGTCTGTATTACAGAAATACTGCTGCTGAAGTGATGATGGAATAATTGTTTTGATTGCATAATGGATTGTAGGTATAATATCCATCTAGAATGGAAATTTGAAAATCTCTCTTGATATCTGAATTCAGGGTGGCTGCTGCTGTTTCTAGATTTCCTGAGTGTGACATTACCTCTCTGCATGAAATGGGTGTTCATCAGTGTCATGTCACCTGGACTTTAACCTTTTAAATAAAGAAAATACTATTATTTGAATCAAATCAATCATTAGGGCAGCCTGATTTGTCTGTTCTGCAGGATTTTTGGATGGAGGTGACTGTTATAGGATCATATCTGCATGCAAATGTTTGTTTTGGTGCACAAGTCATGCTCATATTTTATGGTTTTGCTTGTGTGGAGGAAGCCTCAAGATTGTTTCCTGCCCAGGACTGGGGAATTGTTAGAGCTTGTTCAGGTGAGAAGCACTAGCGATGCGACAGCATCTCTACAGGAGGTTGTCCTTCCAGGGGTTTTGCGCCAGATCTCCCCTTAGCAGCCAGTGTGTGTAAAATGCAGTTCCTGATTTCTCTCCAGTGTTGAGATGCTGTAGTTTTTTGTAATCATTTAAATACAAGCTGCTTTTTTTTTTTTTTAATATTGAGAAAGATTTTCTTGTAGTATCAATGTCATTCAGCTTTATTAGATGTCTTGTTTTATATGTTGAACACTTTTTGATACATCACTGCTCAGTTAAGTCTCAACTGAAGAACAGCTTGTTCGATATGAAGAGATTAAATAGCTAGAGTTGCTAAGGCATGTAAATTGCCCTGCTGCAGAGAAAAATGACCTGTTTGAATTAATCTGTGCCATAGCAATGTCTTCTGTAGAGAGAACTTGTGCGTTTAGACACAGTTGGTTCTAGAAAGTACTCATACATTTTCTAAGACTGAAATTAATTCCCAGATGGTTAATTCAGTGAGTAAAGTGGTAGGAATTTATTAACCCAATGTCATGTATGCCAAACATATGTTGAAAATGCCATAGTGCATTATCAGAACAGCATGCATCTGTGTGTTCCATGTAATACTGCTTCATCAGGATTAGTAGGAAGGACATCCTGGGCAGGTATTAGTCACTGTGGCTTTAAGAGGAAGATACTAATAATTAACTTCCTTATTTTCCACATCTAGAGCTTTACAAATACTCACTTGTCTGAATGCGATCAGTTCCTCACGTCTTCTGAATAGCACTGAAAGTGTTTCCCCTTTGGTTCCAGGTTTTTTGTGCGGCGTGCTGTAGCCTGAAATGCAAGTTGCTATACATGGACCGAAAGGAAGCCAGAGTGTGTGTAATCTGCCATTCTGTACTAATGAATGGTAAGTGGCAAGAGAATCTGAGATGCAGCATTTCACTGGCTTTGTGTTGAGCTGCAGTGATGCTGTTAAAGAAAATAAATCAAAATACCTTATTTTGAATGGGTAAGTATTCTAAAACAGTGAAAGCCCTGGAGAGACCAGCATGGAAGCTCTGTGGAGAGTAGGGATTACTAAACTAAATATGCTTAACAAAAGGTAAAAACTGGTAAGGTTGCAATGGGTTTGAAAGCTTTAATTTGTAAGTGCTATACCAGCATTGCAGAAACTGTGGATTTGGTGGCTTTTTGTTTTTTTAATTCAGGTGCCTACTCTCTGTCCTTTGATACCTGAGTAGTTAACCTGTTACACTTTTTTACTGGATGTCAAAGAGAAGGTTAATGCAGTTGTTCCTCTTCTAGATTATGCACTATAGGAAACTGGGGAAGTAGTCTTTATCCACAGATTAATCCAGTTTTTCTTCCTCGTTAACTCCTTGGTGCTAGAGTAGGGCATCTTATCTAAAAGCCTGTCCACAACTGTGGACAGCTGAGTTGGGATTATTGCTTTGGGCACGTTACTGGAGAGTCTGTCAAACCCAGGATGGTGCTGTTTATAAAAGCCTGATGTGAACATGGGACATATGAGAGAGGTCACAAGTAGTTAGGAAGTTAACAACTAGAACAAAGAAGAAGTTGTATTACTTCTGCTTGGTGTAAGGAAAGACTTTTATTTGGGTTTGACCAGATGGCCATGGAATCTAATCTGAATTTCGTGCTTTATATTGTTAACACTTCAGATATGTGGTTTAAAGAGGGGCAAACACAGACTATTCTTCCCACTGTATCTTGAGGCCTTTGAAAATTTCAAGAACTTCCTGTCCTGGCTTTGGGTGGTGATGCTGCCCAATCGACTTCATGTCCATGAACCTGGGACGGCTGTTGCTGAAAGACTCAGTGTTCACCTCTTCTGTCTTGAATTGAGAAGGTAGAAAAATTGGATTAGGTTGCGAAAGTATCCATGTGAGTGCTTAAATCATGAGAAATCCTGCCTCACTGTGAGGAGTTCCAGGTGCTGTCTTCAGTTTATTAGTGGTCTTTGGATAACTGGAACCTGATGATCAAAGTAACTTCAGTTGTGGAGGAAGGTCAGACAGGCACAACTGGACATGTAAAAGGTAGAATGAGAAGTGGACAAATCCAGGTTCTCAGTGCAAACTTGGAATCCTGGAATCTCCATTGCTACAAATGTTTAGTTAAACTTTGGAGACTTTTATCAAAGATGGCTGCTGTAGTTAAAACCAAGAATAAGTTGGGAAAATGCTGTGTTATGTCAGCTTTCAGACAGAGCAATTTTGACGGTATCTTTACATGTTACTGTATAGTAGATTATTTGGGCTCCTGGTTTCAGAAAGATCTTTGGATTTGCTAAGAGTCTGGCTAAAACAGTTCATAGCTTTAATTTTCTCCAAAGAAGTTCAGTATTATGCAGGTTTGATTGAAAGTAGCTGAGTGCTTAGGCTTGAGATGAGCATCCAAAATTAGCAGGCACTTTATAGAATCACAGAATACAATCATAGAATAGCTAGGGTTGGAAAGGACCTTAAGATCGTCCCAGTTCCACCCCCCCTGCCATGGGCAGGGACACCTCACACTAAACCATGTCACCCAAGGCTCTGTCCAGCCTGGCCTTGAGCACTGCTGGGGATGGAGCACTCACAACCTCCCTGGGCAACCCATTCCAGTGCCTCACCATCCTAACAGGAAAGAACTTCCTCCTTATAGCCAATCTAAACTTCCCCTGTTTAAGTTTGACCCCGTTACCCCTTGTCCTAATCACTACAGTCCCTAATGAGGAGTCCCTCTCCAGCATCCCTATAGGCCCCTTTCAGATACTGGAAGGCTGCTATGAGGTCTCCATGCAGCCTTCTCTTCTCCAGGCTGAACAGCCCCAACTTCCTCAGCCTGTCTTCATACGGGAGGTGCTCCAGTCCCCTGATCATCCTCGTGGCCTCCTCTGGACTTGTTCCAACAGTTCCATGTCCTTTTTATGTTGAGGACAGCAGAACTGCACACAATACTCCAGGTGAGGTCTCACAAGAGCAGAGTAGAGGGGCAGGATCACCTCCTTGTACCTGCTGGTCAGGCTCCTTTTGATGGAGCCCAGGATACGGTTGGCTTTCTTGGCTGCGGACGCACACTGTCGGCTCATGTTCATTCATTCATGTTCATGTTATGTTAATGACCAGGAACAATTTTTTCCAGTTTCAAAGTGTTTAAAGATTAATCAGTGGTAGGTTTTAACTACTAATAATTCTTTTCTGTAGGCCAAATGTGTGAGGTGATAGGAAATTTTAGGTTATAATATCTAAAAACTGAAACCAAGTTGTGACATTGATGTTGAAGGGGTGGTAAAATATGACATTTTGAGATGGAGAAAGTAACGTATTTCAAGGTGTACAAAACCAAGGAATTACACATACACCTGGCAAAAGGCAGCTGGCTCCTTTTGGTGGTGAGTAGGATTTGTTTTCATCTGGGGGAAGGGAAGAATCTGAAAGTATTTCAGTTGAAACCAGAAGTGTTCTTGTAAAAAGGAATAATAAAATTGATCATATTATAATGATTTCCTTTTAAAAGCCTTTCTGTCCTGTTGCCAGGACAGATACACATTAATGGCAACAAACAGTGACACCACTGTTTGGTTTATTACAGGGAGAGTGCTGCTGCCTGCTTAGGTGTACTTGCCCTGGGCTACCTCTCTCTTTCTATCCCTGCTGCAGTGCTGTGTGATGATGCTTGTGGTTACTGGTTAGTTAACTTGTAGCCTGATCATATCTGATCCCTCCTGATAGCTGCAGTTTCTTTGTGGGTACAGTGTTGGGGTTTTTTTCCACTCAGTGCAGCAGGTTAAGCATTAATCTTTGCACAATCTTGGAACCAGGGGTAGGAATTCTGCTTTCAAAGTAGTTATTTCATTTGGTTGCTTGGTATCTGGTTTGTGTTTCACTGAGGTGTGGGGGGAGGGCTGTATGTTTTCTGGCACTTTTCCATTGCCAGGCTATGTTTAATAAGTTTCCAGTGCTATTTTTACTATCTTTTCAATTGGTAGATGTCCTGAATTGGCACTTTGCTTGATTTAGGCAAGGCTTTA
The DNA here is from genome assembly GCF_028554395.1 of Pezoporus wallicus. Lineage (NCBI taxonomy): Eukaryota > Metazoa > Chordata > Aves > Psittaciformes > Psittacidae > Pezoporus > Pezoporus wallicus. The sequence goes on along the minus strand of NW_026639057.1, from coordinate 953,957 downwards.
AAAGTTCTTTTACCATGCTTTGACCTTTCTAACAAAGGGATCCTAGAGATGTAACTTTTCTTTGTGCGTCTTTAACGGTTCCTTCTTCCAGGCCCTCTACTCCAAACGAAAGCAGAATTGCTGTTGCAGAAATACTTCAATTCAATTAATCTTCTCAAATGGCCATGTCAGTATCTTTTCCATTGGCAGGCATTTCACTCCATTGGTTTTACAGGTTGAGGAGAGGAAGCAGGAGGGGTTTGTGTTCTGTTGTGTTCTGTTTGGGGTTTTTGGTCTTGTTATTTTCACCTTGGTTTTCTGCAAATTCATAGCCAAAGGAACCAAAAGATGTGCATGATTTATTCAGGCTTTATAGCTGCTCTGAGTGTACAGGTGACATGATATTTATGTCTGACTAGGGAAGTGCATTAACTGTAGCATACTAATATGGTTGAAGGTGCAAATACCCATGAATTTTCTGGTACCTTCCATAGCTACAAGCCTTCTTTATAGATGAAAAAGAAGTAGTACTGTGGAGATACAGTCAAACAGCTATAGGGGAGATTTCCCTGTGATGGATGTTCTTGACAAAGCAGTTTTATGTGTTACTGTTTGGCCAATTGAATTAAAGCTCAAGTCGTGCCTTCAGAATGAATAGCATAAGTTGGTTTTATATATATAGTTAAGAATATAAGTTGTTGATCTGTACTGATCTGCCCTGGATATAAAGAAATGTAAGATGGTTTTTCTCATATACAAAATGTAAATCTGCTGAAGTGTCCTGTGGGTTATAAAACATTTGTAAGAGGAATATCCATCTGTCCATACAGTGTGATAAATATACATATATAGAAGTATTAGTTTTTTTCAGGTAAATCTTTTGAAGAAGAAACAAAACGAAGCATGAGGAGCTAATCTTCGTACATAAAGTATAGTTTTCAGAAAATATTTCTATATGAACTACTTCTTCTGTGGCACAGGACCAGTGCTGTTTCTCCTCCTGCTGTGTATTTTCTTGTTTAACTAATGAAGTATCCTGGGCTTTTAAATAAAGGAAGAGAGATGGTCTTTGGAAGGTGGCAGGGTCCATACCTGCTGTAGGTGAGAGCTTAACACAGTGTTTTGGATTGTTAGATACCTTCCTTTGTGTTCATGTTTCTTGTTCTTTGTTTGCTTCAGCTCAAGCCTGGGAGAACATGATGAGTGCCTCAAGCCAGAGTCCTAACCCTAACAATCCTGCTGAATACTGTTCTACTATCCCTCCTTTGCAGCAGGCTCAGGCCTCGGGCGCCCTGAGCTCTCCGCCTCCCACTGTCATGGTACCTGTGGGAGTTTTAAAGCATCCTGGAGCAGAAGGTAAGAGGGCTTCTTTTTTCTTTCAATTTGCCTATAGCAAGAATTTGGAAAGAATATCTGTACTTCACCCATTCCAAATACTCTAGCTACAGCCAGTTCTGATATTCCTGCCCTCAGTAGGAACATAAGGTTTTTTAAGGACAAGTAAATTATTCTCAGCAGATGTGTTTATACATGATGCTGCCATAGGCAATGCACTAGATGATGTCTTAAGCCCTTTCCAGTTCATATTTCTCTGTTTATTAATTTTTTCCATTTTGCTCTTCTGTACTCAAATTTCCAGTCAATGTTGCTGTGTGATCTTAAATCCTGGTTTTTATGTTCTCTCCAGTGGCTCAACCTAGAGAACAAAGGCGTGTTTGGTTTGCTGATGGGATATTACCCAATGGAGAAGTTGCTGATGCAGCAAAACTGACAGTAGCTGGGACAACTTCCACAGGAACCTTAGCAGTGTCGCATGATCCATCAAAGCCTGTCAACAACAACACTTCAGCAGCAGAAGTAAGGAAGTGTTCTGCTATTCACCACAGAAATACCAAGCTTGCTTTGGTTGTGTAGCCTGTGTCTGAAAGATATTTGTGTAATGCATGTTTTAAAGAAGCCGTGTCCTGGTCAGTAAGGAGTTTGAAACAAGATTGTCATAGCACAAAGCAGAAAAACTGTGACACTTCTTATAAAATGATGTGTGCAGGAGAGTGCAGGTACAATCTAACAATGTTAAATTTACCATACCCTGTGTGAGTGGAATTGAGACTTTGCAAAAGTTCAAATGGGCATAGGTACATTTAGATATTGTGAAGAAATGGGTATGTGTAGTGCTAGAGAAGGGAAGTGCAGTCTCTGTCTAAGCAGACTTTTAGCAGTGGCTCACATACAGGAGGGTTAAAGAGCCAAATTACTTGGTGCTTCTGGTTCTGAAGCAAGCACAGACTCCTTCACCTACATCTAGTAATCCAGCCAGCCAGCCAGCTCATATATATCTATCATTATTACTTTTGTAATCTCATCCTTTTTTGTTTGCTTCTTGTAGACTGATAATGCTTCTGTATTCTCGGGAAATATAACTCAGGTTGGCAGTCCCGTTGGCAGTGCAATGAACCTAATTCCTGAAGATGGTCTTCCTCCAATTCTCATCTCCACTGGAGTAAAAGGAGGTGAGGGTATAATTTGGCAGCTAGCTTTTATGTTTACCAGTTGCGCTTAACCTAATAGTTACTGTGCTGATTTAAAAAACAAGATGCTGGCAATATGCTGAGTAGTTGAAGAGATTTACATTAAGTACTTTTAGCTAAACGTTGTGACAGTCCTTTACACCATTGGTACTTACTGGAATCCAGGAAAAACCCCGTCTTGCCATAGAATTACTGTAAAACATAAAGCAAAAAGAAAATTAACTTCAGTCCAGAAATGTGGGCTAATTTCTTCACTAATCGGACTGTGGGGAATGTTTCACACAGAGATACATTTTAATTAGCCTTATGAATATTCATGCTTCCCTCTTCTGAAATTCTTTTGGATCATCCTCTCTGTCTGAAGCATCCCTAAGCACTGCATTCAACAGCACTACTGTACCTCTTGGCCTACAGTGAAGCTTTTGGCAATTGTGATGCTCCCTTCCAGAGTACCCAAATGGAGGAGAATTCAGAGAAATAAAACCTTATTTTTATAAGATTAAAAAAAATATGTATTTGTTTATCTGACAATTGCTTTCCGCAGTCTGATTCATGGCATCCTTTAATACATTCCTGGGATTAACTTATTTTTTTTCATTTGTTTATTCCCATTACAAGTTTTGCTGACTGAGTGCATTTTTAATGGCATCTGAAAGTAACCTTTTATTGCAGGATAGTCTCAAAACCAAAATGTGAGCAGCACTGAATTTCAAAACAAATCTGTTCTATCCTGTCTCAGCTCATAACTCACCCTGCTCATATGGATGTCTGATTATTCAGTCTCCTCCTCAGAAAAGGAGTAAAACTAGAATAGGCTTTTCAGCTTTTATGTAGATAACCTCACATAAACTGTACTTTGTATGCTAAGTTGATGTTGTTTCATATGCTGTCACATACCAGATTTTCTGTGCAGCATGATATTTTTTATATTCTAATTCTATTTTAAGAAGAATTTAAAATTTTCACATTAGAAAGCAAAATTACCTTTCTTTCTAGATCATTCTAGCTGGAAAGGTAATTTCAAAATTTCTTTCAAAAACCTGTTTTTACCAGTGTAACTATTTTTGTTATATCTTAAATGCAGAGTAGATTATAATCACATGGATGAAAAATGTTAATTTGCTAGTCATCTGGGTCTTAATCACAGAGGGACACTACAAACATCTTTGAAGTTTTATGTTGGGATCCATTTTACACTGGATTTTGACCTTCTATGATTTATGGAATACATTAGTTTATGTATTTCTCCCCTCTTCATTATCTTCCTAGTAGCTAATGCACAGAAAATGTATAAATTATGTGTTTACTTGTTTCTTTCATAGACTATGCTGTAGAAGAGAGACCTTCTCAGATCTCTGTCATGCAGCAGCTGGAGGATGGTGGCCCTGACCCTCTTGTATTTGTTTTAAATGCTAATTTGCTGTCCATGGTAAAAATAGTAAATTGTAAGTTTTTATTATTAAGTAAGGATTCGGCTGGGGGGGGGGGGGAACGTTACCTATGTTATTTGTAGGAACAGCAGTGTATTTATTTGGTGGGATAGTTTGAAAATGTGCATGGATTGAAAACTATACTTAGCCATATTAAGGTACATTACAAAAGGCTCTTTTTCAGTGATTTAGACATAAATACAGAAAACTTTGTGTAGAAAATATAAACTAGACTGATAGAGCCTTAAGTCTCAGGTCTGGAGAGAGGTTTTGTCTATGGAATTGGTAGGGCAAGGTGTTGTATCACCAGTTCCTCCTTTGTTGCTTAACTCATTTGCTTGTCATCCCATTCTGGAAAAAGCAGATGAGATCCCATAGTAATACACAGGTTCCATTTCGCTACTCTGTTCTTTCCTATACTATGTGTGTGCATGTGCATGTACGTGTGCAGGGAGAGGGAGGAATGAATGGGGAGGCATACAGATGGCTTGCCATGTTAGTACCTGAGTCAGTCTCTCCTGGATAAGAAAACATTGTTTGAGAAATTGAGGACAGTTTTGCAGTAAAATACTTTGTTTATGTGAAAATTTCATACAAGAAATTAAGATGTTTATAAACCTTTCAGCATCTGGTTAGATAGCAGTACGGTTTTTATGCATGCATATAAATATGTCATTACTGTGCATATATATACATATTAGATGGAACATTTTATTTCAATAACTTAGTGCTCTCAGCAAATGAATTGTGACGCTTGGAGCATGTGTCATCACTAACATTCATGTGAAGCAGAACAACACAGTGATGTCTCATGAAAATACCTGACATCCAGCTATCCATCTTGAGAGAGACATAACTGTCTGAAAGGGGTTTAGCTGTCAAGATTGTGGTACGCACAGCCAACAGCCTGGCCTTTTCCCAGGTTCCTTCATTCCTGTTTAAATGCTGACCTTTAATTTGGATACAGAAACTGCTAAAAGTTAATACCAAGATCTGATTGGAAACTGTAATGCTTTGGCTCCTCAGCTGTAAACAGGGAATTATCAAGCTGCTTTTGTTTTAGTTGTGCTTTCTTGCAAGTCTACAGATTTAGAACCTAGTTTGTCTGTGTGACAGATATCACAATGAAACACGCTGTAAAAGTGATTTTTGAAAGAGCTATTTTCATATAGTGAATTTGAGACATATTTTATGAAATTTTCATCTTCTGATCCACATTTTCCTCTCTGCAGATGTGAACAGGAAGTGCTGGTGTTTCACTACAAAAGGCATGCATGCAGTGGGACAGTCAGAGATAGTCATTCTCTTGCAGTGTTTGCCTGATGAGAAATGTTTGCCTAAGGATATCTTTAACCATTTTGTGCAACTTTATCGGGATGCCTTAGCAGGTAGGAATGCTCTCTGTTAAAAATGGCTTGAATAGATGATTGTACTGGGTCAGATAATCACATTTTAGTCATTTTGCTAATGGCTATTTTTGTATAAAAGAATAAAATAAGTGAATAAGGATTAAGATTAGGAGGAAAGCGAGGAGTTGTTATTATTATCCAGTGTTACATTCCTCTCGCCAGATGAAGTGCTGGTAACCTGGAGAGCTGCTCCAAAGATCTTCCAGCCTTCCTCTGGGTGCCAGCAGAACAAAGAAGTTTGGGCTGTAAAGGCCATGCATAGACTATTATGGCAATGGAGCAGGGGGACTCTGCCTGTGGCAATTTTGTGTTTGGCAGCCATAGCTGAATGTCTGCTCTGGCAGCTTCTGCTAGGTGTTAGGGTAGGAATCTGAATACAGCTATCATATCTGAAATTAGTACTGTACTTCATTTAGCAGTAGGCATAGTAGGGTACTCAGCAGGGCTCATGGGTACACTAATGACATTACTTCTAATAATTATTTTTCTTTCAGCTTGAAGTCAGGGTAGCTTTTTTAAAGACACAAAAAGAAAATGTTGAGAATCCTTGTGGATAGAATCATAGAATAGTTAGGGTTGGAAAGGACCTTAAGATCATCCAGTTCCAACCCCACTGCCATGGGCAGGGACACCTCACACTAAACTGTGTCACCCACAGCTCTGTCCAACCTGGCCTCGGACACTGCCATGGATGGAGCATTCACAGCTTCCTTGGGCAACCCATTCCATTCTTCACCCTTACAGTAAAGAACTTCTTCCTTATATCCAATCTAAACTTCCCCTGCTTAAGTTTTAACCCGTTACTCCTTGTCCTATCACTACAGTCCCTAATGAAGAGTCCCTCTCCAGCATCCCTATAGGCCCCCTTCAGATACTGGAAGGATAATATATTAAATATCCCCAAATCAGGTGGTTCAGAAATTTGATTCCCACAGTGTGTGTGTCTATTGCCACATTATGGAGATAGTATTTATATTGCAAACTAATAGGAGTACATATATAGGTGTGCCTGGAATGAACCGTAAGGCACTGCAGAAATTATCCCTAAATTTTGAATTTACTATCTCAACTGCAAGATTGCATTATGTAAGCCTTTATACTTTTTTACATTTGCTGTGTAAATGGGCTTCTACTTTTCGCTATTGTTGAACCTTAGAATTCAAAAATTACTGCATAAGGACAAATGCAAGTATTTGGTTCCACTGATTATAAAAGAAAGATAGCTTTCCAGAGGTGAAACGGCATCACATTAAGGTTATGTACTGAAAATACATTACAAAGGGTTCTGCAAATCATTTGCAATACCTTCCCAATATTTTAATAAAATAATGAAAAAGATCTTTGTTTCCTAAAGTGTCTTGGTACAGCAAAGGTTAGCTTGTCCAGAGAGGTTGTTATGTTCAGGAGGTGCTATTATCCCAGGTTGTAATGGGATCTTGTGTAAACTGGAAACGAAACCTTTCTAAACCTCACTTTACTTGCAATGCTTTATATTCTAATTATGTTGTTATACTGAGGGAGATATATGTGAAAAATTGAGTGCATGAGTGTGTGCATGGATATTGTAGATATAAATCCAGCTTGGTGTGTATATTGCAGTGAACTTCTGTATAATCACACTACAGAAATACATAATTTATGACTCCTACATAATGTATTTGGAATCCTTTTTTTGGTGCTGTAGTGGTAGTAATTTGATAACCTACAATTGCACTGGTGCAAAAAGCTGCTTTCTATTGTACAATTCTTAATGAGAAACCAAATTTCACTGTATAAGAATTCCACTTAATGTGTAATGTTCTTTTGATCAGATTTGCACTGTGTTATGTGTCAGACATGTAGTAGAAGCAGATAGACGCCTTGAGTTGCTATGTAATCCCATGTAATACCAAACTGCACTGAAGTTTTTGTTGAACATAGCACCTTGATAAATTCACATAGCACTTTATAATGCACACTCCCAGTACCCTTGCTTTTTCCTTTCCAAGTCATGTTTCTTTGAGAGGGAGAAGTATATATTAGGGTACTTTCAACTCTGGCTGTTTTAAGCATCATTCAGCCAGGGACACAAGGATGTGATTGATGCTGGAGGGGTTTCAGTTTGGTGGTTGTAATCCCTTGGAAGTGGTTAGCAGTTTGCATGCTGTTGGAGACGGAACCATGCTTCTGAAGCTGTTCATTTCAGAGGTACTGCACCTCTCCTGGCAATTAGATGATGGACATTTAGAGTAAATGAGAATTCCCATTAGAAGTCAGAGACTATTTGAAGCACTGCTTCCCAGTTTCATTGTTCATTAGATAACATATTAGTTTAAATTTATTTTGCCGTCAGGAAACTGAAATTACTTTGATGGATGTTTTTATTTATCTCCCTTAGTCAATGTGTTCTTAAAAAGTCATAAAACAAAAAGACACATGCAATATGTTTTTACTGGAATGGAAACAAGAATTACATCTAGCGATGTTGAATTTGTTGCAGAGTGATTTGGGGTTTCTTGTTGATTTTGTTTTCTGCTGAAAAATACAACATTCCCTTTTTGTTTATTTAATTAAAGCCCATATCTATAGCACATTATTTTTTCATGGGTCATATCTATCAGCTTTTCTTGCTCAAGTTTGAATTCTGCATTCAAGCCTAGAAGCACAGACTTGTATGTGCAGATGTTTCTGCTTTCCTTGGGGGATAACTTGTTTCTTGAGGCTGAGTCCTTTCCTCTGTGCTAGGTATTCCTTTCAGAGCATGGCTCTTGCATGTGCAGGTAGTTGACAGCAGCAGAGCTCAGCCTCCAGACCTGCAGGCAGGGACATTTAGTCTGCACACTCAATGCTTTGCAGTTTGTCCTTCAGATTCATCTCCTGTTTCAGTATAGGTAAGATGTCAGGCTGCTGCAGCACCAACTTTCCTTAGTTTTGTTACTAGAAATCCTCAACCTCAAGCTATGGTCTGGTGTTAGGACTTTATAATAGTAAAGCAACAGAGAGGTTTTGAAGGAAAAATGGCATTTTTCACTGTAGGCTGTATGCATGTGAGTTATAGATTGTAAAGCTGTTAATTAAGGCAACTCTTAATTGCTGTTCAGTTTCCATCACTTTATTTTTCCTCTGGCCCCTCCGTCATCAAACTCCCCGCTGTGCTGTTTTTCTTGTTTGGAAATGGGAAGCTAATGATTTCTGTTGTGGTTGTAGTAGTTGTACTGTTGTAGTAGTAATCCCATGATTATCCTTGTCTGTTGGCTATAAGCCTGGCAGGAGGTCTAGTGAATGGAAAAATGAGAACTTCTGTCTGTCTGAATGGGTACTTTGAAGCAGTTGCATGTGTCAATATAGAGCTGCCAGATACGCCCTAGTGCATTAGCTCTTTGATGGAATACAATAAATGCTACTGTTACTTTGGTAGTGAAAATGCAAATCTGGCAACTGCTTGAAATAGCTTTGTAATTGCCCTGAGTTTGGGGATATTCAGGGTCAGGATGGATCTATCCCAGTCATGGTCTTGTGTGTATTTTACCCAGCCTGATTTTAATTAAATAAGGTGGTAGCTAATACAGAGTAGATGTATAAAGAAGCCCATGTAGATGTTCTGAACAGAGAACAGATTAACTGAGTGAGTAATATACTCCTGCAAGTGTAATGTGGAAAATCAAACATCATATAAGGTGTGATAGTGATTGATTAGGAGACTGCTGCAGAGTAGTCTGAGGAAGTTTTGAATGCTGGTAACTGCTACTCACAGTGATAGTAAGTGAAGCATTATGGCCCTTGCCAATACAAATAACTTGCTGATGTGTTTCAATAAAAAGATACTGAGCATGGTCAGAATGTTGAGTGTTGAGTTTCATGGGTTTTCTCAATGTTGGCGTCTGCTACAGATGTGTCATCAAGTTGCATTCATGGTCTTGTCTCTTCTGTACCTCTCTGTCACTCTCGATATGGTAGTGACAGGGTTTGTATTGCTTTTTGTGGTCATATGCTCTTGAGGAAAATCCGTCTGGCAGGATTGTTCCCAGGTGACTATTGCTTTGCATCTCTTGCTACAGAACTGAGACACTTGGGTTTTCAGGATGCTGGCACGGGGTTTGGTACTTGGCAGTTCTTGGTTGTTACTGATGACAATGAAATGAGGCCATACAGATGCCCAAGCCACATTTGATGCCTTCCCTGAGACTGGATGCTTTTTGATCTGGGATTAACCAAAAGATATGAAGCATGTATAAGGAGTTTAAGCTTACTGGTTTTGATAAATGCACCTAACTGGCTTCACTATATATTGAGGGCAATAAACAAATGCAGGAATCTATTTTCTTTATCTTTCCTGATATAAACTATTTTATTTGAGTCCAGAGGGGATTGCCAGACTGATATGCAAAGTATATTGTTCATCAGGGGAAGATACTTACGTGAAGAATTCAAAACAGCATAGATCGTGACTGAAGAGAAAGTCACATCAGTGGTTAAAAGTGTGGGATTTTTTAAAGGACTTTATAGAGCTGCTTAGGATTTAAAGTCAAGGGTAACCCAGCATAACTGAGAAGAGAGTAAGTACTAACCTCCTGCAGAGCTGCTTTAGATGCATCATCCACACTTCAGGCACTTCTGAATAATGTCAGTTGTCTGATGTCAGGTGCTAGAACTTAATATAAGGAAAAGCACCTTTCTGTTCACTCTGAGATTACTTGTTTAGAAAGGAAGTTGTGATATTTTGTAAATTACATGCTTTTGAGAAGGATAGCTTTGTTTGAAAGCTTTTCTGAGAGCCACGCTTCCTCTGAGCTTCTGAAACACAGTTCTTGGCTTAAAATGTGTAACAGTGCAGTGGGTTGGGTTTGACCATGTCAGGCTGGTAATAGCAACTCATCAGCGGGGGCTTGACCTGGAACCACCTTCAGAGACATGACAGGAAAGGCTGGCAGGCCCTGGTCAGTGCAGAAATGTTTGTGGGACAAGCTGAAAGCCCAGAGAGGGTTTTTTGACTTGGGTTTGCTGGTTAGGCACTAGAGAGGTGTGTATGAAAACGCTTGATTCTTCCCATGCTCTCCAGACGGCAGGCTCTTGCATGCTCTTATGAACAATGAATTGCAGCACAACTACCTAATCCCAATGGTTTCTCCTTTTGTTAGTGGTACCCTATTGGAGTTTGCACTGCGACAGTTGCATGTGTCAAAAGGAGTAACTTTCAGTGAATGCTGTGGCTTATGGTAGCGCAGTGCTGAAAAGCTGAGTTGCAGATTCCACTCTGAGGGGGTTTTTCATGTTTCTGTTGGCTGAAAAAATTCCTGTTAAGGCATCCCAAGCCTGGAGCCTCGAAGCTCCATCTCCTGAACGGAAAACATAAGTAGTCGTCCCCTTCTGCTGCAGCACTTGGCATCAGTCACAAGTGGAAATGTCTGATTGCTTTGTCATCCCAGTGGGCAGTATCACACGTCTCAGAGCTGTATGGCATTGTACAGCTTCACTTTGCCTAGCCTCTTTCACGTAGAAGGTGCCTCAGAAAAGGGTGCACAATTCAGTTCTGCTTAGCAGTTCATATGCTTTAAACGTTTTAAGGTTAGGAAGGATTATTATGGTCATGTTGTTGGAAGTGAGAACCTCACCAAGTAATTTTACTATCAGGCCCTGTAACTTCTATTTGGGTAAGAACAGATGGGAAGAGGAAAAGGAAGTTATAAATGAAGAAGAGGAGATTAGTGAGGGTAGGTGGGAACTGCAAAAGCAAACGAGTGGTGCTGAGATAGAGAAGTGCCAGCAGCTATTTTAGATACGTGAAAATCTTTTCCATGAGCACTAATTGATACATTGGTTTGCACTCACCAGCATGATGCCTGACTTGGTGCATTAGCGGTGTATTCACTGAGCAAGCAGTAGTGTCACAGCACAGGCTGACAGGGAAGGGCATTTGCACATGAGCAGGATCGATGCTTTTCAGCAGCTGACAGCATTTGATGTGGCTCTATTAATCATGTTAGTCCTTCGGTTTGACCAGTAGCTACTTTTCATCAAGTATGCTCAGCTGAGCATTGCAGAAGTAGCCACTGTAAGGGTTCTGAAATACGATCTAGGTCGATGGTGGCAGCTCTGTGTGTATCTGTAAAATGACAGATCAGCTTCACAGGACAGTGGCAATGTACAAATGAGCTGTACCCTGCCATGGAGTGCCTGGGCTGCTGAAGCAACCTTGTAATGGAGAACTTGAGAACTTGGTTTATGCAACAACTTGTGGGTACAGACCAAAAAAAAATTCCACTAAGATGCTCATACATTTGGATAGCAGGGAAAGCCCTGAGCTTTGTCAGCTGGAGTATAGAAGGAGCCTTTTGCTTAAAGACCAGTAGCTGTATTTAAAGCTGGAGGTCTCAAGGTCATGTGAAGGAGGTAATGCTCAGTGGTGGCTATGCCCACGTGGTCTGTTTGGAGGGGTGCAAAGTAGCATGGCCACATCTCCAGAGCAGGGCAGGAGCAGCTGTATTATTGTCATGCTGGTGCTGGCTTTGTGGAGAGGTGCTGTCATTTGAGACTTTCACAGGGGTCTGATGTAAGGGCAGATCTGAAAGGACTCATCAGTTATCCTTTCCTTTGCTGGCCAGAACAGTACCTCCTGTGTTTATTTGTCTTGCATTTTTAAATGCTTGTGTATGATCTTTAGGCTGTTTTACAGCATAAAAATAGAGAAGGCTTAGCTTGAATACCATACTTGTATTACTGAGGATGTCAGAGTTGCACTTTTGTGACTCATGTTTTTATGTACTTAAAACCTAGTGTGAGTGTGCCTGTATGTGTCTTGTGTAAAAGGGAGAAACCCTTCAGTTACTGTCCAGTTGATGTGCATGTTGGAGCCTGCCTGAAGTTCAAATACAAACACTCCATTACAGAATCGTAGAATAGTTAGGGTTGGAAAGGACCTTAAGATCATCCAGTTCCAACCCCCCTGAGCAGGGCCACCTCACACTAAACCATGTCACCCGAGGCTCTGTCCAACCTGGCCTTGAACACTGCCAGGGATGGAGCATTCACAACCTCCCTGAGCAACCCATTCCAGTGCCTCACCAGCCTAACAGGAAAGAACTTCTTCCTTATATCCAATCTAAACTTCCCCTGTTTAAGTTTTAACCTGTTACCCCTTGTCCTATCACTACAGTCCCTAATGAAGAGTCCCTCCCCAGCATCCCTATAGGCCCCCTTCAGATACTGGAAGGCTGCTATGAGGTCTCCACGCAGCCTTATCTTCTCCAGGCTGAACAGCCCCAACTTCCTCAGCCTGTCTTCATATGGGAGGTGCTCCAGTCCCCTGATCATCCTCGTGGCCCTTCTCTGGACTTGTTCCAACAGTTCCATGTCCTTTTCATGTTGAGGACAGCAGAACTGCACACAATACTCCAGGTGAGGTCTCACAAGAGCAGAGTAGAGGGGCAGGATCACCTCCTTGTACCTGCTGGTCAGGCTCCTTTTGATGGAGCCCAGGATACGGTTGGCTTTCTGGCCTGCAAGCACACACTGAAGCCGGCTCATGTTCATTTCCTCATCAACCAACACCCCCAAGTCCTTCTTCGCAGGGCTGCTCTGAATCTCTTCTCTGCCCAACCTGTAGCTGTGCCTGGGATTGCTCTGACCCAGGTGCAGGACCTTGCACTTGGCATGGTTAAACTTCATAAGGTGGTGAATTATGTGGTGGTGGAGGTGGAGAAGGAGGAGAAAGTTCTATTTACTGGTCTGTGTCTGCAGGTGGGAAAGCCTGGGATTGCTGCAGAAGCCCAGGAGGTCTGCATGAGTGTCTCAGACCCATGTGGTTCCTCATGCGTGGTGTGATCAATCACACCATGAGCTCTGAAATTGCTTGTGTTCTTCTTTGAGAGCAAATCAGCACTGTTAATATTCACATCTTCCTATGGAGAAATTGTGATCAGCTGTTCTGTACATTATTTGCATGCTGTTGTCATTTGATAAAAGGAATCACACCATGGTTCTTTGCTTCAGTGTTAAATGCTGTGTTAGATGCTATAATAGTCTAATCAACATTCAGAGTCATTCAGCCCTTCTGGAGTAAACATTTTTGGAAATTGAGAGCATCAAAGAGTAAAAATGGGAGTAAAAGTCAGTGATGTTTCTCCCCTGTGTCTCTCTCAGTTGTGTTTTACATTAAGTATACTAATGAAATAAACACCCTTTTGTGTAATTCTTAAAATGACCCAGATTTTCAGTGTGTGTCTGAGCAGGCACCCCAGCAGTTTGCTTAAGTAGAGGGACAACCAGTGGGCACAGATTATTTGATCAGGTTCACAGCTCTCCTTTAATCATAGCTGCATCTAAAAGTTCAGTCAACAGCAGCTTCTGCAAGTGGAAACCCCTTGAGTATCTGCCAGACACTGAAAACAGGCTTTCTTTGGTGCTTGTGTGGTGCTAGGGTGAGGTTGCAGGTACCACTTCCTTGGCAGCAGTCCTGACCTGAGCCATCCTTCCTTTCCCTGGCTATCCCTGGGATGCATCATCCCTTCTGTTATACTGCCTTTACCACTTGAAACAGACAGATCACTGGTCTCCCTCCCTGCTGTCCCGGGAGAGGTGGTAAGTCTGTGGTTGTATGTACTGTCCTGGTAACACTTGCAGGCATGGCTCTCTCAGCCAGGTGCAGAAATGAAGGTACGTGCATGTATTCCCACGAAACCTACCTTCCTACTGGTGATAGTCACTGAGTACATGTGTCACCAATGGGGGATCAACCAGAAATGCCATGGCTTTTGGTGGCTTTAGTCTGCAGCAGTTATTCCATAACAGTTTTGCATAAGATGTAACCTGAGCCCCTTTGTGCAGCAAAACATTGTTTCTTGTGTAATAAATAGACATCAATGGTTCAGGAAACAAAGTGAGTTTAATATGGACTTTTTCCCCCTCTGGAAAACTCTACATTCTTAATATAGCTCTCAGTCCAATGAAGTAATGAGCATTTGTTTTTCATAGGTAACATTGTTGGCAACCTGGGACACTCGTTTTTCAGCCAGAGCTTCCTTGGAAGCAAAGAACATGGAGGGTTCTTGTACGTGGCAGCTACATATCAGTCCCTGCAAGACCTGGTGCTCCCAACCCCACCGTACTTGTTTGGCATCCTCATTCAGAAATGGGAGACTCCCTGGGCTAAAGTGTTTCCCATTCGGCTGATGTTGAGACTTGGAGCTGAATACAGACGTAAGTAACATGCATTCCTCCAGCTGCAATTAGTTCTGCAGGGGAATGTATTCTGGTGTAGGGCACACACCCAGCCCTAGATTGTTACCTGTCAAAGACACACAAGCTTAAAGAGGCAAGTATCAATTGTGTTGGATGCCCACGTTGCATCCAGCTAATAGCACAGAAGTACTGAGGTGGTGGTAGGGCTTGCAGTCTATTTACAACTGTACTGGCTCATCAGGCAGATTTCTGTGGAGACAAATCTAGGTCTGAGCATGTTTGTAGTTCAGTGAGTGACCTGAAAGACAGTTATGTGCAGTTAGGACAAGGGAGAGATGTTCTTTCAATGCTGAAATGGAAGCTTTTGCTTTTAGGCGTTTAGAACCACACTCATTTTCCAGAGGGTAACAATATGTGTGCAGGGGCAGCTGACCTGGCAGTTTGCTGCAGAGGAGAACGTGTTTCAGCTGGACAAAATCATAGCAGTTAGCCTGAAAATAGCATAAAGTTAGGATCAGATCTTTTTCAAAAGACATTTGCTATTGCTGGAGCAAATAGGTTACCGGGTATCTGTCCACCCTGGTGGGCTCATCTGCAGTTTTAATTGGAGCATCCTATAAATCTGAATTACTGTAAAAATGGTCTCTGCATTTCTCTGCAAAACCTTTTCATTACTTATTAACAAAATAAGTTTTAGAATATGCTTTCTAGGGATTTGCAAATTTAACTTGAGATGTTTAGGGAACACTGGGATTTATTTATAAAATACCAATGTCATTGGAGAGGAAAAGGGAAGTCTTCAAACTTTGCCGCCTGAGGATGAGAGCTGTAAGGTAGACTTGTCAGAAGAACCAGTGTTAAAGGTGTGTATGTTTTTGTGTGTATCCATGAGGTTTTTAAGCAGTGTATTTATTCCCATCAACATTTAGAAAAGCAAACAAAGATGCTCATATTTTGGATGTGACATCTGTTTTTTAGCACAGAAACAAATGATACGAACAGAAATACCTGCTTGGAGTATGTTGGGCAGCAACCAAACCAGTTCTATAGCTGTGATTTGGATTTAGGGGTATTCATTTGTGCTGTGACAGTTGTGACTGCAGGTCACTTGCTCAGTCCCCTCTGGAAAAGGGCTGCATTTGTATCCCAGATGTTCTTGGATACATCTCTTTTCTGGTGGAATGGCAGATATCAGCCATTTGCTCAGCACTGCTGGCTGTGCAGCAGATCAGATGCAGGAGTCACTGTGGGCTGCTGCATGTCCAGCCAATGTCTGCTGAGCATCAGCAGATCAATCACACAGCTCAATCTTGGGGTATTTTATGTATCTGGGACGTAGCTGAGCTGCTGTAAGCAGCCAGGGTGGCAGGCATGGGACGTTCAGCACTTCTTGGTGCCTCAGGACACTGGGCATGAGTTGGTCAGCTGTATGGTGTGCGTGTGGGAGCTGTGATGCTGTCCAGATATCGCATCAGTGAGCAGAAGCTGGAGCTTATTTCCCTCAGGAAATCCTGATGATGTTCTTCCAACCTGCTGAGCCCCTTCTGGCTGCACTGGGCGCTGTGAAGATGTGTGGCATTTTGGGAAATCAGGCTGTGTTTGCCTGAGGGTAGTTCAGGAACCTTCCTTCAAACATCTGTTTAGAAAACCTTGGCATTACGTATTACTGTGTGAGTCACGGTTCAAGCATTGTTATGGCTTCTGCTGCAACATAATGTCATGCAGCCAGATCCATACACTACACTTCGAATTGCATCATAGATGTTTTACAAGGATGGCTAAGTCAGCCAAGGAATGTGGATGGTTTGCATTGCCGACATACCATAAATGTCCTTTTAATTGCTTTTGACATAATCCTGTGGAGAATTTGCAATATTCTTCCGAAAACATGAACACAGAAAAGGAAAGAATCTGTATTACCACTTGAATGTCGCACACATCAGCCACAGAAGCTAAAAGCTTACAGTGCCATAGTGGAGAGCGGCAGGATGGTCATAAGAGAGGAAGAAGCTATTTCCAAGAAGTGGGCTGAGAAAAGCATTTAGAAAGGTCATCTCTGCAGTCAGCATCCAGGTCACTAGGTTCAGTCTTGCAGCGTGGCACTTGTAAGCATCCCACATAATTCTTACTGTTTCTAGTGTGGTGGGCAAGGAGCCACGACACACATATAGGGAGCATTAGAAAGTTAAAGCCTTCTTCCCTTTTGCTTCTTAAACTGGCCTTCCAGGCTCTTCTTTTGCTGCTGCTTACCATATTGAACTAGAGAGATTGTATGCGAGTCTGGTTTTGCAGAATCTCAGTGTGTTAATTTCAGTCTGACCTGTTTCTGTTTTCTTTTATCCTAGTTTATCCATGCCCACTTTTTAGTGTCAGATTTCGCAAGCCTTTGTTTGGAGAGACTGGACACACCATCATGAACCTTCTTGCAGTAAGTGCTGAGACTCAATTCGCGTGTTCCATCAGTGTGAATGGGTCAGTGTGGGGAGAACTGTACTCCTGTTGTGTGCAGTAGTAGGCAGGTTTAGAAGATGACAGGAGGAAAATAGTGGGCATGTGGGTGAATTTGCCTGATGTTGGATGTTAGCTTTCAACAACACAGTGAATTGTAACAAGGTACCCAAATCAACATCCAAAACCCCACCACCTGAGGTGTTTGGATCTGGAAGCAAGTGCATTAGTTGCTTGAATTCTCTCCTCAGAAGTGCTAGGTCATCAAAGTGTGCAGTCACAGCTCTCTGATTATACAGCACTTCAAATGAAGTAGAATTATTAGCTCTTCCTAATTTGCTAATGTTTCCAATATAGAAAATTCTCTTTGATGTGTGACTTAATCTCAACTGCTAGAAAGGCTAATATCCAGTAATGTAATGGCATACAGAGGGCAAATTTTCTTACCTATAGTGATGACATTCAAGGCTGGAGAATATTAATTTTGATGTAAGAAAATCACTGAAATGACTTAACAGTCACGATGATGCTTTTTCATTTGTGTTCTTCCATTATATAGGTTACAAGCTGTGATGTCTGCATCCCTCCCTGCCTGTCAATCCCTCATTACAATTGTTTTAATGGGCTAACTGGTAGTCACCAGGATAGTTATGAAACTACAGTGTTAATGATGCTGATCATGCCTAACTTTTAAAAACATGTTTTAATTACCAGGACTTCAGAAATTACCAATACACGCTGCCTGTTGTCCAAGGTTTAGTGGTTGATATGGAAGTCAGAAAAACCAGCATCAAAATTCCCAGCAACAGATATAATGAGGTAATGCTTATAAGAAATACATTTGTGTGCAGCTTCTTTGTGGTTGGAGGACTTGGGATCTAAAGGCTTTTTGTTTTATGCGCTACCACTAGGGAAAACTGCCTCAGATGAGAAATGCAGGATGCACACATCTTTGGAAAGGGGGGGAGGCTGGCTTCTCCCTCAAATGCCATTCAATTTAGTATTTATTAAACTCTTAGACTCCTTTCTCTTCAGGTTTTTACCTGTTGACATACGAAGTGTAATACTGGTTTGATTTGAGCAAATAAGCTGATGAACTTGAGGTAAACTGGGAGGAAAAAGTGCATTAGCTTTCCTCACATATGTTGTGTGTGCATTTATTGGTGCTTGGTTTATTTTATTTAAAACTTCTCTCGACATCTAAATTTTATCCTTGATTTCTGGTGGGCCAAAACCAGTTGGAGTCTTTAGGATGTGTGGTGCTGTTGAGAACCAAGTGAGAAGGGATTTGAACAACAGTGGAAGAGAACACTGGAGAAAGTGACTGATTTTGTGTTCTGTCTAAAGAGGAGAGGGTAACTTGGTATTTTGAAACCAGTCAGCAGTTGGGGTGAGAGCAAATCACCTGGGCAAACTGGTATTTGTAAGGTTTTGCAGAATCAGAGCAGAATGCAGTTTTATCTCAAGAGAGTTTCTCTGCAAGAAGCATTTGAGTGAAATAGCAGTGAGGACAAAGAAATAAATTGAAATAAAGGAAGGAGTGTTCTGGTGCGAGGTTTGTAAAAGATGAAACTGCTGAAGCAGGAAGATAAAGGGTCTGTTAAAGGGCATATTAATTCTTGATGCAGCTGTAAGGTAACAGAAGAGGTCAGTGAAGTTTGCATGAATTACATAGGGATTGGCACAGGGTGCAGCTCAGGGAGCGTTAGCTGTGCGTTATGCTGGTGAGCGCATCAGCTTTGGTCCTGTTAGACACTACGCTAAGCTGGGCTGTGATGATGCTGCTGCGTTAGGCAGCTGAGCAAAATCTCTGCACCATGCTTGGATTCTCCTTCCAGAGTGAAGCAAGGATTCCACTTTTTAAATGAAATCGGTGTTAGTTATTTATCTATAGAATCACAGAATGGTTTCCATTGGAAGGGACCTTAAGGCTCATCCAGTTCCAACCCCTGCCACAGGCAGGGACACCTTCCACTCAAGCAGCTTGCTCCAAGCCCCTGTGTCCAACCTGGCCTTGAACACTGCCAAGGATGGGGCAGCCACAGCTTCTGTGGGCACCCTGTGCCAGTGCCTCAGCACCCTCACAGGGGAAGAACTTCTGCCTAGTATCTAATCTCAATCTCCCCTCTGTCAGGTTAAAGCCATTCCCCTTGTCCTGTCCCTACAGGCCCTTGTCAAAAGCCTCTCTCCAGGTTACTTGTAGCCTCTTTAGGCACTGGAAGCTGCTCTCAGGTCTCCTCAGAACCTTCTCCAGGTTGCCCAAGCCCAGCTCTCTCAGTCTGTCTCCATAGCAGAGGTGCTTCTTGGAGAACAGTCATGGCCTCCTCTGGACTTGCTTCAAAAGGTCCATGTCCCTCTTGTGGTGGGGCTCCCAGAGCTGAACGCAGTACTGCAGGTACTTGCAATCAGGATGGAAAATTGAATTACTAGAGTTTTTTCATCTGAATGTAGTTTGAATTAAGATGAATTAAACCACAAGACCTTTTCCCCATGTAAAGCAGTATTTAATTAGAAGCGTGTCACTCAAGCTATCTAGAAAGTGAAAAGCTCACTTTGAATTCTCCACGTCTAATCAGTGCATGAGATTTAGTCTGCAATTAACAAACACTAATATATAGTTTTCCTATGAAATACATATTTTTGTCTTCAAATCATTTAAATTTTCTGCAGCTTACAGTGATAGTTAGCTGCCTGTTTAGTCCCTCAGCAAAGGTGACTGTCATTTTTTAATCAGTTGCCTTGTCCCAAAGCACAGTTGCCATAGCACCATAGCATGGTTTGGGTTGCAAGGGACCTTAAAACTCATCTAGTTCCACTCCCCTACCGTGTCCACTTGTTTTCTGTTACACAAAAGACAACTATGAGGCCCCATAAAGCTGCTGCTGAGCTCTGGTCTTGTTTCTGGAGCACGACATGATGAACTAGATAATGAAATACACTGTTGTCTGATGTGAAATCTTAATTAAGTTTGCTCCCCAAACATTACACCTGTGCACATTTGTCAATAGCGAGCATCAGCTAATGTTCCTGACACTATAATTAAGGCTTTATGTTAGACTGAGAGAGATAAATGCATTGTGTGTAGGGTGCATGCTTATCAGCTGCAGAGGATGGGAGTGCTGTTAAGAGATGTCAAATAACTCAGCATTTTCCTTCTCATAAGGGTTTAAGTAAACATGATTTTTCGGGTTTGAAGCAAATTGCGTAGATAGGTGACTCCCTCAGGTTTAGTTTGGATAAAAACCTCATAGTCTGAGCTTCCATGAAGAGGAAGAGAGGAGAAAAGGAAAGAAACTGTAACTCACATTTGTCAAGGCAGGTAACTGGGTGTGTTAGATGATAATCGGCAAGACTGAAGTGCAGATGCATCACAAATGTTTTGGAGGCCTCCTTTGCAGAGAATTAACCTTATTCTGGGGATTTATGGTTCAGATCTCTTTAAGAAGTCTTCAGATTGGCGACTTTGATCTCAATTTCTGCAGTTCACACAGGTAAAGCACAGGGATGCTAAAGCTTTGGTAGCTGGTCGAGGCACAACCAGGATTAAATGCTGCAGCTCTGAGTGTCAGTCCCTCACTGAAGTGGGGAGGCAACATGATTTATGTTATAAGCAACTGTAGCTGTGTAAAAAAGCCAGGTTTTGTCTCTCAGTGTTTTTCTAATGTGTTTTCCTGTGAATTTATTGTTCTAAACCAGCTAGTGATAATAGCTTTTGCAGCCTGGATAGCTCAGCTAGCCCTTGTACCATTTATCTTAATTACATAAAAGGTACTTTAAAGCATCTAAACAGGACAAGACCTGAACCCTCTTTTCAAAAGCAGCTTATGGTTCTGAGTGCTAAAATCTGACATGAGAATATGAGCGCTGGTGACAAGCTTGCTCTCAGTGCTCTGTCCAATTGAACTGTTCCAAGAATCCCCTATTTATGGTAGCTCTTGACAAGCAGGGTAGGAATGATAAACCTTGTTGTTTGCAGATGATGAAAGCCATGAACAAATCCAACGAGCATGTCCTAGCAGGGGGAGCGTGCTTCAACGAGAAAGCAGACTCACATCTGGTGTGTGTTCAGAACGACGACGGGAATTACCAGACACAGGCCATCAGCATCCATAACCAGCCGAGGAAGGGTGAGAATGGGGGTCCACGAGGAGGCTGGACCCTCTTTGCCCTTTGTGTTACCTGTCAGAACTGGGTTTGTCTGCGTGTAACTGAGTTTGTTAGACCCTGAGAAAACAATTCTGACTGCTGGGCAGCTTTGGGAGTTAGACAAGTGCAGCGCAAGGAATAGTAACGTGTTGCTCTGTCTGCCCTTTACCCCTTTGGTGTTCTATTCCTCTCACACAATCCATGATCTCGGATGTCAGGGGGCACACTGTGCAGTTTGCACATCCCTCCTCTCTAGGCCAACAGTGCTGCTCTGGATTTGTCCAAGAGGTGCTCTAGCCAACTGCATAGATCAAGCAGACATAGAATAAAGCACACAACAGCTTCCCCCCTTGCAAATATAGTAACGCTGCTTGCACAGTACAGCCCAGGACTTGTGCTGCTCCAGAGGTCACAGTGCTCTAACTGGCTTAGGCAACATCTCTAGATTATTAATGAGAGGTGTCGTTAGCACAGTTGGAGACTACAGGTGAGGCTGTGGCTGCCTGTGCTCATCCTATACTATGAGAAAGGAGGAAGCTTAGGTTTAGTCTGAGAGAAAGGTAAATAGGAATAACCAACCACAGCAGCATTTTAATAATGCAGCTTCAAGAAACGTTTGTTCCCTTCAATTAGACCATCTAATTTCCAGGCTTTATTTTTGTTGGAGGCTGAAAGGCTGCAGCAGCACTGTGCTGGGAATGAAAATACTGTGGGTTTGGGGAAAACTTCTGGCAAAGACATTTCAACTATCTCTAAATGAGAACAAGCGAGACAGAGGCCAGCTTTTATGTTCTGCAAGTATCCCCAGTCACTCCAGGGAGTATATTGGGACTGATGGGCTTATCTGACTTTTACATGAGGGACAAGAAGAGGGATTTCCATCAGGAATTTCACGATGCTCAGTGGTCATTTAAGAGCATTTTACTTTTAAATCAGGCGGCTTTGAGCTGTGGCCTTGCCAGCTGTGTGGGAACATTTAGAAGGTAATTATGTACTTGGTTACCCTAAATTAATAGTCCTGAATCTTAAAGGTGTGTGTGGGGAGAGTGATGAAATACGAGCATTCATTAAGGTTGACAGAAACTCTTTTCCAGTTTAGAAAATAACTCGGTGAATTTGGCCTTCCATACATCAGCTGAGAGGTGCATTAAAGTCGCCATAATTCTAAGTAGTGTTTGATTAATCACCCTCAGATGCTAGGGCTGCATTACCTGGTGCTCATGTAAGGCATCGTTCAGACAAAAGCATCACTAAGTCACTCCTGTTGTTGTTGTTGCAGTGACCGGTGCCAGCTTCTTTGTGTTCAGTGGAGCTTTAAAATCCTCTTCAGGCTACCTTGCCAAATCCAGTATAGTAGAAGGTAAGAACTGAACTGCTTGCTTAAAGCACACTGCTTTCTTAATACAGCTTGGCTCTGTGGTTAGCAGGGCTCTGCTGTTACGCCTTGGGCATTTGAATCATGTTGCTGCTTCAGCTTTAACCTATTTCTTAGCAAAAAAAACCCCAAATCCCCTGTTTCCTTTAATGAGGAGGAACTTGTCCAGATGCTGTAGAACAGGGACACAAGAATATGAAATACCTCACTTGTGTGCCTCTGGCCAGTTTACTGGTTTGGGTTGAATGAGGACATTGTGAAGCTAAGAACTATGGAATGCGTATTCCACAGACCAGGAGAGAAAGCCCTGCTGAACTTATTCTGTTCACACATAGCTCTGCTTTACACACAGTTAGGGATGTGCATTGTTTATACGTTTGTATGTGGGCAGATGAGAACACAACAAGTTGAGATTGTTGAGCTGGTACCTCTCTGATGCTGTTTGTTCCTCTTCCACCGGTTGTCATGTCACAGAGACAAACCCTGACTGCACACACTGCATTGAAAACTGTTCCTGCTCATTAGCTGAGACAGAACTTTGTAGTCTAACCTCACTGCAGATGTGACAGTGCAGGCAGGAGTGGTTTAAGTGTGCTCCTTACAGTGCGAGTGAGGTATGCGAGAAGCCCACGCATGCAGTCAGTCAGTGAGCTCCACTGATGAGCAGGAGCTCCTTCAGCTGCACCAGCTTGTGAGCTGGCAGCTGAATGAGCGTGCAGTCCATGGGTGCGTGGTCACCCTCTTGCTGTAAGTCACTATCTGTAGGTCATTGCACCATTTTGTGTGTCTAAATTGGTGGTTTAGTGTAAGCACTGTAAGTGGTTTAATGGTGGTGGTGGTTTAATGTTCAGTTTAACCTCTGTTAAACAGAGGTACAGGTGGATTCAGGCAAGGAGGCTGTACACAGGGGAAGTGTTTCATTCTCAAGGCATTTCTATGGTAATTTAGACTGACCCAAGCCAAAGCTGTATCATTTGCCACTGTGTAGCAAGCACTGACTTCTCACAAGCTCCTGTCACGCTGGAGTGCTGCTTTCAGTGCCAGCAGAGGTGGTAGCAGGAGGGATGGAGGGACATGGGGTTCCTGAGGGTTGCCTAGAGTGGGTGTCGTGTTCTGAGACAAACTAATGTGGCTGTTGATAATAGCTGACTTCTCCTGATAGAAGGACTTCCCTCACCCTTGTGTGACCCTAGTCAGCACTCATCAGTGCCGTGTTTTGGGTATCTGAGAGTTCAGAAATGGTCTTCTGTAGCACTGCTGCTTATGACTCCTGTACTAGATGTTTTAACCTTTCTGTTGGAAAAAGAGGAAGGATGTTTGTTTCTTTTTCTGCATAGGCTCTGTTCAGTGTGGCTTATCTTGGCTTATGAGGGTTTCTTGGTTCCCTAGATGGAGTAATGGTCCAGATAACCGCTGAGAACATGGACTCTTTGAGGCAGGCCTTGAGAGAGATGAAAGACTTCACCATTACATGTGGCAAAGTAGATGCTGAAGATCCTCAGGAACACGTTCATATTCAGTGGGTAGAAGATGATAAAAACTTCAGTAAGGGGTAAGCAGAGGAGCAACCACTTGACATTGAATGGTGACTGCCTGTGTTTGTGAAAACTTCTAATTGCTCTTACAAGGTGCATGAGTCTTCACATCAATAGGAATTACAAGTCTGTGCCTCTATTTGGAGTGATAAGGTGCAATTAAATGTAATGAAAATGGAATTGAGGTACCAGAGCTTTGGGGCATCAATCTAGAAAGTTGTCTATGCTATGGATTTTTTGCCATTGCTAATACCCAGTTATTGGAAACCACTAATCTGTCTCCAGCAGTCAGTGCTGAACCTTGCATATTGTGGTCACTTTGCTCTCCTGGTGCTTAGTTTGCAGTAAGTAATGCTGGAAATGAAATTGCTGAACATCAACAGTGTACCTGGATTCTTCATAGTTAAGACAAAACAAAGAGGTTTATGTCAGCAAAATGTTATTGTGATGGGTACATTTAAGGACTCAGCATCTAGAAGGAAGAGTAGTTTTGGGCTCTTCAGGTCAGTCTTAGGCTCTGTGATCGAGTTCTGGGCTGTGTAAGTAGTGTTTCAGGTATTGCTGGCCTACACTGTTACAAATGCATGAACCCCATGCCTTATTGCTGTGTTAGCACCTCTGAGATCTCAGCTCTGGTACAAAGCTTTGCTGAAAACCTGCAGGAAGATCCCTCCCGCACCTGGTGTGTGCACATTGACCAGGGTGGGCTGCAGGGGCGATGCTGCCTCAGCTCTGAGCCCATTCTTACAAGGCTGCTCCTGCTGAAGCTCCAGGCCCAGCACCATCCTCACAATTAGCAGTTGCAATTAAGATCACTGGTTTTGGCACTCTTAAGCCTTTGGGTTCCCTTCTGAGGGTAATTTTGGTCTGTGCCCCATTAAGCTGATGGGCTAGGCTGCTGTGTTGTAGCAGTTCCAATTGCAGAACAGTTACGAGAAACCCTGCAGTGAGGCAGTTGAGGATTCAGGTGCAGCAGCAGAGCTGCCCTTTGATTCTGATGCAGTTCTTTTGCAGTGGTATCTGTTCAGCTCATGTCTTCTGCTGAGTCCGAACTTACCCTTTTCCCTCCCTTCCAGTGTTGTGAGCCCTATCGATGGCAAATCAATGGAGTCTATAACAAGTGTGAAGATATTTCACGGCTCAGAGTACAAGGCAAATGGAAAGGTCATTCGGTGGACGGAGGTGAGTCAAAACAAGCTGCATGTAAAGCAACACTTGGGCCTTTTGGGATTGCAACTCCAGCCTTCTGCTGCTTTCGACCTGCTCTCCCCACTCACCAGAATGAAAGCAGTAAATTCTTCAGAACAAACCAAACCTGTAGTAACTTTCCTGCCTGCAAGGAAACATTCAGTGTGGTATCGTGCAGGATAAAATACCCTATGGCTGGTACATGCGCGGGCCTGGCCACCTCCTTGCATACGGTTTGAGAACAGGGGGAGTGGGACCAGAAAAATACTGTCTTACCCCAGGTGCCAGTTGGGTTTCACCTGCATTTGTATTAAATCCAACCTTTTAAATGGAGATGAAATAACTGTTTTTATAAAGTGGTTCTTTTGAGCCACCCTCTCTAGCCTGGCGCAGGTTAAACTGGAGGTGCTGTGGCATCAGTCACTTGCAGAAACTGCTTGCCTTGCTGATGGACCTGTGACTCTGCCAGCACACAAATGCTGATGTTAGAAGATTTCTTCAAGTGTTTCTCTTAACCTGCCCAGGAGGAACCACATTACCCCCTTGGCAGCTTGCCCCTTTGTATGCTGCTTTCCCAGGTCCACGGGGCTCAACAGAGCCAAGTTCACTGACAACAGCAGTACAGATCTAGGAAAACTGTGAAATGAACATCTGTTTAAAAGCTGGTATTGATTAAAAACTATGTGCAATAAATAGTGCATTTCTAGTGTGAGGCTTTTGCTCAGAACAGGGTTTTGAGAACACAGCTGTTCAAATCTTTCCTTTTGAAGTTTGCTTTTTCCCCCCTAAGTAAGTGTCTTGTCTTCAGGGTCATTTGCTGGTCATCCCTGAACAGCTCTTCTTTAAGCCCTCACTTGTAGAAAGATTAACTGGTGTCTCAGTAACCTTATTTGCTAGAAGAGCCAAGGGTTGTGTCTTGTCTCACCTCTTTCCTGCAGGTGTTCTTCCTGGAAAATGATGAGCAACATAATGGTCTGAGCGACCCAGCTGATCACAGCAGGCTGACTGAAAACGTGGCAAAGGCTTTCTGTTTAGCTCTCTGTCCCCACCTTAAGCTGCTGAAGGAAGATGGAATGACTAAGCTGGGTCTGCGCGTTACACTCGACTCGGATCAAGTAAGTCCTGAATAGTTTTAACTGTTCCCTTGTTCATTCCTCAGAAAGGGAATACACACTTCAACCAGTCCCTGGGTTGAAAAAGTACCACTATCAGATGCCAGTGTTGTGGTGCTGACTGGTGTTTGGTGTTCTGGGCCATCTGTTAAAAAGGGAAGCTAGTGCCTATCCTGAATTAACACCAGGCTTGATCCCTGTGTGCCAGCTGGCAGCACCTGCTCTGCAGCCAGAGATCCAGGACCAGCCCTGTGAGCTGCAGACCTGCCACATGCTTGGAGAAGACTCTGAATTGGCCTTTGCACCAGAAATGAAGATATGGGAGTGTAGGAAATGTATTATTGGGGGAGCACAAAGCATTCCCGAGCATGGGTGGTCTTAGAAGATCACACTGCATGTGAGACAGAGGAGCAGCTGAAAGGTCCCTTAGGGAGTGTTCTGCAGCAGAAGCCAAAGGCAGAGATAAGGGAGCACAGCTCCCTGGGAAGGGAACTGGCCTTGCCCTGGAGTGGAGGTGTTCCTGGTGTCAGCCAGCTTTTAAACACTGCCTGAGCTAATCTGATAACACAGGGGCGGTTCCTGCAGGTCTGAATGATCTGCTTTGACAGAGCAGTGGGGTACTTCTGTGTAGGTGGCCATTGGGAACCTAAAGGAGAACAAAAACAAGGGGAAAAGCTGCCTTAGTGCCTGCTAAATCCAACTTCCAGGGCAGAGGCCACAGCACCTCCCCCAGCTCATCCTCCTGCCCACCAAACTGCCGCCTGTGTCCTGTCCTCTGTAAACCCCCCCACCTCTCACTTTGTATTTTTTAGGTTGGTTATCAAGCTGGGAGCAATGGACAGCCACTGCCCTCTCAATACATGAAGGACCTGGACAGTGCCTTAGTTCCAGTGATTCATGGAGGGGCATGTCAGTTGAGTGAGGGGCCAGTCATAATGGAGCTCATCTTTTATATTCTGGAAAACATCTCATAAAGAGGACTTCATTTTCTGTTCAGACCTGTTCCAGCAGCAGTTGTATCTGAATCATTTGCACTTTAAAACTGGAAAATTAAGCTTTTTGTTAACACTATTGGGGAATGGGAGGGGGGAGGAGGGAGGGACAGTTGTTCCATAACTCTAAATCGTCTATGCATTGTCAACAACCAGAGGATCAGGGCAGCTTCTATACTACAACATGGCTATGCTATCCTTGCAGCTAATACACTTCTGTTACTGTTTAGAGAAATGCTCATGTTTAAAGACTTACAGTCATGTAACTCTAAATGCTCAAACGGGTGCGAAGATCACTGGGGCATAAATAAAAAGTGAAACTCCACTCTTGTCCTGGTTGTAGATGGACATGTGAGAACCACCCCCCCCACGACCACCGTTCTGACCTCGTCCTCATGGCGCTGGTGGCTGTGCTGTAGACGTTCAGAAGTCATGTTTACATTATTTTGACCAGATTATTGGTTGAAAGACATTTGGAGTGGCCCTGGAGACGGGGGCAGGTTACCCAGCCATAACTGCATTGGTCTGTGCCTCCAAAGGAGCAGAAGGGCAGGTGGGATTACGTAAACTGCAGTTTTGTGTGCGTGATAGGCTAGTTCCTTTTTTCCCCTCTATTTACTGTAAACCCCTGTCACCTCTGCCAATTCCTGTGATGGCTCCTGGAACAACTCTGCAATTCTGTACTTTGTTTACAAATCTGTTACAAAGCAGAGGGAATATTAGCCCTAAAGCGTGGTTCCGTCTCATTGCTCTTCCCCAGTAGGTCCTGCTTTTAAAGAGAAGTAACACCCAGGGCAGCTTTGAGTCTCCTCCTCGCTGTACGCTGTAGTGTAACGCTTGTGTCATGTAATACGAGGCAGCTTGCACTTCATCTTAGCAGCCCCACGTAAAAGCTTCCCCATGCTAAAAGTCTAGAGTTGCTCTTTCCTGCATGTTCTGCTGAAAAAAAGGCTTTGTGGGCAGCTCCCAACACTTGCACCTGGCCCAGCTCATTCGAGAGGGCTTTAGTAGGGAAAGAAGCTGCAACTGAGACTCAGTCGGAGACAGGAACTGTGTTTCCACCTTCTCGGTGGGAAGCTGCTCACCTGTGGCAAGAGCTGAATGCAGGATTAGGGGGTTGGTTTGTTTAGCCATAGCCATGTGGAGCTGCTGGTTTGGGTCCCCCGCGGAAGGGGACGAAGGTTTCTTCTCCTGTCTGTACAGAACGTTAACCTGGGAAGAGAGGTGCTCACTTCTGGTGACCCTTGCACTGTCCTTACTCACAGTCAGTTCTGGTGGATGCAGCAGGGGTTACTTTGGGTTTGCTGTAAATGGGTAACACAGGTGCCCGTTCACACCCAAAGGGAAGTGTGAGGCTGATCTTTAACAAATACACAGTATTAGCTGGGAAAAGGAAAAGGTAACCACACATAGCAATGTGTTATGCATAGAGCACAGTGTATGTACAGAAGGTACTTGTGAATAAATAGTTACTGCTTTTGAAACAGTCTGACAAACCCAAGGTGGCAAATGATGGCTGTCCCCAGCCAGCACTGGGAGAGAAGGTGGCTTGAGAACTGGGGTCCAGCACCAGAAACAAAAGCTGGGCAGTAAGAGGTAGCACACTACTACTGCTAATACGCTATTGGGTTAAGTGTGGCATCAGAGCAAGACCTTACCTCTGTGCCGGGGAGGAGGTGGCTGGCTTGGTGCAGCTCACTCCATGGGTCACGCTGGACGAAGCCCAGACTCTCACACAATCCCTGTTCTCCCCATGGATTTGTGTAGCGGAGCAGAACTGAGGTTGCTTCCTGATTCCCCTCTGCACACTGGTTTGGGACACACTTCACAGTGTAGGCAAGATTTGGTTCCTGGAAGAGCACTCCATAAACTAAAATTGCCCATCTTCCTTCCAGAGCCTGCTCTCCAGCTTTGCCACAGCAGCAGCTTTCCAGTTCCTCGAGTTGCATTGTTACACTGAATCATGCAGTAAAAGAGGTGAAAAATCTTTTCTCTTCTCTTCCTTTGCCCCAAAAGTCTTTTAGGTTTGGATTATGTTTGTGCAAAACACTATCAACTGGTGACTGACATGTTTGCTTCAACCATAGCCTTTGAAATGACCTTAATTACCATGTTGTTAAGAAATGAGTACTTGTTTTAGAGAAAAAAGAACTGTACTTTTAAAATTCAGTTAGTTAACACTGCAAAAAACGGCATATTATATTTTTATTTTCAACATGTAGTTTTGTATATTAAATTTATTGAAATTAAAAACTAAACACTGTATTGTCTTCATCTGCTCAGGAAGACAGAGGCAGCGCTGCCTGACTCTTACCCGCCTGGACCCTGCTTGTCTGTGCCCTGCCCTGCCTAAAGAGCTGGTGCAGGAAAGGCTCCGACCCCCCAGCGCAGGCACGTCCTCTCCTCTGAGATCAGTCCTGTCTCTGAGCTCACAGAGGTTTAACACCACAAACGTATTTGGTACCATTTTGTTGTATGCTGCTGATCAGAAGCATTCCTGAAAATAGTCTTAATCCCGTTTCCTACGTAACAGTGGCTATTTTCCCCAGCACCTGGAAGAACTGTAAAAGCCTATTTCTGTACAAATACAAGGAACATTTGGGAAGCAGCAGTCAGAGCTTACTTCATTTTCTCTTCCCCTCCTTTTTACATTTAAAGAGAAAAAGGATGAAGGCACAGTACCAGGGCTGCACTGACCACGCAGGGCAGACAGCTGGGAGCCAGAACAAGAATGTACATCTATAAACACCTGCTGCTCTGGAGCCTGCCATTCCTTCCTCCTCAACAGCAGCATCCCACTGAGCTCATGCTGTAGTGGCACACACAGAGGGATCCACTGCCCGAGTTCCCTCTCTAGTTAAGAAATGAAAAGAGATACATCAGAGAGGTCTTGATAAGGAAACAGAAGAAGCAGTAGCAGACTGCTGGCTGTACCACAACACTGGAAAACATGAGTTCTGGTAAAGGTCTTACCTGTGACTTGACCAGAAAGTTCTTGCACTGCCTCAGGGAATTCTGAAGGGGCTAAACTTTTCCCACACCACTGTGCATAGTTAGTGTAACATTCATCCTGGTGCTACATTAGTAGTCCCACGTTAAGGCAATTCTGTCTATTTTGTGTAGACTAGTGACAGTCCCCTGCAGCAGCAAACTCCCAGAGCCTTACATCTGCCCCGACGTTATTAGTAAGCACTATGGCTGTTACCAAAATAGACATTAGGTTCAGTAGTGCATTCATTTAACATCTTTGGTGCTTGCAGCTAGCAGCATCTCTCTGCAGACGTTCATCCCACATCTTTAACTTGCCAGTGGAGCTGGGGAAAAACAAAGGGAAAACACCAGAATTACTTGATGCAGCTCTTACCAGATGTTCACAGTTCAGGGTCACATTAGATGTGAAGTGCTGACATTCATTTTCTGGATGGTCAGCTACAAAAATCAATGAAGCAGTATTGTTAAACTCTAGTGATTGGAGATGCTTAAGTGTCCGGTCGCTTGGTCTTGCAGATACGGCCATCAAATGTGTCCCTTCAGAGAAGCCCAAAGCTCACAGGCAGCTCACTGACCCCCATGGCTGCAGGGCAGAAATCCCCAGGCAAACAGTCCCTTTGGTGCTACAAATTCGGATTCATGCACTGAAACAAGACCTCCTGGCCTGTAAATCCTAACACAACGGGGAAGCAAAGGTGTGGCAGAGAGGTGCTGTGGCCGTGAAGCTGATCACCATTAATTTAATTGCCATTTATAAATGCAAAGCTATGCTGAAGAAGAGGGGTGCACACCAGACTGCAGGTGATTGCAGTGTACTAAGGGAGAACTGACTGTCACCAGCAAGTCAGCATCCCTCTGTGGTTTATCAACACAGGCTGTGGGAGAAGTGAGGACTGAAAGTTTCAGGGTGTCAAGTGATTGTGTCCAACTACTCTGAATTTCTTTCAGACATCAGACACAGAAGTGGGCTGAGTTAGAGATTCCACGGGCAGGGGCACTGCTGGTGTTCATCCTTCAGTAACTTTATGTAGGAAATGGCTTAAAAAACAAAGACACCAGAGTTTGGTGCTAATTTGCTTTGGATTTGTTTTAAAGAAGAGGGAATTTGTGATACCTAAAAAGCAGAGTCTGAGAAAGGAAGATAAGCTGCCAAGCCAAGCAGTTTCTGCAGAGACTGGCAAGAGGAGGAAGCCTCCCTCTTTCCCATCCTGCTAGTACACAGCTACTTTGGCAGCTCTTCTGTACTTGATCTGAGCACAGTGGGGCATCAGCCACAGCTCTCTGGGAAACCTGTATTCAACTGCACGGCTTCTCCAGCCTTAGAAGCCTCCAGTATCCAGAAGAAAGCCGGTCTTCAACAGCTTCCCTGTCAGATAAAGTCAAGCAGACTTCCATGGGACAAAAATTCCTTCCTCTAACTTCTGGTAGGGGCGGAAGGGTCCCTGCCAACTCTGACAGGTTCTTTGCTAACAATAGGGATGGTCAGAAAGCATTGTCCCTCCTAGAAGGGACTCACCAGTCTTGTTTTCTAAATGCCATTCTAAATAAGGGGGATGTTAGAAGTGATTGTGAAATAACATCTTTGATACACAAACTGATCGGAGATTGGGTAACCTCATTTCTGAAACTGTGCCAACTCACCACTACAGCTACGAGAAATGATCCCAAAGCCAGAGCAATGTAATTAGGTCAATGTCAACACAGACATTAGTCAAGCAGAGTTCCTCTGTACCCTGTCAGGTTCTGTCAGCCCATCGTTGGATGCAGCATTCCTACCTCAGGCAGAACTAACGCTCAAGGACCAGCCAGTTTTCTGTAACTGTTTGAAGATCTTGACCGCTGAGGGGCTCCCTGAGTCTCACTTTCACCTCCAGTTTCCCTCCAGTAGGCTTTCTGCCATCCAAAATCTGGAAGAACCACAAAGAGCAGAGCAGTCAGCACACATACAAGTGACACCGTCAAACCAGGGTGCCTCAGGCATTTCCCCATGACTAGAGGATGACAGAGATCACCTGCAGGTGACCACAATGCTGAGGGCAGTGTGTCCTGGGCATGTCTGTGTTGCAGCCCAAGGCAGGGGGTTATTAAGGTTCCAGTTAGGGAGCTCCTGCTGGATCTTGCAGCAGCTCTCTATCCACTCGGGCAGTCTTCACTTGACCCCTTCATCTCTTAGCTACCAACACAAATGTTTGGGGGAATCACCTCAATTTCTGGTCCTGACAAAGAAAACTCTCCTGATACAGGAAATTTGAGGAAGAGAATCCCCAAGACGGGGCTTGGAGCAAGCTGCTCTAGTGGAAGGTGTCCCTGCCCATGGCAGGGGGCTGGAACTGGATGAGCTTTAAGGTCCCTTCCAACCCAAACCAGTCTGTGGTTCTATGAATGGTAACAGCTAACACAAGCTTCAAGAGATGACAAAACAAAGAGCAGCCCACTGTTTATCAACCTAACTAAACAAAACTCAACTGTGCACAAACACATTCATGCAATGTGTATTCATTTTCCTTTTGTATTCAAGTACTAAACCAGGAGAACTCGCCCCACCCAGAAAACGTACCTCGATGATCTCTCTGACTTCACATTCTGACTCCAGCTTCTCCAGTTTCAAGTGTGCCGTTCCCACTTGCTTGTCACTTCTAAAAAAGGACCTGTTTCAAAGAAATCATCTTTAATTCAGTGGGTAAGGTTTTGCAGAACATGAAAGAGAAAGCAGGCTCAGGTCAGCACTGTTTGCACCATCCCTGCATCCAGGAGGGCCAGCCAAGAAGTGTGACAGAACCCTACAGGCCAGGGTGCAAGAGGCAAACCCTGAGTGAACCAGACTACAAGGACAAGATACAAAGTGCCCAATTACTCCCTTGCAACCAAGTTAAAGATGAGGACAGTGGTGAAGAAAAATGAGCACTAGGAATGGCAGCAGCTTGTGTCCCTGCACAGCGCAACAGGGAAGAGTGGCCTCACAGCCAGGACAGACAGCAACCTTCTGCAAGGGGCTGTTCAACAGAAGCTGCATCTTTCATCTAAACAAGCCTTCACAGGCACGTGCTGGTTTTGGCAAACTACTTATCAGGAAAAAGTCACTTGGATCACTGTTTCCTTTTGATAAACCTGTTTCAACAGCTAAGAACAGCTCATTGCAGCTGTTGGTTTGATTCACCTCCACACCGGTAGTTTGAACCATCAGGAACCATTGCTTCAGACTTTCCAGTCTGCTGGAATTAAGCACAAAGCATTTCATCCTGCAAGGGAAACAATCACCTGTTCTCTGCTACAGTCACTTCTGCTCAACAGTTTGATCAGCAAGACATCCATCTTTACCTTAAGAGGCAGGTGGTGCAATCCTTACCCACACAAACTCCCCCAAAAGGCAACAGCTAAGACTAACACACACTAATTCTACTGGGTTTCTCTGCCTGCATCCAAGCATTTTCCTTGCTTTGGGAATAAGTCTCCAAAAGGCGTGATAAACAACTAAACTGTCCAGAGTCTGGAGGCAGTAAAGCCAACCAGCCATGCCTGTGCCTGTCATGTTTTAGACAGGAAGCCTGCCAAGAATTCAGGCGCTTCCTTTTTTCTGCCACTATCTGGGAAAAAACAGGCAAGAAACCCAACAAATATACAAAAAATAACCCCATTAATCCACTCTTATCCCTATTATATATATTATCAAGCAAGACTTGATGTATGCAATGAAAACTTTGAGGATTATTATATAGAGCCTCATGATCATGTCATCTGTGGCAACAGCAGCCAGTATATTAATACACAGATCTGATGTCAGTTTCCAAGGGAACCTCTGTGAACTGGATGGTCTAAACTTTGACTGGGAAAGGGGGAAGGCTGTTTCCTCACATCCACCACCTCAACAACTGCTCCACCCATATATTCTCCAAATAGCTCAGATCAATCACCGTATAAGGCACCTGGCATCCAGATTTTACCTTCACTTTCTGGCCTGTTTGTTCAGAAACAGCATCAGGAAGGGCCCTACAGCACCTTAGAAATCAGGTACCATCAGCCCAGGCTGCAGCGAGCTCCCAGCAGGGAGCTCAGACACTTCTGGATGGCATAAAGACCCCAAGACCTCTGCAACTGAATGCACTGGCACATGCAGCGAGTCACTCTTAGGAAGTACATCTCCTCCAAGAACCTGCTGCTGAAGGACATGAAAGACTCCAGCTCAGTTGTCAGATTACTCCCTAGCTGTCAGTTTGTCCATCTCAACACAAAGTGCTGCAGTAAAGAAAAAGCAGTGCCACAAGGAGTCACCTCAAGGGCTGATAATGCTGCCCCAAACACGATGCCTAAGAATTCTCTTGGCAGAAAGCCCTCCAAAGATAAGACCTCATTCTCCATCGATACGACTACATCATTTAGAGACAAAGCCATTTAGAGAAGTTCAGACTTGACTCTCTTACATGCTAGAATACTTCCTTGACTTCACAAGCACCTTAAAATGAAGAGGGATTACATAACCGTGCTGCAGTATGCTGGCACCTTGTTCATAAACTCAGGGAATCAGCGATTCTTCTGGCTCAATGCTTCTTAAAGCATTTTTCCACTTTATAATTCAAGACACAATAAAGACTGGTTCAGCCCCCATCAGTTCTAGGGGGGTGGCTGTGAAGGATGTGAACTTGCTCCAGGCCATGGCTTCAGAAACAGCTATGGGGAATCTCCTTTTATCTTCAGAAGCTTTTAAGAGAAGCTTAAGGAGAGACTTTTCCTTTGGAGAAATCGCTGCTGGGATTTTTAGTTTAAAGTGTTCTTTAAAGCCAGGTTTAATATCTATGACCTGAAACAAGTCTCCTCTGCTCACTGACAGAAAACAATTCCTGGGAGACGGTCAAAGAGCTACCAGAGACCCCAAACCTACAACATCTACAAGCACTTCTGAAAGTATTATTCATGTATAGTCTTACAGACAGGCAGGGAGCGGGCAGCCTTTAGAAGAGAGCCTGCATCATTAATCCTCTTTTCTCCCGAGAAGACAGCCAGGGGAAGGTGCTCAGTGGGCTTTTCTTCTCTTCCTCATTCCCTATTGCTGTGGGCCCAGGGAAACTGCCACCCCTCCACCCCACACCAGCAACAAGCACATCTTTATCTTATTAAATTCCTGTCCTAAGAACAAAACCAAAACCTCAGACCTAGAAAAGGGACGACCTGCAGAGAGTTTTTTGCTAATCTTCAAAAAGGCTTCAAAGGACAATCTGGAGCTGGCACATAACTCATGAATCACCGGAGAGTGTTTCCAAAGGGTGAAGTTGAGCCTGAGCTAAGACATTAAAACCAAGCACAGTTCCAGCTGGTGAGAGAACAGGATGTGCCCCACATGTACAATGATGTGCAAAAGATAAGGGAAAACGTTTTAAACCAATGTAAGTACTGAACAGTTCTGTGCATAAGAGGCTGGATCTGCAACAATGACACCGTGAACAACAGAGCAGTAGAGCAAG
The DNA here is from genome assembly GCF_028554395.1 of Pezoporus wallicus. Classification (NCBI taxonomy): domain Eukaryota; kingdom Metazoa; phylum Chordata; class Aves; order Psittaciformes; family Psittacidae; genus Pezoporus; species Pezoporus wallicus. The sequence goes on along the minus strand of NW_026639057.1, from coordinate 918,212 downwards.
CAGGACGGGCAGAGAAAGAGTAAGAAAATCAGCTTTTGCTTCAATGGAGATGCAAATGGAAGACCTGGACTTCAGCACACAAATTAAAACATCTACAACTTGAAAACCACCCCAGAGAACCTATGGATCATTTCTGCAAGTCCCAGTAAGAGGAACAAAGAACAGCACAAAGAATCACCCAGACAAAGCTAGGTTAGCTAACATCTCATCCACGTCATGGATCACAACCAGCTCAGGGATCAGGGAATACAGGCCACTGATTCTGAATAAATCAGTAATAAGCATAGACATAGGATGAACATTACCAACTGTTAACATCCACCTCACCATCTTGATCCCTGAGATGAGTGGAGTCTTCTGTCTCTCTCAAGACAGTTTGCTAGCAGCGCTCAGTAAATACTGTAATATCCTCAGAATGAAGTACAAAACCATAGCACTAGCTCTGCCATCATCTGACAGCTGCTTTGCTGCTGTTCATGTTTTGCTGTTACTTGTACTTCCTATTCTACAAAGTTACCCACTTGAACACATAAATCTTCTGATGAAAAACCAAACTGGGTGAGAATCCAAACAATCTGAACTGAACCATGATGTTGTCTCATCAATTCCTCTTGCACATGAGCCCTCCACTGATGTGACAGTTAGGAATCAACTCCTCTGAACTTCTGCCTTTTCTTCACCCCCATAGGGGAACATAACAGAGCTCAGACACGAGAACCAGCCAACACTTTACTGTTGGCTTAAAGATGGGGCTTCATCAATTTCAGCTACTTCAGTCTCCTCAACTGTTTCAGAGAGACAATGAGAGGGAGCAAACTGGAGACTTACCCTTTATGAAATACTTCAAATTTAATCCCTTTGGATCGAATTGCTCGCCGGAAACCTCGGTGATTTCGGTTGATGTTCAGCTTAAACAACTGGTTATATTCTACAGTGAGGATACAGAGAAATGAAGGTAAAACATGTGCTGTGCTCTATTACATGCACATACTCAGACTCCTGTTTATCTTAGTTTTGTCCACTTAGAAACACTTCGCATCTTTATGGACCTGCTCCTCAGGAGGTTATTTCAGTCATTAACAAGGCATCACTTTACAGGGACAGAAACCAAGCAGCAGAAAACCAAATCACGAGGTGACAGCAAATTACTGGAGAGCCAAAACTGGAGAATCAAGGTCTTTCAGCAATAAACAGATTGTCTGTGGCTAAGAAAAAGGTACAAAATAATAAGGAAACAGCACAGGAAGCTTGGAATGACTGGCAAGGGGGTGTGTGTGATAATGCAATTAACACTGGTTTAACACCAGTTTGATTAATGAGGATAACAAGAACTATGCCACAGGATACCTGTTTATCAGAAAGGCCCACAACATTGTGCAACTAATGTTCAAAGACTTTTATCTGCTGTGCTTCCCAGGAACATTCATCTCCGCTTGTGAGCCTGGGATCCCAAAACATTACAGCTATGCGGCTGCTCAGTAAGCGCCAATCATGTTATTGGAAGACTTGGAACACCACTCTTAGCATCAGAGCTTCAGGAATTCCACTTTTAATAGGAAACACATATGAACTCAAAAGATACATATTTCTATATCCATATGTATCTATCTTGAGATAAATTCACAACTAGTAATTTGAACACTGAATTCAAAGGGGTTTGATAGTAGATGGCTGCTAACTGCAACAATTAAAGGAAAAAGTATAGAGCAATAAACCAAACTCAGTACAAGAGGTTTAATTCTAAACCACATGATGAGTCTAATGGTGGTAGTCAGTGGCCAGGTACAAAGGGGTATTTTTCAGAAGGTACAAGGGAAGTATTTTAGTTGGGTTTAAGACACACTGTCTTAAAAAAATAGCTATAAGATCTATTTCTGCAGCACTGCTTTGTCAGGTTTAGAAGAGGCAGCTGACTGCCAGTTCTGTCATGATCTTTGCTAACCTCCAAGGACACAAAACCCAACTGAAAAAGATCTGATCCACGGAGATACTGAAATTGATGATTTAACTTATTTAATATTTATTTATCTGGCCCATCTCCAGCAGGGCTGATGGCAACAGCTGGAGCACAACTGGTAACTCGATGATTTCACTAATTCATAACGTAACAACTGCCACCAATACTGGGATGAAGGGGAAGAAACTCTCATCACAGCTGGACTTCACCCTACAACAAACCCTTTCACAAAGAAAGAAGGCCTCTGGCCTGGTTCGCCATATGGGACTAGCCTATACTCTCCCATGATCCCTAAGGTGCAATGTTTTTCCCTCTGTCCCAGATAAAGTACTAACCTGGAGAATTGTTATTGTTTATTACAGGTGTTTTACTCTTCTGAGGTTGCTCCTATTAAAGAGAGAGACACATTACATAAACCATCAGATACTGTTGCAAAATACAGAGTAGTAGTTTCTATTAGCAGCTCTTTTTTATACCTACACAGTGAACATGAGGTTTTAGGAGGTTATGAGAATGATAAGAGCAGCCATGGTACATTCAAGACTGAAATATTTGGGTTTCATTGTGGTCACAATAGTAGATAAAGCGTAAGTCAAAACATTACATTAAATACAAGCCATAGATAAGCTACATGGTCACACTCAATTCAATCCAATCATCACAGAGTTACCGACTATGGCTGTTCAACTACATGATAAACTGCACACGTTCCACGACACAGTAATTCTGTTCCTTCTGCATTCATTGGAATAATAAAGCTACACAAGGAATTCATCACAAATCAGTCAGGGAATTGCCCTACTATTATTTTTCCTGACAATCAATCTGCCACCAAAATGAATTAACTTTTAACCTAAAGTGGAGAACAAACCGAATCTCGGGGGACTGAACAAGGACAATGTGACCTAATTACTGCAGCTACTTTGCAAACCTGATCCCAGCTATGAAGGGGAAAGGTGGTGGATTGACTGCTGGTTAAGCAGCAGAGACCTGGTTTCTTTAAAACAAAGACAGATTAAAAGCAACTCTGCTGAGTCTTACTTATTCCCTGGAAAATTCTTCATACAGACCAATTCTGGTTTTAGCCACCCCTCATGGAGGGGGGGAAACCCTCCATTAAGGCCCCATGTAACTCAAACCTAACCCCAAACCTGATCTGACCATCACCAATTTCTCACAGGTAACTGAATTTGATTTAGTGGAACTGCTGCAAATTTTATTAGGAGCAATAAATCCTAGGCTCTGCATTCTCACAGGGGTAAGTATTAGTCCTGTAAGAGCAACGACTGCTATTGGCCTACAGCAAAAGCAGCAGAAGCCCTAGCACTTCTACTAAGAGTAAGACTAGACAGCTCTCAATGGTTTCTGTATGTCAGCTCAATGGTTTCTGCATTTTTGAGACCAGAGACTGCTTCTAAAAGTGTGGGGAACAGGATGACACTGAGGAGTTTCAAGGAAAGAAGCCATATGTATGTGTACTGGTATTTTTATACACATACATATGCGCATATATATATATGCACATATATACATGCACGTAAGTATTAACTAGAAGGTCAAGAAACTTGTATGGCCTAAGTCAGATATGCACATACATATTTGCTAATTGAATCACCAGGAGTCACACGCATTTATTTGATGGCAAAGATAAAGCTTTGCAATCCATTTCTATAATTAAAGAGATGTCCAAAAGCAATGCCTTTAAAAGCTTGTTTTCTGAAAGGAATGGGACTTAGAGGGAGATCCCATCTAAGGTGGCCCCTCTCCCCTACTGACAGCTTTGCCTGTCCTTGTGTTTGAAGTCACCAGCGATTTTGCACCCCTGTAAGAAATGAACTTCTACATACTTTGCAGACACAGTCTGATCAGTTATCTTGACAGAGGAAAATGTGGGCATGGCTTAGCCCTGTGAATGCTGTTCAGCAGAAAGCTGGTGGTCAGGCAGCCAGAGAACATGCAAGCCTAAAGCAGGTTCCACGCTGCTAAGTGTAAGATGTGGAGAACATCAAGGGGCAGCAAAGCTCAGATCCGCAGGAAACTCATTAAGCAGTTCTGTTTCTCAGAAAAGCCTCTGTTTTAGAACTAAATTCAGGCAGTATGGCTGGAAGTGCTCTCCCTTTCTAGAAGAAAACCCACACTTCCTCCTTGAAGCCCTCCCACACTAACACAGCAGTGGCAAGGGTCAGACTGAGTAAGGGCAGAGCCAGGACACACACTCACCGCACTCGGGTACTGAAATTCAAACTTCACAAAGGGATCCAAATCTCTCGGGGATACACCTGAATGAGACAACACCATCAATTCAAACAGCCCATATAGGTATGTTCATTGCATCTGTAATGCTGAGCAGGGTTCTCAAGAGCACCCGAGTGAGTTTCAGTAGGACTCATGACCTGTCTGTTGATAACTGAAATCCAATGCACCAAAATCCAGAGAGAGCTGGTGTCCAAAGAAAAACACCTACTTCTCTTAATGCTGCTGTTAGTCCTGAGATAGACTGGCACAGATGGTTTACAAGCTCCCAGAAAAAAGGGATTAAGAGCAGGAATACTGGCAGGAACAACTCCTGTCTACTGAGGGGTCAATACACATTAACGTGGTGCAGAGTTAAGGCGGGCATAACAAAATAGGAGATAAACACGAAACTAAAACTATGACCCAGTTATGAGTGAACCCAGGACAATTTAAAGTTCTTCCCTCTGTCCAGATGGATCCCAGATTCTCTTTATTCTTCTGGGGGTTTTGTTTGTTGGGTTTTGGTTTTTTTTAATACTGTTTAAAAGTTTGTGGGGGCTTGAGCCTGAACCTTGGTTACTTCGTTTTAATGAGTGCTGGCTAAAAGTCTTGACTCCTAAAGTGGTCTTTTAAGGTAGAAAAATCTCATGCCCCACTACTTTCCTTACCTACCCAGGGGAAAAAGCCCACGTGCCCCTTTGAGTGCCTACCTGGTGGAGCTGGTAGGTTTATCCCCCTGACAATAAGAAGGTGCATTTCTGTGCTGTTGAGCTCAGAAAATATCCTGTTAAAAAAGAATGACAAAAAAGTGTATTCATCCCAGTAGCCCACCGCCAGATCCACTGCCAGACCAGGACACCAGGAATGTGCCAGACTGTTTTCAACTCCTACACAGAGCATCTTCATAGGTTACAAAAGAGCAAGGAAAAAGCACAAACCAAGACAAAAACATCTCTGAGGTAGAATGGAAAATGCCATCAACAAAGCCTAAAGGCAACAGGATTGAGGGAGGAACACAGAGGAAGGAAGAGTATCTCGAGTAACAGAATATGACGAGATGAAGCTGAAGATATTTTGAAAACAAAAGAACCCAGAAGAGAAGTTAGAGAAGAATTTCTGTGTATTTAAGTTGTTGTGTGTCTTTTAAGGAATGCTGAGCATAACCCTAGGTGCTACCCAAGTCTGCTGAAGCCCACAATTCCCTAAAGAAGATCTAGAAACCAGGAAACTCATTCCAGCATGCCTGAGAAATCCCTTTGGTTTTCCATACCTTATCATCTTGAAAGTTCTTTCCTCAAAGTGATGGCTTGGAGGCTCCATTCCTTGTGCTCGTGCAAGCTGCAGGATGTCCATGTCCTTTCTACAGCCTTGTGCCATTTTCTCAAACCTATAGAAAAGGCAAAGAAACAACAGAAAAGCTACAACACACACTGGGACATCAAACAGAGCATTCTGCCAGATACAGCCCAGACAGTAAGCCTCACACCAGAAGTCTGTAACCTGGACATGCAGGAGGCTTCACAGGTCCTGACCCTTTCACTTAATGAGAAACAACCTGAAACCCCATCATCTTCAAGGGGGTCAGGCAGACTCAAGCCTGAACTGACCACATTGTGGGATGATTTAACAGCGGGTCTTACCGAGTCGTTTCTGCTACATTTCCCAGATGCATGAATTGCTTGGAATACTGCAGACATCTCTGTCAACAGAAACAAACCCAAACAAATACAGTTGCACTCAGTGATCCTTATACACAGACTTGTGACTGGCAGAGTTTTGAGGCTGATGACAACCTAAGAAATGGCAAGAGTTTTCCCAAGACACCCAAAACCATCCACCCACCATTCCCAGTAAAACAGCACAGCATTTAAGCTGTTCTGCCCTTTTTAATTGCTTTTTAATCACTTCATTTCCAAATATGAGGTTCAGTCAAGGGCTGGTCTTAATCATTCAGGTACTATTTACAAACCGGAGTGCTCATATTAACAGTGGCAGTTTGATAGTCCCGAGGCTCCAAGCACCGCCACTGACTTCAACAAGTAGAAAATCTAACTTTGAAAATGCTCCCCTTTAGGACACACAAAATCAGAAGTAATTTAAAAGAAAAGCAAAAGACCCCACAGAAACAATGATGGGATGGATGATAATATTAATAAAACCCAGAGAAATATTAAAATAACAACACCCAAAGCCTCACTAAAAAAGATAAACTGGTCACCTCATACTGGTCCTTCAGCAGCTTTATGAGCTGTGCATACACTTCATCTGCTTTCTGAGACAGTCTGACATCTTCATGGTGTATGAAGATAAAATCGCCCTCATCATCTGTAGGGGGTGATGGCAGCTGCAATGTAAGGACACCACATTTCAGAGCCCTTATAGGGGAAAAAATTAAGGAAACAAAAAGCAGCCAGAATGTATGGAAAGGTCAGTGAAAGGAGGGGGGTTGTGCTCCTTCTCAAGGCAATTCCAACCCAAACCATACTCACACCACTGACAACTGCTTAAATCATAAACCCTGCAACATGTCTTACAGGCCTAGTTCCCTGATTATTCAGGTCAGCAATAATGAACAGTGCAGTTTAGTTTCCCATCTAGCCAAATACCAAGAGAAACCAGGGCATCACTCCATCACATGCACCTGATCCTCATCCCAAAATGGAGCCAGGACGTAGCTAAGAGATGTACTCACACCCTAACCACAGGGGATACTTCTAAGCTGCATGGTTTAGGTGTAAATCAAGGAGCAAACGGTTCATGGAGACTAAATGTTCTCAAAATCTGGAACACTTGAGCAGCAGAGGAAACAAAATGAAATGAAAACTAAATCAAAAATATAGGAGGATTTCAGAGCTCAGCACCCAGACTTAAACTAACTTAATTGTGTCAAGAAACGTTTATTAAATCATTCAGTGTTTGAAGTAAGCACTTAGATGTCCAAGAACATGAAACAAAGCAAGATACTGACAGTCCTACTAACCTTGGAAATATCAACAGGTTTGCCACATTTTGCTTGCTGAATCTTTATGTCAAAGCTCTTGGCTGTCCTGAGATACATCTTGGCCTGTTCAAGGTTATTCTCCTTCTTTGCTTTGACAGCTGCCCTTATGTATTGCTTCTTTCTGTTCTCCAGAAATTCCAGCTGTTCCCTCACTGAAAAACAGTTGAATAAAAACCTTCATTCATCTGACACTGCCATGCTCCTGAAACAGGTTTATCATGTTCCATTTATAGCCAGAAAAAGGTCAGCAGAAGTACAGCTATCCAATAAGGACATTTCCTTACTGAACTTAATTGTTTCTTGGCCAGATTCAATGTCAAGTATCAGAAAAAGAAACAAACTTCCTTCTATCACGGCATCTTCATCAAAACCTCCTAGCACATCACAAGTGTCACAACAGTGATTACAGCCCTTTATTTGCAGATCCAAAGCAGAAGGTGAATACAAGCTTTCAGCTTGACATGTTAACTTCTAGAAGACAGCAAATATGAGCATCTTCTGCACTCATTTATTCCCTCAACCCTGAACTGTCAGGAAAGAGACACAGATGAACCAATATGCAGGCACACTCAGATTTATCACCTCTGCTTATTTGTGATTCCTTGCCATCTTCATTTCTTATTGGGTCTCCTCTTTCCTTCCCATAATATAAGGACAACTGTGCAAGTCAGGAAAGAACGCTTTACATTGTACCAGGTGAGTGCATCCTGCCTCTTTCTATACCTCACTTAGAAAATGCACAGCATGAGCCATTTTCAAAGACACTCGTATTCACCACCGCACTCTACTCGTGATTACACAAGCTAAGCAGCACTTGCAAGAGGTGCCTGTCTTGGCAAACAAATACACCAATAACTCTCACACTATGTTCACTGCTGGCAGATGACAATCACCTTATTCCCATCTTCACAAAAGAGCCACTGTCCTGCTGCTGTGAGCAATTTGCCCAATCAGCCAAACCCAAATTAATTAGCCAAGGTAACTAGCCCAGATTCCATTGAGACAAAACCCACAGTGTGCTCTGTGAGCCTGAGACACAGAGCACAGGTATTCCAAAGAATATCTGTGGAGAATGCACTGAACAAAGCCATTAATCCAACTGATCTTGGCTCCTTGCCTTTCCTGGTGGAGGCATTAAGTGCAACTGCTCCACTCTCACACCTCCCTATGCCTTGTGCCCTCCAACAACACAGTTCTGTTACAGTCGATTTATCAGCTGTAAGTTGCATTTGGGAATTCTGGGGGACAGGAGGTAACATCTGGATCACAGAATGCACTTTGGCTAATGAAATACAGCTTTACATTAGTGAAGTACTGACTGTTTCACTGCAGTGAAAATCATGTCAGTATGATCTGTCTAGGCTCCTGTTGCACCTACTGGTCTTCTTTTACAATACGTGAAACACCCAGGAGAAATTACTGTAATATCAGAGACCAGATATCAGTTCCTTCACACTGTAAGTCGAGAGCAATTCACTCAAAAGATTAATATGTCAGCTAAAACTGCAACACCCCAAAATCCTGAGGATTCACAGATTTTCAAAGTCAAAATGGACAACTACTAAGTTTTAGCAGTATTTATAAAACAAGTCATGGAATTTTTCTAGACAGAAGGCTTAAGCTTGGCACTGTGAAATGTTTGTCAGCCTGTAAAAGACCCTGCATCAGCAGTCCTGAGGGAACCACCCAGGGCAGAATGGAAGGAGGATGGGATTATGAATGCTCCATCCCTGGCGGTGTTCAAGGCGAGGTTGGACAGAGCCTTGGGTGACATGGTTTAGTGTGAGGTGTCCCTGCCCATGGCAGAGGGTTGGAATTGGATGATCTTAAGGTCCTTTCCAACCCAAAGTATTCTGTGATTCTATGATTCAATTACAGTCAAGGCAAACAACAGAATCAGTGAGAGCCTGAACACTGCTGGTGTGTGCCCAAATCACACCATGAGGAGGCGGCTGCCCTTGACTATCTGTACAATTAATCTTGTACAGACTGTTCAGTGACCTTAGCAACAGGAGACCAAGAAACTGATGAACTACTGCCTATGTATCAGTTTGAGATCCTCAGATAAAGCACTAGGCAAAAACCATTGTTTGATGTAAAAGCTGCATTAGATCAATGAATAATTCACACTGGCAAGCTGTCCACTTCAATGAGAGTACACACAGAGTTCAACTGTAAACTGAGTTAAACATTATGAACGGATACATTTGTTACATCAAAATTAATTAAAAACCCAATCACCCTTAGAATTACACATTGCTGCCTCTATGAAATAAAGCTGCATGGCTGGTCTGGATCTGCCCTCCAGCAGACACATATACTGAGGCCCCTGCCAGAGGACACTTATGGCACATATTCACAAGCTCATATCTAAAAGATAATGAAGTCTTTACCAAGGTATTAAACTAAACTAGTACAAGCAACTTGCTAATGGATCACTAGGAATGACAATCCTTTCATCTTACCAGCTGGAGGGAGGTGATCCATTGACTCTGCCTTATGCACGGTGGAAGGTGATGAAGCTCGTTTCACATGCTCAGGAGAGCTCTCCTCCCCAGCTACAGCAGATGGCACTGTAATTGGCTTAACAACTTGAGTCGGCTTTGCAGGCAGCTGAGCAGGCTTCTTGGCAACAGGGGCCTGTGCCAGAGGTTCAGTCTAACATAACAAAAGGAATTTCATATTATATAAATAAAAATCTATTCCAGGGCTGAGGACAGCATCAACAACCATGGTTATCATTTATCAGCCTTCTGGTATCACTTTTGAGGGGAACATAACATTCCAGACAGCAAATTTTAACTTCTGGAGGTTTATGAGTCATGCCATTAGGTAGTTAACCTGTGCAAGTGGTCAAACCTCCACTATAGAAGGGACAAAAGGAATGTTCAACAAGGCACTGACTTCAAAAACAAGCAGATGCATGCAGAAAAAACATCATCTAGCAATTCTCTCCGTTAAAAGCTACTCCAGTTGAAAGCATAAACAATCAGAAACCAAATCCAGAGACAGAAAGAAATCAAACCGAAGTCTAAAGGCTGGTGCTGCCTGACAAGAAGTGTTGAAAATTCTGGGAAAGCACAGAGGAGCTACTGGGATGCAGGATGAAAATACAGATTGAAGTACTTTAGAACAATGTGAGGGGGTGACTAGGATCTGAAGTGTTTGCTTTGAAAATAAAAGCCACACGTAAGACAGTTATGAAAAAGCCAAACTCTGGACTCAAAGACTCTGTAGGTAATGACTCTAATAACATCTCATCTCTCTCCTGCACTATAATACAAACTGAAATTACTACTGAGATCATATACTCTTCAGAGTTATGGGAAATGTATTTCATCTTCCTTGACTGGAAATCCAGTGGCCTCATCTCTGCATATCAAAGAGACAGAGTTTTAACTTTTACACATCCTACTAAGAAATACAAACCTCCTCGTCATCTTCATTCTCCTCCATGTTTGCCAGCTTGCCAGCACTTTCCAGAACAGCAGCTATTGAGCTGTCACCATCCGTTGCTGCAACACCAGGAAGAGGGGGAAATCCTGTGGAGGAAAGGAACACAGAAGAGGTGCATAAGACCTAAGATCTGTCTTCCATATTTCTTCTTTTCATAAAGCTATTTCTATCCAAGCATCTATTACCTCATTTATTTCATAACTGAGCATAACCACACTGAGACCAAGGCCACAAAGCCTTGCTAGATAAAGTCTGAGTGGTGGACTTAAGATCAGATCTCTCACAGATATACAGACTTTAAGATAATGCAGTAACAGAGCACAGTATTCTAAGCTGAGCAACCGGTAGCCAGCCACGGAACCATGCAAACTCAAGACTTTGGTAACAGAGATGCTTCCAGGACCAGCAAAGAATTCAGTCTCCTTTGCACAAAGTACAAGTTGTTGCTGGCTCTTTTTCCCCTCTCACTGCTGCCTCACCTTAAAGGTACATAGTCCAGCAGAAAACCAGTGCTATTCCATACAGTAATAAAACAACACATCGCTAACATCTAGATAACACACTAACAGCCTCTGCTGAAAATCCACAGCAATACAGAGGTTGCAAAGTAAGGCAGAATCACAGTAATTAAATGTGAAGTATATGAAGAACAATCCTTTTTGCTTTTATTATCCTTTTAAGGACGGGAGGAAGGCTGGATGATGGAAAATAAACTCACTTCCACACTCCCACTTCAGTGTCAGCTTTGAACAAGACACAGAGCAACTACTATGAAATGTCTGTTAATAAGATTTATCTTATTAATATGTACCAAGTATTCTTGTTGCTGGTCTCATCAGAGGTGCCAAGAAATAGCAACTAAACTGCTTCTAAACCTAGAGATAGCTCCTACAGGGACAGAACATGTTTAGAGGTACAGAGACAGGCAGAACCCTGTGCTGCTGCCCCCAGTTTGATCCATTATTCAGCAGCGTTTCTGTCTCCAAGGAGATCAAGGCTGGCTCTTATCATCATTCAGATGCAATGAAATGCACTGCCAGTCTATTATAATCTCATTGCTGGTCCCAGTGACTGCTTGATGGTTGTCTTCAACCAAAATCATATGGCCTCTAAATGATGGCTGAAAAATATGTAGCTAATATGTAAGGAAATGGAGGAGTTATACGTATTTTCAGAAGTGTAAATATGGAGTACCTCACCCTTACAGAAACTGGGATTTACCAAGAAACTGATCACTCTCTAGAACGAGGGGTGCCAAACTGCTTTTCATAGAATCACAGACTACCAGGTTGGAAGGGAGCTCAAGGATCATCTGGTCCAACTTTTCAGCCTTCCAGGAACACCTTCAAAGCAGGGAACCTTCACAGCAGTACATGACCTGACAGAGCTGGCACTGCCTACTATACTACTACTACAGTGCTTGCTACTGCCACATTTGACAAAGACAAAAAAGCCACAAGGTCCATGTCCTTTTCCTAAAGTAAAAAGCCTAGGCACCTCTTTGCAGTGCTAAGTATCTTTTCAGGAGAACACACCAGGCACAAGATAAAAGGAATGATGCTTCCTAGGGGAGAAACAGTATCATGCAAAAAAGAGGTGGAACATTCATAGACGACCTTTTACAGATACAGCACTACGTGTGCTCTGAAGAAGTTGAAAAGAACACACAGTCTCAAGAAGCAGCTTCAGTTTCTGCCCATGCCAGTGTCTCAGTGTGACCACAGGCATGACTTGCTTCATCTCTGTACACTGATTTTACTGGTCATCAGAGCTGAATTACAGGTCTGACTTGTCAGGTGCAAGATGATGATTAATTAGATAGAAAGTTCTGAGGCTCCTGGTGGAAATCAATAGAATGGGGTCAAAAATCTCCTTCCTGTAAATTAAAAAGCCAATACATCCCAAATTCAATCTTTCCTCTAGGAGGAAAGACAAACCAGGGCAAATACACAGGACAAACAGGCAACATTTTCAGCACCTGCCCATGGTTAAACTGTAAAACTTTTCAAACAGCACCAGTTTTAAGTTCCAATACTGTCAAACAGGCAGTTTGGAACTTACAGTCGACAATCAGGACTATTCACCAGTGTTAACATTTGGGTGCATATTTATAATCACTTTCACAATACCATCAAACAGCAAGGCCACTGAGAAATACGAGGAGCTGTTCCACAGGATGAGGAGGCAGTATCTGCACAGCTCCTTCAGAGCCCAGTAAGTATACAGAAGATGGCATTAGGACATTTCATATTCACACTTACCAGGAGGAACAGGTAGCTCAGAAAAATTCACTTTTCTCCCTGCTTTATGGGCTCTTATGGCGTCCTGGTATTGCTGCAAACAAAGGCACTCAGTAAGACATAAAACAGAGTTGACTATAAACCAGCAATCATCTGCACTTAGCCACCACAAATACTGCAGAAGACACAGTATTTTACTATAATATGTGCATTGTCTCTCTATATTCTTCCCTCTGTATGCTTTACAGCTTTCCTACTGGAGCTCTTTACAAACAGAAGAACAATACACAAATTATTTCAGCCCTGAAAAAGTTTTCAGCAAGAGAACTAACTCAAATGGCTTTGCTGGATGCAAGCAGCCTGCCACACTTTCATTTACCTTGGCTATTCTCTCGTGCATCCTGCCTTTCCGATCATCCCCACTCGCTTTAGCCTGTGCTGCTGCTGACTTGTACTTCTCAAGCCTTTGCTGCAATGCTTCCAGCACTGTTTTTGGCTGCTGCAGGGAAGCTTGAAATAAGACAGACAAAGAAATGGTATGTGATTTGGATTTCAAAACATAAGAGCTGCTTTCTTCCTCCCCTTCCTTACCTTCTGCAGAGACAAAAACACCATTGCAAAGTCTTACTATGAATACAAAAGTATAGATGGGATCAGGAGCAAACAATACTCAGGACCTAGGTTTACTCAATTCTGATGCAGTTCAGTGCGATAGGGCAGGCTTTAAAGTGCCTTTCACCTGTGCTATTTCTATGGCTTGCAAGAGAAACCCACAAGTCCTACCTGAAGCTTCTCGGGTGTGAGGTTCAGGTGGTTTAAGATCCTGGGAACTTCCCACTGGAGCAGGTACCTTTTGCTTGGATGCACCTTGTACATTTACTAGGCTCTCAAGATCTGCAATGCAAGGAAAGCAGGAAATTTCACTTGTTCCATAAACACCAAGTCAACCCATGTTACTCTGAAAACCATCAATTCAGTCACATCACCTTCCTGAAAGCTTTCTGGCTTCAGAACAGTATCTGCATGGCTAGATAAGTGTAATGTTCCCATCATTCAGAGAAAATGCTTCATAACAGGAAATCTCAAATACCGATTTAATGTAGGTTAGTGCTGCTTGCGAGAAAAGGGAAAAAAAAAAAAGCACAACCAGTTCAAGTATTCTAAGAATTCTCTCCTCAAAATACAATTTGGTGTGGTGGCAGATGGAAGGAGTGAACAAGATTGCTAACTGACTAAAATATTCTAGTAACAAAAGATGTGCTGAAAAAGGAAAGCAAGTAACACCATCCATTCAGACACCCAAGTTTCTGGCATTGTGTAGCAGTGGTTACTTCAGAAAACTATAGAACTGCAAAAATCTTGCACTTTTCAATGTAAGATTGTGTCATGAGTGAACTTTCTCTCTAATGCCACTTGGTGATCAGTTTCTAACCTAAGGAATCATAAATCAAGTAACTTACTGAAATAATCTATCATTTAATTTCTTAGAATAAATTAATTTACTAAAGTAAATGGTTTAAAACATTAAGTTCAATTAAATGTTGGTGGCAATACCAGACCTAGTTTAAAAAGCCCTCTCTTAAAAAGATAGAAGTATCTTTAAAACCAGTAACTTCCTTTAAAATTAAACTTCACTGCACTGCAACCTATTTGGTAATCTCTTAACCTGAACATTACGAACTTCAGTTGACAACCCATAACACCATCAAATATCACAGTAAACTTTAAGGATTCTTTCCCTTCCATTTTTAAATATGATCTATTGTATAAAGCTATAAACCCAGGAATATTAGACATCACTGCCTACTTGAACTTGTAATTCACAGAGAGTAACTTCAATATAAGAACTCGGTTTTCTTCTTAGGTTTTGATTAGAATTTGAACATGCAATAAGCCTCAGACCTATGTGATCTTCAATTCTTACAGTTTTGCAATCAAATGCAGAATCATTTCATTACAGCACAGAGAGACTTCTAAAAGGGCTTCTGTAAGGCAAATCTTACCCTGAGGAGATGGAGGCATATTCTCCAGGTCTATTGGCTGCCCACTGTCCAAAGCTTCCAAGACCACATTAAATTTCTAATGCAAAAAAAACAGAGGATTTATTCTAGTATGTCCAAGTCTTTCTAGCTGCCACAATAAATATTTGACACTCAATGCATGTTGGTAAAGCACAGAGTATGTTTATAATTCATGACTTCTTGTGTGCACACCTTGCCTGCCTTCATGTATTCCTTTGCTTTCTCCAGGTCCCCTTGCTGCTTGGCTTTCAGAGCTGCTAATTTATACTCCTTCTGCCTCATAAGTAGTATTGCTCGTGTGCTGCTCTTCTGGAGATCTGTGAGAATGAAACAGAACATTCAAGACTTATACAGAGCTTGCAAGATGTGCTTCCATTGCTATGTCCATCTATTCAATACCTGCATTTGCCCTCTTTTGCTCTGAACCACACAGCCATCTTAAGTAAGTCCTTTTTTCACCAGTCTCCAGAAGTTCTACCAGACATCATAATCCCACTTTTCCCAATTGAAAAGTGGTCTTTTGGTCAGTATCTCAAAACCCCTTAAAGCTTGGAATTCCACTTGACAATACTGAAGGAGAAACTGAGGCAAAGGAAAAGTTAAGTGAAAGATACTGATACAGTGCAGGTAAGAGCTCTCCAATAATAATTGATGCCACTGCCAGAAATTCAGCATCTCACTGACTACTCTATCTGAAACATTCAGCAGGGAAGTTCCAACATAGTGCTTTGCTATAAATATCAAGAAAGATATAGCTTTAAATAGTGTTGCGATTGCTTATCCCCTCAGATCAGGGTACCTGTTTCTGCAGTGGGACTAGAAGCATCGTGACCCTGTAGAGACTCTGATTCCACATGTTGCACTGCTTCATGAGGGGTCTTCTGCTCATCATCTGCAGCAGACTCATCTTTATTCTCCAGTAGGTCACCAACTGAATCTCCTGTATTCTCTAGCTCCACTCCTGTAGCTTGGGATAAGTGAGAAGAACTCTTTCCTGTTGCAACAGGAGGTGGCATTTCTTCCTCATTGATTTTTTTGCCTTTCTTCACTGCAGCCAGCATGGTTTCTAGTGTCTGGCAGAGATGGAACAGCAAAGTCAATAGGAATTTTCATCAAACATGCTACTAGCATAAAATCATTAAAACACAAATTCATTCCCTTACACCTGATGAGATCTATTACACACATCACTACAGGCTGCTGCCCTTTAGCTCTCTATTTCCCTGCAAGGCCAACTTCAGTGCTAGTGAAAGGTGTCCAATTATCAGAGCAACACAATGCAAAGGACTTGCTACCCAAACTACATAACTGCAAGTACCTCAATACCCAGAACTGTTGGATAACTGATGTGGCCCACTCAGCTCTGCCACAGAAAGTCACCAAGGAAGCCATTTATACTAACTGCAGATGGATTTTGTGTCTTCAAAATAAAATACACTACTGTGAAATGCCACTGCCTATGTGGATTTAGGGAAGAAAGGAGCATGCATACCTGCCCAATGCAATGAGAAAAGCCATTAATTATTAACAAAGGAAATGGAGCTTCAGCTAGTGACCTACGGCAAGCAGCTCTCACCATACGTAACATGGGTTAACTGCTGCTCGTATTTTTAAACCCCTTCCTCCAGCACAAACACTACCTTCCTCAGTAAGTTGTTGTAGTTTTGTTTGAAATTTAAGGTTCAAAGACCACCATGCACTTTAAGCCAAAACAAAAATTCTACTTCTTTCATCTTCCACAGAAACCAAAATAGAAGCACAGAAAGACAACAAAATAATCTCATCAGTGCCAGAATTGCTGCTATTTTTGGCTAGCCATGACATTGTTTGACCTATTAAGCAACAGAGATACCGGGACCGACAGCACGCAAGATGGGGATTCAGACCAGTACAGCAACCCACACACAGGCCCCTCTCCTCCACATGTGGGATGACAGACTGACGGGAAATGGAATTAAACATTGAGATTAAACTTCACAGTTCCAAGAACTAAGGACACCTTTTGTTGGCATGTCATTTTGCTAATTAAGGAACTGTGAGCTGTGAAATGCGATCTGCTCTATTATCCTTAGTTACACTGCTTAGAGACAGAGCAACTCCCTGCCTTGAAAAATAAAGGAAGTGGCAAACAGTGCACTAAGCTTCGGTGTTGGATGAAATAAGCTGCTTTGCCCATCTCGCTCTCTGAAAGGTCAGGTAGTTTAATGTATGTTCCTTTCAGAGGTAGCAGGCAGAGGACGCATACAGACATCTTCTTTCTTGTGCATTTCCTCCCCTGGGTTTGACTTCAGCTGTTCCCTTTGTACCCTTGTAGCTAGTGAGACATTCTTCCCCCAGTGGACACTGCTGAGCTATAAAGCTTTGCTCAACAAGACCAAGCCGGCTGCTGTGTGAGGTGATGCAAGGGACCAGATAAAAGCGAACAGGGAAATACAGGCACTCTGCACAGCAGCAACCACCAAGCACTATCAACGAACTACAAGCACGCCACCTGGCTGAGAAGATGCAATACTGAAGAGAACACTCCTTGCTGCAATTTTTAATTGCCTTAATGAAAAATCCTGTTCTATTCATTTTCAAGCACAGCCAATGCACTCACAGAAAAGGTTTCACCTTCCTTTGTCTCACAGAAGTGAGTGGAGGGTTAGTATTAAGGTGTTTGTGTTAGGAATGCTCCTAAACTTTGCTTTAAAGTAACATGGAACAGCTATCACAAGTCAAATTCAGATCTAGATTGGCGAGTTTAACATCAGCATTTGCCACAAACCTTGCCTCCAGCTACCCTTATTACCCATTCAACAGAAACAAAGCTAACGTATAAAAGGCATTTGAAGTTACACTTTATCTGTATATCTGTTACATCAAATTGGTAGTAACAAGAAATGCCTTTAAAGTAACTCAAGGCAGCATATTAGAATTTCTCTCCCACTTCAACAAATCCACACATCTGGAAAGACTCTAACCACAGTTTAGAGAACAGACTTTGTCCTCGCCTCATTCACATACCCGATGAACCCAACTCACCTTAAGGCCTCTTTCGTATCGGCGTATTTTGGCCGACTCACCCGACTCCTTTGCGTTAGCAATTGCTGTCCTATAGTTAGCAAGCCTCTTCTCTATTGTCTGTTGCAGCTCACTGGTAACAGCAGGAAGTGAGGTGGTCTCAGAAAAGATAATAAAACAAATCAAGAAAACTTATTTCATCCAACTATATGCGTTTTCTCACAGCACTGCAAAAACAAATACTCCTCTTCCACACACACTCCTGTTAACCAAGAGCACAAGGACGGAACAGTCTCTCAAACAGAGGAACACTTGTACTACCCTAACAGTCCCTGGATCCACCTCTGGGCTTTCTCTCAAAGGCCTAATAGAGAAGAATGGGTGGAGACATCTAGAAAACTCACAGTTACAGGGTAATTGGAGCCATGTGGTTAGGGAGTAGGTGAGCAGAACAGTGAAGTCTCTCAAACACCACACAACAGAGGGTGTGAAGAAGTATTCTGGCACAAATCTTGACTTTTTCTTTTCTTATTTTTAAAACACGCTAGTTTACTCCCTTCTGGGTTTCTTCAACCTGGTTTTACTACAAAAAGAGCTCTTTCTCCTCCTCCTACAGCCTGGAATTAGTTCAGTGACACAAGCAGCCTAAGCAAAGTTATGAGTAGCTACTTACAAAGACTCCCCAGCTACAGGGCTTTTTCAGATGGCTACTAATGCAATTACTGCCATTATCTCTACAGAAACTCTCTCAGACCCATTTATTAACAGGCCTAATGCACAAGGGCACCGGAATCTGTAGCGTAAACAGAAACATGGCAGTAACTGAATAAACTATTTGATTGCATGAGGATTGACAATGAAGCTGAGAAAGCAAATCCTACTGAGAAAAATTCCACAAAGATGCCAAGGATGCTGAGTGCTAACAAGTCTCACAATTTTGGCATGCTGCTCAATAACGGGGAATACAGGAACTCTGGAAGCCTAAGCTGCAGTCTGTATGCTTATATACATGAGGGACAAGACATGCTTGATTCCAACTGTTTACCTCCTCAATTCTATGCTAATATTAAAATATATCTGCTGAACAAAGCAAAAAAAATCACCTGTACCAACACAGCACTGGTTTCCACAGAGAAGACACCAATAGCATAGCTTCTCCTTCCTTGGAGGGCAAGAAGACCTCTCTAGATCCTTGTTTATGACTCTTGTATAAGCAGTATGACAGCAGTGATTCAGCAAAACTGTCAGGAACATGAAGCTCTTTCCTACCTGTGGCTGCAATTCCGGTTCCTCATTTTCTGGTTCAGCAGTGGATGGCTCCATTGCTATTGTTTCATCCTCACAGTTTTCCGTCTCACCTTCCAGAACTTCCTGCAATTCTGCCTAAAGTAAAAGTAAAAGCCAACAAAAGGCTTTTCCTCATACTTTTCTATTTTCTAAAAAGACAAAATAACATCAAGTCTCAAGCCCCAAAATCTTTGGATGGACTTTGAACCCAACCAGAGAGTCTGAAAGTCTTCTATTCCAATCTTTTATTTTATTTTATTCTATTTTTATTTTTAAATGAAACTGGTCACACTTGTATTCACAATAGGAAGCCAGACACCACTTAAAAGCTCCAGGATCACCACACAAATTTGCAGTTAGAGATCTGAAACTGGAGATGTTCAGAGAATTACTTCTACAAAGTTCATTCACACCCAAATTTGAGATTTCCAAAAAGCATCTATTAACACTGGCAGTAAAAACCACTGCTTACCACTCCTTCCCTTAGATCACTCACTGAAATGATAAAGAATTTTTTGGGAGATGCTCTCTCAGGCCAAGCACTATGCGAAGCAGTAGCTAAACAGTGACAGACGTCACTTTAAGGAGAATGTCCCTGGTGGTATTCCCCCAGCTGACTTGGAATGGGATTCCTGCTGTTCCCCCAATTCTTGAGGACCCTCTTGCATATGAATGTTAGTTAGGAAACTCTTATGCTTGTGCACAGGGGGCTGGATCCTGCGAAGCTCTAGATCTAGGGAAACACTTTTGCAGTATTTTAGCTTCTCACTACATAGTTAAGACTTTTTTTGCTAAATGTAGTTCCATCAAAAATCAAAAGCAAAACCCCAAACACAATAAAGACGCACTGAAACTTCTTGCTAACAAAGTTATGCATACCAACAGGTCTGTATCTTTCTCTAAGTCTTCATCATCTGCTTCGTCTTCCTCGTCTTCATTCAGGTCCTTCATACACTCTGCAGCCATCTTTTCAATATGATCCATGGGCAGAGGAGCTGTAAAAAGAAACCACAAGGAGCCATAAAGCCCAAGTAACAATTATGCAGTCACTGGATGTAAATTTTAAAGGAGTTGCTACCAGCTGAAGAAGAGCAGTGGCTTCTTTTGTTTCCCCTTATCAGATACTGCCATAATTAAATGAGAGTATAGTCATGGATAAAGGGCAAAGACTGGGAAGTGAACAACCAGGAAAAAACAATACCAGTATTTCTGAGAGTGACAGTCAAGGCAGGCAGTAAAACAAAGAAAATGACTGCATCCAATAACCTAGCTCAGAAATTAGATGTCAGAGAGAAATAATGTCTGCTTACTAATACTAGGAGCCTGAATGGCATAACCATAAGCACTGTAATAGACTAGCTGGTATGGTGGGACACAACAGTGCTCAGAAAGGACAGACATAAAAGAGAAAGGTATTGTGGCAGACTTGCACAGTACTGACAGTTAAGACTGGGCAAGACAGACAAGCGGGACAGGATGAAACAACTGCTTCAGGAAAAACTTAACAGAATTCACCTCAAGCTCCTTGGCTGATTTAAAATACAGATAAATACTTCTATGATATTATTTACAGAAGCTCTGTCTTTACAAAGTCTTCAGTTTTTCACAGAAAAACTGGGGAATACTACTATTCTTGGCTGTTATATCAAAACTGTATTCTTCAAGATAAAAATCAATGTTAAGATAAAAATCAGTGGTGGCACAAGAGAAAATTAATATAAACTGTTGATAAATAGACCTGATTAGAACTTTCAATGCATGAAAGGGAATTACTGGGGCAGCCTCTGTCCTCAGTAGGAATAAACATCTGATCTAGTTTTAAGCTGATGCTAGGTACTTATGAAAGGGATTTATGACATGACTGTCCGTATTAACAAGGCCTGGATTCAGCATCCCCACTAGGTCTGTTATGTGTCCTTTGCCTCCTGTCAGTTTACCCAAACAAATGTAATTCACTCTTGGTGTAGCCCCTGACTGACAGAAGTAACTTCTGACTCAATATGGAAGAGAAGTGGTCCACAGCCATCCATCCCTAAGTGCCAACAAACTATTTTTTTTCCCCAGTTCTGTCCCTTTTCTTCTCTCCCTCATGTTGAACTGATTGGAGTTAAAAGTATTCTAGTTCCCAAAGATCTGCTGTTATGGATATAACTGAGTTAGCCCAACAGTTAAATGCATGAGATGCAAACACTTTCATTAACCATCCCAGCACACCTGCCAGTGAAACTTCTGTTCACATTTTCTTTTAAAGCCCCAAATATGTTATTCTATGTATTACAACAGCACATACATCTATAAATCAGAACAAAGTTCAAGGCATTTACCATAAATGGTGCTGAGCTCAAAGACTTCCAATGAAACACCAACTAATTAAATCACTGGAGTTTGTATAGGGTCTGCATTATGCTTGAGACTCCAGCTGCTGATCCATTTTCCCAGTATACAGTCTACAAGAATGTCTCTCTCTCTCCATCTCATGTTAAACTAGGTATGTATCCTTTGAATATGATGAGGCACATTAACATCAGTTTTGGAGACATACTGAACAACACAAGCCTTAAGCCAAACTCCTGGTTGTTACAGCTGTTAACATGACAAGCAAGGAGGCACAGCAAATTATCCATATGCTTGAAGACAGCCAGAAAGACAGACAAGGATATCTTTCTACCTTGAAAAACTATTTGTTTTATACATCAAACACCACTGCAAAGTCACACTTGGCATACAAAAATAGAACACTCCACATCAAGGCATCATACTTGTCCTGAGCCTAAAAGTAGCAGCAGAACACTGCAGAGAGAACTGCTAAGGAAATCAGAGAAAGTGTTGTTTCTTCTACCTCTCTAGCTACACTTCTTCGTTTTCTGCATTGCTGTCTAACTCTGGTCTTAACACTGAAAACTCTACTTAACTCCTCCTTGGAGATTTCTCTGCTTCATGCTGTGGCAACCGAAGTTCCTTATCTATCAGGTTCTTTCACCAACTCTCCAAGGTGAATTTATTTGCATACAAACCCCAACCATCCACACAAACGCCTCCGATACTTCCTGATGCAGACACATGACTGTGACTCACAAGTGTCATTAAATGTTGCATAAAATATACATCTTCAGGACAGAGCTTTACAGTCAATTTAAATGCATCTTAAAATGGATCCCATCTGTCTACTGCATTTGCTGAATCAGCTGAAAATGAACTCAGGTACAAAGCTGGTTTTGTTCACATAACTTAATCTACCATATCAGTGCTTCAGTATCTATATCAAACATGCTGCTCATGGATTTAACCTTTAGCAAAACTCTGCAACTAGGACAGTAGGCCATATCCAAAGGCAACTGGCTGTAGTGCAAGGCTCAGAGTGCTCCTTACATGAAGCCCCACTAAAGGCAAAAAAGCCAGTCAAGCCTTCTCAGAAGCTCTAATCCAGTACAGCAAGCTGAGGCTATGATTTCAGACATCCAAGTGGCTGATCAGCTGGCATTTATCAGTCACAGATAGCAGATATCTCCGTACTTAAGATGTTGCAACAGTACAGCTTTTGTTGCCTGTATCTTCAAGGTAGAGGGAGAGACCACCTTCCCCCTTCCCCTTCAGAGCTCTGGAATGTAAATCCAGGAGTGAATTATTGCACCTTGTCATAGCCAAGAACTGAGCACTTGAATGTACTGTACTGGGTCCCTTTTTTTTGGTCTTTCTCCAGACAGGAAGTTTCCTCCCGTCCTTACTGTACCCTCCTCCTTTCCAGGTGCCCCTACCATGCACCATGCCCTCATCACTACACAGTACCAGGTCTCATGAGTCCCCAGTGCCAGCTATCCAGTTGTTCATCTTCCATGAGCTTCTAATCTACATACTCTCAATTCTACCAGGAAAACAGAAGAGCTGGAAATGATTTTGATATAAACAGATTTAGGAGCCATAGAACAGAATCATAGAACACATAACTTTAAAAGGCAGAGTAAATCTTAGTTTTGTACTGTCTGAAGTTTCATTTTCCTCATATGAATAGAGAGACTGAAAAAACACATTAGGTGACATAAGCAAGGCAGGAAGGAAGTCAGCATTTGAAAAGCTGACAGTTCAACGGACACAGATTCACCCTCAAAACACTTTCCTGCATGTTTTAACGATGAGCAACCTTTGCCCAATGGCAGAAGTTCTGCTATTGCACTTCTTAGTACAGTTATGCTTATTAGATTTATGGGTTTACTACAATTTTGACATCTGGAGAGTGGAAATGATTTAAAATCTAGTTTTAAATATAAACACCTCCTCTGCCTCTCACCAGTTACAGTGTGTAGACAGTCTCTTTTTCTAAATACTTGAAATTCTTCATTTCCCTGCAGCTCTGTGTGAAGTCCCTTCAAATATTACAGGCAAAATACTGCAGAACTGTAGCAAGGGTAGGTCCCACTCTCCTTGTCCCATCTCAACCACTTCCTGCTGCCCCTCCCTTGCAGCCACAGCAGCTTTCAAATAAGCAGGTAGCAAACCAGATCAAGGAACTGATTCAGGTGAAAACCCAGCACAACAAGGGAAATGTATTTTTACAGATCAGTTTCCTCAAGCAGCTCAGCCTGCAGCTCTGTAAATATGTACAGCAGCAGCTTACAGGCAGAGCATGTGCACAAGGGACTGCCCCTCTCAATGGCAGCCTTCATTAGCAGCAGTTTATAGCAACCCTGTAAACCACTGAATAGCTGCTTGCAAACACCATCAGACAACATTAACACACGCTTAAAATGTTAAGAATAGTAAGGATCCAGTCCAAGAGACACTCTAACCTCCTGTCATTTCATCAGTTTCACGATCTCCCTCTTAGAAGGATATTCATTGTTGTAACAAGTAACAATATTTGAGTACATTCAGTAAATTCAGTTTTCAAACAACCCAAACATAACAACCAAACAACAACCAACCCTCCACAAGAAACAATTCCCTTTTGATGATTTAATTCATCTAGCACCTACTATACCTTTTTATGGCTTCATAGGCTAAACAAGCATGTCTTTAGTCTTTAAACTGGCTAGCCATCACGCATCCTTATCCTGTGGCTATAGGAGCACAGACAAATAAAGCTCATGCCCATCTTGTGGAGTTACAACTTAAACCTTTCAGGTTTAAGAAGAGTCGTTGCAATTTCAGCTTCTATCAGTGGTGAAATAATAGTTTAGATAAGCCAGTGATTTGTAAGTAAGTGGCTTAATAATTTTATTCTGGTTGTCAATAAATAAAATCCAAACACTATAAAACTTACTTTTCACTTTTGGTTTTGATTTCTCTTCTTTCACTTTCACTCCTGTGATAGCTGCAAGCTCTGCTTCAAGGTCCCCATCATCCCCACCATCCTCTGCAGCCAGCAGCATCTCTTCTGGATTGAAATCTACAAAGAGCCCCAGCTGGAGCCAAGGGAAAATAAAATACCACAGTTAGAATAGAGATGACACTCAAACCCATCACATTGCGTCAATTACTGAAACACTGTCATGCATTCTGGATTCTGCTCTTTGGTTTTTTTAAGGCCCACTCTCATACCACTTCTATTACCAAAATAATGCACACCGGGCATTAATCACTAACTGACATGAGGCACATAAATCTTAATAAGCCACAAATACTCCCTCTAAAACTCCACACAATCAATGATTCCTTAAAATCAAGCCTTTTTAACAGTCTGACATAATAAAGTAAAACAAAATGATGTCTGTTATACTGAACCTCATGAAGCAGATATCATCAGGGAAGTTCAGGGCAGTTCCTGCTAACAGCTAAGCTAAAAGGTATGTAATCATCATTCACACAATACCAGTCTGACATGTGTACACTGCAGAGATTTACCCCTTATGTCTTGGAAGAAGCTATATTCACATATACAGAACTGCTCTGTGCTTCTCCTTACCTCAGTTTGTAAATCACAAACACATGGAAGATGCATGCGCACACACAGCCTTACAATGTATCATGGATTACAAATCCAGGATTGCCTATGGTACACTGGAGAAAACAACCAACTGTCTGGACATATTATCAGCTAAGCAACATATCACCATATGCTGCTTATCGTCATATCATCAGCTAAGCAACAGCATCTTCAGCAATCTTATTAATAACAGTAATCAGAATTTGTCAAAGTAGTAGGGTTATCACTCAATTGTTGTAAAATATGCCAAAGGACATAGGTATCAGAGAAACCTGAGGTCTCAGACTAAAAGATATTCTTCTAAGATACCTTTTTATCACAATTGTTACATTGCTGGTTAAGACACTAACTGCCCCAGAAATAACATTTTTATTCACAGTATGCTAAGCTTTTTTGATAAACATGAATTAACTGAATTAGGTTCATCCTCTGAGGTAGTCAGAATAACTTCCCTCAGACTTTTTCTAAGCACAGGCCTCAGTGTGACTTATCCATCTTCACATGGCCAAGCAGGCAGCAGTGCAGCCTCTCTCAAGCCAAGGAATAAAACTCAGTTGTCATTATTACAACAGTTAACAATCTCTTCCTGCCTCTGAGGACGTGCAGTGCTGCCAGAAGCTGAAGCTGCCTTGTGTAACAACCTTTTTTAACCCTATAGGAATTGAGATGTTGGTGGCTACCGCCTTGAAATGTTTTATGACTCTCTTTGAACTCTTCCAAAGAAGAATGTGAAATATGGCTGAGAAACATGGATTCCAAGGACCAGGAACAGTATTCAAAAGTAGCAGCTATTTGCTAGCCCTGATCCTGCAAGACACTGGGCAGATCATTTAGCCACCTTCTGCCTTATCCACCTCCCTTCTGTAAAACAAAACTAATACATTTGCAGTCTTGGATAGAATGGAAAGAAGATCAGGATACGATTTAGTTAGGAAATATTTATAATGGAGATCTAAATATTAAAGTGCTCTGGAACATGCACACACATATCAATGTGCAAAATGGATCAGGAGCACATCTGAGCCATTCTTCACTACAAGTGCAGAAAGTTAAACAAGTGTAGTAATGAATTCAGTCAAGAACAGAATCCAGCAGTTCAAGCACTGAGTCTCTCAATCTGTTCAGTAAGCAGCATTTCCAATGAAATGAATGGTATTAAATAAATACTTAATGAAGCAGAAAAAGAGGTTCTAAAAAACTTGCATTTGATACACCACATAGCACAAAACCAGTTTAAATCGAGTTAATTTGCAAGTGAGCAAGCTATTAGTGAATCTGCGTCAAGAAACAACCCTCTATGCTGTCAGGCTGAATAACCAACTGTATTGAATTAGTAATTAGTAAGATATCTTAATCAGATCCTTTGTTTATTCTTTATCTGTTTAAAGTGCGGTTCTTTTTTTTTTTGGAAGGGGGAAAATATATTTTCACCTTTATCTTCTCCCTTGCTCAAACAGACTATCTATTACCTCTCCAATTCAGAAACGCAAACTTTCATACTAGAGCAGGAGCAATGTTACAGATCTCTAACTAAATCATTCTGTTTCCAGTATGAGAACGCTGGTTCCTAAGACATCACCAAAAGAGAATATCTTAGCTATTTTTCTATTCTAGCATCCTATTCCAATGTCTTTTTGCATTTCCTTCTATTTTTTATCAGTGACTCCTCCCTCTTGTTACCTGCCTTTATTCTATCTCCAAAAGTTTCTAAAGTTCCACTCTGGTTCTAACGCATTCTTTACCTGTTCCACCCACAATTTGCCTTGGCTGTATTTCTGATTTTGACACTGTTGCCTGACTCCCCACACTGGCCAGGCATGACTACATCGTGTTTCTCTCCTGAAGGCTTCTGAAACTACAGCGAAAGGTAAAGACTGTGAAAAAACCCCAACAGCCACACACACACATCTAAGCTCACTTTTAGTGTGATACAGACTTATTGGTCTACCTGCTCCAAGAAAAAATGATTATATACTAGGAAATTAACTGTTTCTGGTGTAGCACCTTAATGTTCTCCCATATGTGCCCCTGAATTTGTTATCTGATACTACAGTCTTTTTATTTCTGTCTTCTTGGAGATGCAAGACAAGCCTTGGTATAGTTATTGATAAACCAGAGTATACCTGAGGTAGTAAACTACTGTAAGCATGAGTCATGAGGTCTCCTACAAAGATTACAGCATTACAACATTGTGGTTTCCCTGCAAGACCTCCACTGTTGCATATCAGGTATTTACTTTTGAGAAGAATGTGCTGAAGGAGAAAGCAGGAAAACAGGCACCATGCAATTTAATTTTGCCATGGTCCTGCAGTATCTTATTAACACACAGGAAGATTCTAGCAGGAAAACAGCAGGAAGAGGCCTGAGCTGTGGGAGTAGGTTTCCCTACCTGCTTTGCAACCACATCTCCCTAGCCCTTTACCTTCCTTACCTGCTTTGCAACTGCAGCTCCCTGGCCCTTTGCCTGAGGGCTTTTCTTAGGTCTTCTGCCAAGCATGTTGGTTCATTAATTTCAGAGGGCTGTGTCTCTAAGGGACTGAAAGCACACGAAACTGAACGTCAGTATCCCCACCTGTCTCAACGCACCGCCAACCGGACGAAGGCAGGCGGCACAGAGCAGGCTGAGCACACCCCTCCAGCACCCCCAGACACCGGGCAACACCAGGAGAGGGGCGAAAGGGGGCCACACACCAAGGAGCACACTCCCCAAGGCCCAGGCCCGCCAGTGCCGCCCTCCCCACAGCCGCACCCCTCCCTCGGCCTGAGGCGGCTCACACCCGGCGCGGCCCGGCCCCGGTGGCGGGCACCGCTCGCAGGTCAGCGGGACCCCTCCGTCCCCAGCGCCCCGTGAGGGCGGGGCAGGCCCGGCCCGCCCCGTACCCCTGCGGAGCCCTCCCCGCCCCGGAGCAGGGAGGAGCCGGCGGAGGCGATAGGCTGAGAGCGGGGTAAATAACCGCCGCCTGCCGCCCAGGGCCGCCGCGATGGGTCAGCCCGCAGCGGGCAAGCCCCGGCTCACCTCGGCCTCCTGCAGCCCGCCCAACGGCGCCCGGTGAAGCGCCTCCCGCCCGGCACGGGGACGCCTCGGCCGCGGCTCCAAGGCGGCAGCGCGCCTGCGCGAAGGGGCGGGGCCAGCGGAGGCGGGACCCTCGGGGGCCTCACGGGGGGAGCGGGTTTGTAGCATGGCGGCGTTACTTGAGGTAAATGGTGCGAGCAGTGCCTCTTTTAAACCGAAATGAACCCCAAAAGCCCACGGTGGTTACTTGAATGACAGTTTTTCTTCTGGTGTTTTTATTTTCCTAGTAGGAAACAGCCTCCTCCCTTCAAACTAAAGTTCCTTTTCATTATATCATTAAGTTTAAGCATATCTTAACGTGTCTTTTACACTCAATGAAGAAAAGCTATATAAACAGCAATGCCACCAGTCTTAAAAGAAGGCAGTGATGGAAGCAACCTTTCCAAGCTTCCACACCTCAGCTGAAAGGGGACCACTTACCACACTATCTTAAAAACAAATAGCTTGATTTCAATTATTTAAAATGCTTTGAAGCAAATTTATTATATCAAAATATACACCAAATATTCCAGCCAGCTATTTAAAAAAAATACATATCACTATTTCGTCAATAAAAATACATATTAAAACCTCTATTTTTCCTATTCATCCTTGAGGGCATACATGATGTCGTCCTGGCTGACGTTGAGTCGCACCCGCAGCTCGAGGTACTTAGCACTGGACTCCACCAGCAAGAGCCTGCAGGCACCGAGTCTTGAACAAACTGCCATCACTTCTGACACTGTAGGGCTCGGGATGCCTTCCATTCTACAGAGAGCTAGAAGGTGACGGTAGACCTGTTAGAGAGAGAGGGAGAACTAACTGTTAGGGCTTTCTTGAGGAACAAGTAATTCCAAGCTATAATTTCCTTTTTTCATAGAGCCAAAAAAGCAAAACAATTTGCAAACCAACTTGTCTGCAATTTAAGTAACTGGATCATTTCACCTGTTATTACACCTCTTGACTAGGTGGCCTAAAGTTTACCCAAGCAGATTAAGAGCTGCCATACAATTACATATCAATTCAATTCACTCAGAAGTGATACTCAGGCCCCAGTGGCTGGTAAACAAAAGCCACACTGACTACAGACATAGAATCATAGAATGGTTTGGGTTGGAAAGGACCTTAAGATCATCCAGTTCCAACCCCCTGCCATGGGCAGGGACACCTCACACTAAACCATGTCACCCAAGGCTCTGTCCAGTCTTGCCTTGAACACCACCAGGGATGGAGCATTCACAACTGCCTTGGGCAACCCATTCCAGTGCCTCAACACCCTCACAGTAAAGAACTTCCTCCTTATATCCAATCTAAACTTCCCCTGTTTGAGTTTGAACCCGTTACTCCTTGTCCTGTCACTACAGTCCCTAATGAAGAGTCCCTCCCCAGTATCCTTATAGCTCCCCTTCAGACACTGGAAGGCTGCTATGAGGTCTCCACACAGCCTTCTCTTCTCCAGGCTGAACAGCCCCAATTTCCTCAGCCTATGAAAGATCACAGCTTAGAAAGGCATGATGCACCTTTAACCACAGGAGAACACACTTCTCAAATCATGCAGACTGGTAAATTTGTAACAAGAATTAGTTGGGGTCTTCTGCTTTGCTATTTAGAAAAAGCAGATAAAAACACTTTGGATGTTAAAGGAAAACGAAGGGGAAAACAAACCAGTCTAACAAAATACTCTTTGAAGTTTGAGTAGTGATCGCACAGTGTATCTATGCAATCAACTGATGCAGATGTTCAGGAGCCAGTAACAGAAAATGCATTAATTTTAATTAAAATTTAAAATCATACTTATGAAACAGCAGAACCAGAAAACTGGCAAGTTATTTTAGATATCTAGTTCTAAACATTTTTCTAAGTGTTAACATCGAGCTTCCATACTGTGAATCATGAAGACTCTGTGCAGAGACTTCACAGCACTGCTGGTACCAGGTATTTTATGGTCCTCCTAAAAAATTGATGTACCTACTTCTATTGAGAAGGACAGTGCTATGGAAGTTGGAATCAACTTTCAGTTTTCCTCCTTGAACTACATTGCCTGATTATATTATATTGTCTTCCATCAAGTTTTAAGACTAAAACTCCAAGTATTTAAATAGTTACACTTTGGCCTGACCAAAAAAAGAAGAGGTGTAGAACTAAGGGGTAAAGTGCCAAAATTAAGGGGGGGAAGATTCAGAACACAAACATACCTGTTGAACTGTTGCCTCTTCAACTCCTGCCCTGCGAAACTCTGCTAAAATTGCCTTCAAAAAGATTTGTTCATGGAGCGAGGCATTCCTGCATATCAAACAAACAGACAAAAGTCAATCTGTGAAGTTCAGAACTTATGAAACATTAGAGAAAAAGTCTGGAAGGGAAATTACTTCTTGGTAACCACCTATTTAAATGCAGGTTATCTTTCTACCATAGAGGGGCAGTCTGGGTCAACCAGCCATTGTATTACAGCCTGCAGCTCTGGCACCACAATGCACTGCATTTCATTTCACCTCACCTCTCTTTCAATGTATCTGAACACAGCATTTCATTCCATACATCATAAATGTTCTGCAATGTGTATTGATCAACTTACATTCATGAATTTACAAATTAACATTGAGGCTTCCAGGCACAAGTAGCACATTAAAAGCAGCACTTGCATATCCAGCAGAATATCCAATTTTCATCCCTTACTCCACCATCTGGGATGAAACAGAGTTTGGGATGTTTTGTTTTTGACCAGAACTGGTAAAGCACTTTACCAGTTCAGCTTGTGCAGACCAGAGAGTCAACAGAATTTCTCATTTATTCCCTTAGGAAACGTTTTGGAAGTCCTAAGAATCTATTTATATTAAAGAAAGAAACCAAATGGGAACTTCTTGCATCCTGCTTAGGCATCTGTGGCTGCATCTAAGCGAGCAAAGATGGTGGCATGATACAAGCAGATGTGTAGAGGGGAATACTTTGACTCTTGAGGACCTGATGACTACACTATGCACCTCTGAGTGGTTTTTCCTTCAGTCTGGCTCAAAGTCTGGTCCATTAAGCTGATATCAGTAGTGTTTGTAGTGGTGGGCTCATGGGTAAATTCTCTAGATTTACTCCCAACTGAAAGGAATTCAAATACATGTACTTGGAAACTGCTGCCTAGTGAAATCAATGTACAGTACGCAGGGACAAACAGGAAATTCCAAAAGCCCCCTCCTGATCTAAACATCCTGTATAAACCTGTACAAGGGTTTCTGTGACTTTGTTTCCCCTTTAATTCCTGTTTTGTACCTCTCCCAGCTATGCTACAAGGTTTGTTTTGTATCACACTTTAATAAAGCACAGTGCATCACATATGCTCCCAAACAGTGGTGAGGACAGACTGAGTGGTTTCGGAAAAGAAGTGAAGTGAAAGAGATACAAAAGCAAGGAGATTCCTCTGGGATGTTTTTACCTGATTGCATTTACATATGGTGATGAGAACATTTCATCTATGGCTTCAGTCACATGGGCCATCCTGACTATCTCAGGGGTTCCCTTTTGGCTATCGAACTCACAGATCTCAGTGGCCCTTCTGCAGATGTCAAGACAACGTCTGGCATCACCAGACAGTGCTGCTACCTGAAAGTGAACAGGACAGGTTTGTATTTACTACAAGTTGAAAAAGCGAACAGAAGAATCAACAGACAAAAGAAAATCCAACAAAACAACCCAACCACAAAACAGGAGAGCAATGCTACTGTGAACTATGTTATTCAAACTGGGATTCTAGGAACAATCTCACTGACCGAAACCAACAGAAGTAGCCCTGCTACACCATGATTTGGTTATCACAAATTCAAGACTGATCTTTTTTCTGTAATCAAGAAGTCAGAGGTTAAAAAAAATAATGTAGGAAATTCAATCCACTGCCACACAAGGGTTTTTTTTAGGATCATCCAATGACTCACATTATACAAAACACTGGAGAAAGCTGACATCATTACACATGACTTGTCATATCCAGCTCTTGGAATATACTGCCGCCTTCACAACGTAGGTGGGAAATGCAAGGACACTGCTTTAGCAATGTTTCCTGCAAAAATACCCTGTATACCTTACAGAGAGCATAATGTGAGATCTGCTATTTGCACCCCACTTGTCTCCAATACAGAACCACAGACCAAGTCTGACTACTAACATTCTCCCCTGCTGTACCCCACACTCTCTACCTAGCACAACACAGAGGATGTACATCTGCACTGTGCTTACCTTTCTGGAAACCAGCTGAATTGCATCCTCTTCAAATGCCTTTATGTTGTTCAGTCTGGATGAAATAATTTGCTGTAGCTGTTTGTAGGTGTAGGGCTGAAAGGACATTCTGGTGAGGCCCTACAATAAACAATACAACACAGTGAGAAGCATTTGTAATGCTTGAAAACTCTCAACTGCTCAAGCATAGCCTGTATAGTTGGTTTTATTTTCTCTACTAGGAACACTCTCTCTTTCACATCCTTCTCCTCCAAGTGATATGCTCCAATCAGTTGTTCCACTTTGTGAAGTAAAAATGCAAATCCACAAAACTGACTAAGTGAGGATCCCTGTTGGAACTCCCCACTGAAAGGCCTGAGGAGCAAGTGAGGTTGCTATCAAAGTTCAAATTCCCTCTTACAAAACTTGTTTACAAGTCGGAACCACCTAATATGAAAACCTTTGATTACAACTGGTGTACACTTTAACACAGAAACAGCAGAAGCTCTGAAAGAATATTCATCTCTCCTTTAGCAAATCTGTGTACATCTTTAGTTATACTATTGACTTCACGTTAGCAATCAAACTGCTTTCAGAGGAGGAGGACTATCTGTGTTAGAGATGGTGCGCTGTCTTTCATATTCTACAGGCGGCCCGAGTTTTGCATTTCTTATGCAAAATTCTTCCCCCTTGTGACTATATGGACTCAGCTGATATGCAGGTTTAGTGGGTGGGGGAAAGCAATTCACACACTGTGGAGCTATTTGAGTCACGGAAGGTTGGAGGCACAGAGCACTGATTTTCGCAAATCACTTTTCAGAGCAGCAATAAAGAGATAACCCAGGAAAATGTATTCAACATCTAACTTTCTGTCCAAAGGTATCCAACAAAAGAAGTCTACAAGCTGGTGATGGCTAACAGATAGAACTAACTAGGTGGCTGGAATGCAAGGGGAAGAGGAAGGGAAACCAGAAGATAGTTTTCCTGAACTCCAGAGTAAGCAGCTTAACCGTGAAGCACGACATTTGATTATCCAGATTTTAATATGTTTAAAAGACATCTGCATTCCTAATTTATTCTTACAAGAACATAATGTACTTACACAGCATAACATCTGATTAGCAAGCCAGCTCTTTGCTAAAATTTATGTGTTCATTATCAGCCCTCTGGAGAGGGAATTACAAAAGCATTGTTCAACCTTGGATGTAACCAATCCTGCCTTTCTCCTGGATTACTTTTAATTGCATATAGTATTTAATCTGTTTTCATTCTACAACATAGCAACAGAACTGCTAGGACATACCAGCCTGCTAGCTACTCTGTTCATCATTATTCTCTCTGGCAAGTCCATGGTGTTAGCGATGGCCAAGATGATTAATTTGGAGTGCTTTTGAGTTGGCCAGTCAAATAAATTGTACATCACATTCTGTTTCCGGGTCCACAGAAGATCAAGCTGCAGAGATAGAAAGAGAAGAATTAGACTGAAAAAGAATAGCTTTGTATTTACGAGACCTGATGGGGGTGCGAGAGCCAACTCTGCTACATAAGACTTCTTACGTGATTCTGAACAAGCTGTCTCTGTTGCATTTCCGTTATCCATCTACTGGTAGGACTGCTTCCTCTGAGTTAGGGCATTAATCTCTTTTGGAAAAGCGCAGTCCCACTACATGCTTGAGCAGTATTAATCACAGTAGAGTGATTAAACAGCTGGAGATTTTAAACACTATTGTGATATTAATGCCACATCTAACAAGATTAAAAGACCCTCCATGTAAGAACCTGAATAAGCTCACAGCAAAAAGAAGTATGTATTTATTTATTACTGAACACAGCTTACTTGAAGGAGTTTCAAAACTGGCTATGATTTATTTCACGCTGAGTTTTCACACTGGAAAAGCAGCAGCTTCCAGACAAAATACAGTTGAATTCTGTGGCATTTAGGACTTGACAGAACAAGTCATTCTATGACTTGGACCAAAACAAAACATAAACCCAATGTGAAATCCATGGCAGAGAACAACATAGGAACAGGATACTTGCTTATTTAAATTCAGTTTCCTAATAAGGCTAAGAGGAACTCCTTGTGCGACTGATCTGCCAAGTCTGTTCCTTTTACATCACATGATATACTCTAAGCATGTATAATTTGTCTGTCTTCATCCTCCAAAAAATAATGTCCTATGATACATCAGGGAAAGAGAAAGAAGGATTCTTTGTCTCACCTCATCCACTACCAGCACTGTGGTCTTCCTCTTTGGTCCAGGTGCACTGAACAGTTTTCCCAACAGTACTGCAGCATGGGTTGCAGTCACCTTTTGACCTGTCAGTAACTGGACAAGGATTAAACAATGCTGCAGGTTAATCACACCAAAACTCTGGAAATAGGAAGTTTAACTCCTATTTGGTTTTAACTTTCCTCTAGCAATCAACACAAAGCATCTAGATTTTGGCATGGGGAAGCGGGGTTGTGTGTAAAAAAGTAGCTCATAAGATACTCAGGTCTCCCAGAAGCTGTCCATAAAGGAGCACAGAAGAATACATAGCTGAAGAGAAAGACCTTTAGAATTTACTGTAATTATATAAAAACAAGCACAGCCAGTAGTCCCAGATGAGGTAACTGCAGATTAGTTTGTCATAGAAGTCCAGTATTGTTGACAGAGACAGTCCCTCTTTAGCTGGATTGCTATCATGACAGGCTAGTTAACAATTAAGACCCTCTTAGTAATTATTGTTCTGTTATACTGACTTCCAGAGTTGTCATCTGAGTAACTTTTTAAACAGAAAAAGTTATAGAAGTGGAAACTATAAAAAGAATCTAGTTTAGATTTAAACCTGACTGCATGTAATCAGGCTATTCCCCAGCCACTGCCCTTACGCAGCTGAAAGCAAAAGAGTTCAAGAAGTTGTCCATCACCTCAAGTTAACTATTTTTGATCCTCCTCCAAGACAAAAGCATATAGTCTCTCAGAGGGACTATTTGATTTGGAAGTATTGATACATTAAGTGCCTTCAATACTGTAACACTGTAACATTGAGGATCTAATGGCAAAGCATAAAATCTCCTTCAAACCAGAAAGCCACTGACAAGGCTTTACTTACCTCTAGTATCTGCACATAAGCTTGGTGAGGGTCAGTCAGCTTCATGCCATTGATCTCTAGAAAGTGGAATGATGGTAGCTCATCATTCTCTGCAGCTTGCTGAAGAGAGCACATCACTTCACGGACAGTTGCAGTTTTACCAGTACCAGGCACTCCAGAAATGTACATGCACCTACAAAAGGAGAACACTCAGCAGCTTGAGCAGAATGCTAACACTCTTAGGATCAATGAGCTGGAAATTCCTGGGCTCAGAGACCAGACTTGAATACTGCTCCTTTGTCACTCCAGGCAAATACTTTATGAATATAATTTACCTCTTTAAAAAGAAAGAAAATAAATGGTTTCTGAGACATCTAAAATTGACTAGTTATATTTTGGTCTTTAACTTGAATCTGTACAATAAAGGAGCCCACATTATTTTTATGCACAGCCCTTCTTAAGGAAGCAAAATACCAAGAGAATTCAGCTAGAAACTTTAATTCAGCCAAATGATGATAACCTTTTAAATAAAAGCAGTGTTGATTGTCTGACACCACAACACTGCTGTTATGCCATAGGGAGATGTGGTGTTGGCTACAGTCTCAACAACAAACTCACCCTCCTGTTTCATCAATAAGCTTGCTTTCCACAAAGTTATAGATGTCCTGGTACTCTTCCTCACGACAGGGCAGAGATTCTGGGACAGCAGAAACATGCAGCCTTTGGATTGAAAATAAGAACAAGAAAAAGAAAGTTTAAACAGGAGGTCCAAGGTTGGCATTTTTGCAGTTCTACATGAAGGGCCTAGTGGGGAACACAAGGAACGAGGTGCTCCACCTCTCACAGCTGCGTGTAGCTTTCCAAATCTCCTACATACTTTAAGCCTGAGCACCATTATCAAACATCCCAAAAGAAATGGCCTTGTCTCTCTAGATGTATTATAGGCTTAAAGAGGGCTGAACAATCATCTTCAGAAACAATCAGCACGAATATGCAGTAGTAAAGATCTAGTTGGTTTAATTCACAAAAATAACTGCCAGTGTAGAGGTGGGATAAACCAGGGGAGAGTACTTAGAAGAAACTGAGAAAGCTACAACTCAGTTTGAAAGATACAGTCAGTCCTAAATGCCTCCCCCGCACTGTGAACATCTACAATGAGAGCTATAAAGCTTTTTCATACATTAAGGGGAGACAGATACTGTACCTTTAAAATCTAAAGCTAGTGAAAGAGGATATTTATTCTGTGCAACATTAGAAAAACAAAGATATTTAATTCTGCAGGACTTACCATGGACTGGTTATCATAATTTGAAATTGTAAAAGTATATTGTAAATGCTGCTAGTATTTGCAAATCTGGTATTGTACTGTAAATTCATAAATGCTCTGCTGGTATCAAACCATAATGCGTTTTTACCAAATTTAGACACCATGGTAAAGAGAACATTTCCCTCCTTCAGCACAGCCTACTGCTATGCACACCTGATGCAGAAAAGATTATATCCTCCCTGAGCACGCATTACAATTACCTTAATCTGGCCTCTTCTAGTACACTGGCTGGTTTCTGTGTTGCATTTTTGCGCTTGGGAATCTCAGGAGTCGCATTCCGGGGTGTCTTGGGTGTGCCTGGCAAAGGCTGCAAAGAAAAGTTACAACCTCATATTGATTTTCTACAAACAGCAATTTCTGTTGGAGACTGATCATTCATAAAAGTTTCCCAAACATTGCTTGGGGATGCCAGAGAATAAGATGAACAGAAAAAACAATCTTTACAAAGGGAATTACATACATGCCTCATACCCTTTTCTTCCCAAAGATAAAAAAGAAATTGGAAAGGGATGGTGACACCAACAATTACACCTTTTAACTGTCTGAAGGACTTTTAAATCGTGAATGCTTTTCTGAAGTGTTATGTTACAAAGTGATCTGGTTCTTTAGAAACAGCAAGCAACTAGGAGTTGATCTACCCGAATTTCATTGTCCAAATAGACAAGTGTTTTATACATTTATATATCCTACCGTGTCAAAGATCCTATGAATCAAGATAATGTTTCATTAAAAGCTAAGGGGTTCAGATACTTCATTTGATACACAGGCATCAAACATTCCAATAATTGGCTTGGAAATAATAAACCATCTCTCTCACATGGAACTTACAGTTTTCTTTGGGGTCCTGGCAGGGGTGTGAACTGAAGACTTCCTTGAAGATTTTGGGGTGCTGACTGTTCCACTTAATTTAGTTTTCTTTTCTGGCGTAAAGCTCTCATCATCCTCTTCTTCCTCACTACTTGAAGAGAACAAGCTGTCTGAGCTAGATGAAGACTCCTCTTCCTTGTTCAACTCTAGTGCATTTAATATGCTACGAGAAACAGAAATGAAGAGTTTTAAAAAAAACCCACATACAACAATGCACACTGCAAAGGATCATTTGTACATTTTCAGCTTTTTCGGTAGTTATCATAATGGATAAGCCAACATAGTTGCCACTTGAGCTGTTCATTTGCCATAGCTATTTAACGGACTGGTTTAAAGGAAGTCAGTTTTCTGATGAACACCACGAGTTGGCTTTAGTTTTTATTCACATTGCAATTGAGCTGTGCTACTAGAACCACTTGCATTTCACTATTAAGCTAGACAAACGTCTCAAGGCTTCAAGCTGTCAGTAGCAACGTGAATAAGAGAGCACAGACACAAAAGTTCACCTGATTTGCTCTGCAATGCGAGAGCTTGTCTGCTGCACACAACTTCTTCTAGAGCGAAGGGTCAGTACAGGGCTCCGACTATGCAGCTCCCAGCATTTATTTGGACTGTAAAGAAAACACAAACTGTTTGTATTTCTTTGCATTACACTTGCGAAGATGAAGCCTTTCAAACTTCAGGCTCAATTGTTACTACACCTGTCAATCCAGTATGAATTCTTGTTGACAGTTATTTACAGACTGGCTACGGCATGGATACCGACAGTACAATTTCTCCTCTCTTCAATGTATCTTTGCCAAGAAAAAAAACCCAAACAAACAAAATATTTACTACAGTAATTTTGAATTAGCAGCCGAATTATTTTGCACACGTAACACTGCCAAAATGAAGAGACAAGGGCTCCAAGGTTTGGTTGGTTGTGGTTTGTCTTTTCTCTTTCTTGGGCTCTTCTTCATCCCTATCACAGGAACATTTTACCGTTAATACAACCTTCCAGCTAGTTCAAAGGACACAATGAGATGAATTATAGATGTTTTATTTGTTGATGGCTCTTAGAAATTATTTTAGATCTAGAAGTACTGCTGAATGCTGTTACCTTTCAATGAAGGGCAAATGTTTTTATGCTATACAATAACTGACAAAACCAGAGTGCAGATCCACCAAGTGTTGCATCCACATCTTTACACTTTGAAAGGAGGAACGTGACTTTGTTTTACCTTCTCGCAACATTTTACACAAAAAAGTCTGATCCATTCTCATCCTGCCCCAGCTTAATGCCATTTTTAAAGACTGTGTGAAGACAGACTTAAATATTTATGCTTTATGAGTTTTAATTTCTGCATAAAAATTAGCACGAAGTATACATCCAAATATGAGAACGCTCATGAGGCCAATCACATCCCTTTCTATACATCAACAGTTGTCACAAATAGGGCACATTTGAGCCTGTGATGTGTGCTGCTGGGAAAATGATTTTTATCCATGTTGATGAGTACAAACAATAATGATCAGTAATATAGCTTCAGTTCCCTTTTACATCATCCTACCATTTCTATCTACAGCAACTTCTCTCTGTTCTTGTAATCACAAACAGTGTGCATCAATCTCTTTAAAGTCAGCTCCTCTTGTGATCCCCCTAATCACTCATTCATCTCCCAGGAACATGCTTTCTAAAGCTTTAGTGCTACCCCCCTTCTCTCAGTTATCTCAACAGGCAAAACATGCTACACTCAGAGACTTCACCTACTTCACCCTCCAGAAGTCTTTCATAAAGTGTGCTTTAAGAGAACTACACACAAACAGAACTCCCATACAAAAGTAATTACAAAAAGGCACTTACGATACAGTGTCATTTTTCACATCAAGATTCTTGGCTTTCCCACTGGAGTCTTTGACTTTAAAGGGGGATAATTGTAATGATTCAGTAAACCTCTGCCAGTACTCTTCACTGTCAAATACTGAATTTTCCTTATCATTGGTATGAGGTATTTTTGGTGGTGAGCTTAAAATGCCGGTGAATTTCACTTTTCTTTTAGTAGCTGATGGTTTTAACGGTGCTATGGCACCAATGTCATCATCCAAAAGATCCAAAACTTCACATCCCAGGAATCTGTCTTTAGGAGATCGTGTGGGACCTAGGAATCAAGAGCAAAACGAACTTTTGTCAGGCTTTAATATGACTGGTTTGGTTAATTTTCAGAAGACGTGGCAAGACGGGTTCAATGGCTGTCATTTAAATGACAGGATATGGCATTACAGTCCAGGAACAAGGAACTGAATCGCTAGAAGGCAGACACTTCCTCCGAAATGACAGCTAAATAGAATACAAACTGGTGTTTTTCCAGTTTTCTGACCCACCTCCATCGCTTACAACTTCAGTCAGGCTCCAGTTTGAAAATGCTGCATGTTACACAGGATCCAATGTGCTTATTCAGTGTAAGCCCAATAGAAATATTCTAGCGCACCATTAGTCAGAAGATTCAAGTGAGATGTTCTGAGGTCAAGTTAGGCTGGTCAGTAACATTTCAGCACTTTAAATTTAGACTTACCAGTTGCAAATAAAACATTTGTAACAGCAGTTGGATATAAGCAGTACAGTTGCTTGGAATAACAGACATGAGACAAACAACTGACGCACCCAAAAGTCAGGCTTGGGCTAACCCCAGAACCTGCATATGATGACTAAAAATACTGATGTTGAATATTACCATCATCTGAACTACACAAAAGGAAGAGGCACTAAACATACTCCATTCAAAACTACCAAATAGACAGGATATTGCCATATACGTACTGTTCAACTGTAACTTCTTCCTCGCTGTTGGAGTTTTGATGCCATTAGCCCCTCTTTGTGAATGTCTCTCCTTAGCGAGGGAGGACTTGGAAGCAGAATGTTTCGATTCGATTTCCAACTCAACAGGTTTTGGTTTTGTGGCACTCCGAACACCACTTTCTGTCTCTTTTTTCAGAGGGGAAATGATGTCCAAAGGAATAAATGAGTTCGAAGAGTTTAGGATGCCACCTCCTTTCTTATTAGCGTCTTTCAGCTTAGAGAATATGTCAGGGGACAAAGTCTTAAAGCATTTCCCATCCCAAGACTGTTTTACATAGAAGATGTTTTCCTTGTGCAATGCAGTAGGCGGTTCCTCATTCAGATGTAGGGGTATTACCTGTAAAAACAGAAAGTACCAAAACACACATACCTTAACATTTACTGTTAATTTAGCATTCAAGTATTTTCATAGCATTCAACTATTTTCTAATCATATATCTTGTTATTGGAACTCATGCAATCCTTCGTTATATAGGGAAACATGTTCAACCTACATTTGCACTAGCATAAGCTTATTGCACTACAGAACTCCCATTCACATAACTTTTTCACATACAAACCTGTAAATGAGCTGGCTGCCAACATCCAAAGCGATTTTAGGATGGAAAAAAGAATATTAAGTTTTCAATGATCCTAACATATGTCAACTGCAGTAACAAATACACATCACAGATTTGGTCTGGGAGGGAATAAAGTAGCTGCACTGTTCTATTATGCTTTCCAGATTGGTTCTGTTTCTTCCCTGTGTGTGTAGAGGGGCTGCAGTACATACCATGGTGCTTTTAATAATGGTCTCTGCAGCAATATCAGTGTCAAAGCCAGGAACCTGATCAAAAAACACCTCTTGGGAAGAAACCTCTCTTTTAAGCAGTTTCCGTTTGTTCGGTGGTACCTCTGTAACACGAGAGAACCACTGCACAACCGCACGTTTCACCTGAGCACCTGCAACAGCGAAAACAAGTCAGTGAACAGTAAGAATTTTATTGTATCCCAAACAGTTATTACCAGACCTCAGTGACTTGAAGCTGAAATGCCATCAAGGATTGAAATCCACCCTGAATACGAGTGAGAAAGCATCAGAGGAGAGATTTCAATTCCCATTTTCTAAACTAAATTAAAATGTTTGACCTGAGACTTTTAAGGACTAAGACAACCTACACAAGGGTATCAATGGGAACACCTGGAGACCAGGCTCCAGACACTATTACAAATGAAGAGGTTCCTTATTTGCATAGATGTGATCCAAGTGAACCCCACTATCCAAAAGCAGCAGCATAAAAGGAGAACTGAGAAATTTCCCAATGTTATTTTTAATGTCAGTGTATTTTAAAAGTAAGGCAGGAACATATTCACTGCCTAACAAACCAGCACATCCTGCTGCTGACAGATCTAGGAGGAAAATCTGTTTGTAGCATTTATTCAGACTAGGTGTGTAGAGAGCTGAAAGAAACATCTGGAACATACTACAACTGCATACTAGGTTACTCTCTACATTATAAATGTTCATCTTTGAATGAAAACAAAGCCACATTTCTTTAAACAAACTTCTCAAAGATATATAACAAAAGGAGAATCTTGTTTTCAAGGACGCTTCATGGATTTCTTTCCAGCACGAGAAGAATATTCAGTTATGTTACAATAAATGTGTATTAGTAAATAAAGAAGCTGCAGTGAGATGCATTTATGTTTTTAAAAAGAAATATAAAAAACCCCAACATTAAAACATTATTATGCTGGCCCAAAACAAACCACAAGTGTTCAAAGAAATCAGACATTGCTAATGAGTAGTTTCTAATCCAGACAGTCTTTGTATAGCCTTCCATGATTTATCTTTTTATATTTATATTTACCTACAAACAATCAGTTCTGCAAGGGGCAGAAGTGATGAGCCCCATTTATCCAGCCTTGTACCTTGCTGCTAAGTAACCTGATGTCTAATGAGATGCAAGTTCCAGGGCTGCAGTGCCCTTGCTCCACTTGGATTCTGCTGTCTAAATAAAGCATGAGCTCACAAGGTCTTCTCAAGAGCTGTTTCTTTTAAATTAGGCAACTAAGCAAGAAGATTGCAAGTATTTCATCTTTAAGCTGTCTATTTACCTATAAAATCTAGCTGAAGTTTGCTATCAGCCCCAAATAACTGGGGAGCATGTCAATATAGAAGCACTGATTTCCTTAGTAAATTAGGTCAGTGGTATAGTGTGAAAGCTCACTTCGCCCCCATGAAATAGGCAACTTAAGAACATTTTATGATTTCTCAGATAGGAAACGAGGTTTTATTTCTCACCATCTTCATACAGATCCAGGAGCTGTGCCACAAAAGGTTCATCTGCGTTCTCCCCTTCTACTAAAATAAAGTCACCGACTCGTATGCAGTTTTCTGTTCCGCTTCTTTCTGAGGTAATAAGGATTCCCCTATAAAATGAAACACATGTGCAGATGAACAGGATTTCATATTCCTCATAAGTCACATATCGCTAAAGCTGATGGCCTGTCAAGTTCAGAGCTGCTTACGCCCCTTCCTGCAAAGCTTACAGTTTAGTTTCCCAATTAAAAGCTTACATATGTATTTCAATTTGAGTTAATGCTTATTCACAGATTACTTACATGTCTTTGGTTACACATTATAGACTAATAATGCAAAAGCCTTATACTTTAGTTATAGACATGCCACGTCCTAACGCAATGCCCAAAACTGACTGCCACGTTAACCTAAACAATGTCGGAAAGGCAAAGAAACCTTCATGGATGGAGTTTCCCTGAGCAAGCCAGAAATAAATGTTACTTACTTGTACTTTGTAGTCCTCAGTTTCCTGTCCAAGCTCATGGGCTTCCCATACCAGGAGTAGATAACTTTGCTTTGCTGCCGGGTGTTCATGATTCCCAAGGAAAAGCTAAAACAAATAAGCAATTGTTTAATTAGTGTTTAACAATAAAAGCAGGGAAAGACTCAAGATGTTGAGATACAGA
Source organism: Pezoporus wallicus (assembly GCF_028554395.1). Classification (NCBI taxonomy): domain Eukaryota; kingdom Metazoa; phylum Chordata; class Aves; order Psittaciformes; family Psittacidae; genus Pezoporus; species Pezoporus wallicus. The sequence continues at coordinate 874,765 of NW_026639057.1, read as the reverse complement.
AACCCCATCCCCTCCTTCATCGTGCATGAGAAACGTGGTGTGTGTCTGGTGATCCAGACAAGCCCTACCTTTCCCAGAGCATGCGGGCGCCTATCCCCTGAGGGTGGACGGGAAGGGAGGTGATTCGCAGTGGCTCGTTCAACACTGGGCTTTAGGAGCACACCTCACAGTCGCTGATACACTTCCATCCCTGGCAGTGCTCAAGGCCAGGTTGGACACAGGAGCTTGGAGCACCCTGCTCTAGTGGAAGGTGTCCCTCCCCGGGGTAGGGGTTGGAACCGGATGAGCTTTAAGGTCCCTTCCAACCCAAACCATTCTGGGATAACTTTGTGACAAACACACAATTCCCTGCCTGCTTTGCTTATTCACAGCGGTGGTTATCAGCCGTTCCCTGCTTACCGCCGGGCCTTCCCTCTCCGCGGGGCCCGCCGAACCCCGCCACGACGGTTGCTTTAAATTTCAGGGGTTCTCATTATTTTTCTCTTTTCCTCCCATAAGGAAGACCGTTCCCTCCGGAAACACCCCCCTCACCCGCCCCAGGCCGCTTAGAGAGAGCTCGGCCAGGGCTCTCCCTCAGGGAACCCGCTGCCCCTCCGCCGGTGCGGCCATGGCGCCGGACGGGGCCATCAGCACCACCGGAGGCGCTCCATCACCTCGCACAGAGCCACTCACCCCGCGGCGACACCCGCGCGCGTGCAACGGCGCGCTCCCCTACGCGCTCGAGAATAGAATTCCGCGCCAAACCCGTCCCCGGGGCCCCGCCCCCGCGGCGCGCGCAGAAAGGGGCGGGAAAAGGCCGACCAGGGACGTGCGCCGCCATGTTTGTTCCTGGCGCTCTGAAGCTGAAGGGGGTCTTCTAACCCGAAGATAAGATGGCGGCCCCCAGCCGTAGCCCGGAAGCGGAAGCGGGCGCAGCGCCTCACGGAAGGGGTAGAGGGGCGGCCCGGCCCGGGGCTGAGGTGTAGCGGGCGCCATGGCGAACCGGACGGTGAAGGATGCGCACAGCATCCACGGCACTAACCCGCAGTACCTGGTGGAGAAGATTATCCGCACCCGCATCTACGAGTCTAAGTACTGGAAGGAGGAGTGCTTCGGGCTGACGGGTACGGAGGGCGGGCTGGGGCGGGAGGGTGCGGGCGCGGAGCAGCGCTGACGGCCGATCCCTCTTGTAGCCGAGCTGGTGGTGGACAAGGCCATGGAGCTGAAGTACGTTGGGGGAGTCTATGGTGGGAACATTAAGCCTACGCCGTTCTTGTGCTTGACGCTGAAGATGCTGCAGATCCAGCCCGAAAAGGACATCATCGTGGAGTTCATAAAAAACGAGGACTTCAAGTAAGTTGGTGGATTCATTTTTTCCTCTTTTGGTTGCCGTACTGAATGAAATTAACCAAAACAGCCGGGGAAACTTCAGGGTATGGTTTAGTGGGTCCTGATGAACTCTTCTTGCTAAAAGGTATGGTTTTCCTGGTGCTGTCAAGAGTGCTCTGCTGGTCACCTGGTCGTTGGAAAGCTTGCCTCTGTGCCATGGGGATAGAATGCCTCCTGTTGATGTGCTGGGAATAGGACACCACCACCCCAAGTATCTAGGATGCGGTGCATTAATCAGCTTTCAGTACCTAAAGAGCCTGACGGGGAATCTGGAGGGACTTTTTACAAGGGCCTGGAGGGACAGGACAAGGGGGAACAGCTTTAAACTGACAGGGGGGAGATTGAGATGAGACATTAAGAATAAATTCTTCCCTGAGAGGGTGCTGAGGCGCTGGCACAGGGCGCCCAGAGAAGCTGTGGCTGCCCCATCCCTGGCAGTGTTCAAGGCCAGGTTGGACAGGGCTTGCAGCAAGCTGCTCTAGTGGAAGGTGTCCCTGCCTGTGGCAGGGGGTTGGAACTGGATGAGTTTTAAGGTCTCTTCCAACCCAAAATATTCCATGGTTAAGGGAGCCATGTTCATCTACTTTTCCTTCAGTATTTTTGTCATCTTTGTGAGTGCTAATGCACTAAAAATAAATAATGAAAATATGTATATAATTTATATAACATAATAATAAAATGATGCATGTATAGTTGAGTATATAGATACTTACATATATACTTCAGTACTTTAAGGAGAAAATCTCAATGGTTATGTGCTCTATTTCAGTGTACTGAATTGCTTCAGAATCTTACAGGGAAACCTCTTAACTTCTAACTTTACCAAAAGCCAAGTTCCACAAAATGGTTTCGTTTCAGGTACGTCCGAATGCTGGGTGCATTGTACATGAGGCTGACAGGCACTGCCATTGACTGCTACAAGTACCTGGAACCCCTGTACAATGACTATCGGAAAATAAAAAGCCAAAACAGAAACGGGGGTAAGCACTCCTGCTTGGCGGTGGGTTCTTAGTACCTCATAGGTGACCTGTTGTTAAGAACACACGTCCTACTGGGTGGAAATAAATATTCTTTTTAGTGATATAAGCCTGAAAATTGTGGCATAACCACCTTTTTGAAATCTTACTTTTTCATTGTTTCAATAGTTGCTGGTCTTGCTGACTTACACAAATGGGAACTGCCTTGCTTATTTTGCTTTCCTCAAGTGCTTGTGTTTCCTATTGGGCACTGAAATGCAGTTCTATAAATTCCAAAGCAAACAGCATTTGAGTGCTGTTTTAGCACTGTGAATCTGCTAATCCCAGCTGTGCAGTAATTGCCTTTTTGCAAGGCAGGCCTAATGATTTTCCTCATCTTTGAGAAGGATTCTACAACTGTTGTTTGTACAACCCACTTGAAGTGAATTGTCTCAAGTGTTTCATCTTTACTGTAGCCACCAGTGTTCATCTTCTTTGTCTTTTCAATGCTGTTTTTTTGCTCCCCCAGAATTTGAACTGATGCATGTGGATGAATTCATTGATGAATTACTCCACGAGGAACGTGTATGCGACATCATTCTGCCTCGATTACAGGTTTGGAAAAGTAGATGGTAATGGAATTCTTAACTGCATCAGATTCAGTGGTTGAATCAGCTGCTGGCTTGCTGTGTAAAACTACAATACAGGCCCTTTCAGCACACAAGCTGCCTCCTCAGGTGTTTGTTCTTAACTGGGGTTGAAGATAAAGTTGTGATTTCTCATAGAAACGATACGTCCTGGAAGAAGCTGAGCAACTCGAGCCTCGTGTCAGTGCTCTGGAAGAAGACATGGATGATGTAGAATCTAGCGAAGAGGAGGAAGAGGAAGATGAAAAGGTTGGTGAAGTACTTTGGGAAGGGATAGTTGAAGCTGGGGTTGGACCACTGCAAAAAAACTTTATGGCCTGTGAGAAATATTTGAGGGGAGACATCAGGAGGCTGCTTGCAACTCCTATCTCCCCCTTAATATATTTCCATATACGCTGCTTGTAAGAACTTGTTACACCTTGGAATGGTTCTCAAGTGCTCTGTGTTTGTCCACCTTTTCTGTCTCCTCAAATTCACAAATCTGGACCTGCTCTGTGTTAAATAGGTGATGATGAAGGTTATGGTAATCATCATAGTCAGTTCTGCTCTACTAACAAACAATCAGCAGGGAGAGGTGACCGGTAATTTCCACTTGGCAAACTCGGGCATTACCACTCACTTCTGAATATGAAAGACTTGAGGGTGGGGCCACATCATCCCGGGGCTGTTGTAATTTATATTCCTTGCTCAGAAAGCTTTACCGATTAAAAACTTGGATGAAACAAAACCTCTCCCCTCCCTGCCATGGTTTCCAGCTGGAACGAGCACCATCACCTGACCACCGCAGAAGAGGCTACAGAGACCTGGACAAACCTCGCCGATCTCCTGCTGTGCGGTACAGGCGGAGCCGGAGCAGGTCTCCAAGAAGGTGACGTGGCTCTTTTTGAGCAACATTTTTACCTATCATACTGCAGATGGCTGGAGCAAAGCATAGGAGATGACAGTTCAGCCAGGATCTCTTACACCTCCCAATTCCTTTAGCTGCTTTCTGAAGGAAGGAGCTGCGGTGCACTGTCACAGTCACCCTGTCTGCCTCTTTCTCTAGCCTGTAACTCTTGAACTTGCTGGTCAACTCTACTGGACGATATAGCAAAGATACTAAGGAGAACCAAGTGCCTTGTTTTCCTGTAAACCAGAGGGTGCAGAGATAATCCAGTTAACAGTTCTTAGATAGTATGTCAGAAAAAATCACTGACCTCATTTGTTCACTGTATGGGCCAGCCCAGAAACCTCCTGTGCAGCAGGCCAAACACACACTGAGGACACAGGGGGAAGTCCAGAACATAAAACAGCTGGTTCTGCTAATGATTTTTAGTGACTTTTTCTTTTCTCCCCCAATCACAGGCGAAGCCGCTCTCCAAAGAGAAGGAGGTAGTGTTTTACTCTATTATTTAATCTTAGCCTGTGTGCATTTTTAGTATGGCTCTCTTAAAAGCTTCCTCTCTCTCAGCCCATCGCCACGCCGAGAGAGGCATCGCAGCAAAAGCCCGAGGCGACACCGGAGCAGATCCAGGGAGAGGCGGCACAGATCGAGATCTAAATCTCCAGGTAGTTTTGTCACTCACAGATTAACTCTGGCAAGTCTTTATCAGTAGAACATCCACCTCCAGAAGTCAAGGTATCAAGAAGGTAGCATAGGTGCTTAATCTGGCTCATAAAACTGCTCATTATATGAAAGCACAGCTGGAAAACTCCTTTAATACATCCAAAATTGCCTTCAGCAACTTTTTCAGCTAAACCAGGAGGTTAATATGAGTGCGTAATTAAGAGTGGGGTTGCTCTGGCATTATCTAGGATACTTGGTCACTAGAAGCAGATTGCATGAGCAAAACAAGAAAGAATTCAGGGTCAATGGAAGTAACTGTTACTTTTTATCTCCTAGGTCATCATCGTAGTCACAGACACAGAAGTCATTCCAAATCACCTGAAAGGTAAAAGTTTGGCTTGTTTCTTAAGGGTGTGTGTACTGCTGTAGGAGCTCTCCCTTGTCATTTAATCTTGGCAACTGAAAGTCTTCTTACACGGTTAGAGATCAGGTATTTCATACAGTTCCCTTGGTATTGCAGTCAAGTCACACTGTCAGTATTTGACCATAGAAGACACCACTTAATACTGTCAATCACTTTGGTCTTTCCAAGCAGTTACTAGTACTGTGTCATGTGGCCTTTCTGTTTTTCTGCTTCAGATCTAAGAAAAGTCACAAGAAGAGCCGGCGAGGGAATGAATAACAGACTATATCCAGCCCACAGTTCAGGGACCTTGAACTGCAGTCAAATACTGTTCTATCTGCATTATGGGACAGCTGGATATGTACTGGCTGCTTTAGCAGTCCATTCCTTTAATCCTCCTTCTGTACAAGTCCTGTTTGTTTGTTTTTAACTAAAGGAAAGGTAAGGACATTTTTTATGTAGCTGCATATCCTCATGATGTAACTCGAGATCTCTTTTTAAATTGTTTTTCTCAAGGCCTGTAAAAAAACAGTGAAGAGCAATAAAAAAAAAATGGGGCTTCTGTCTTTAGACCTTTGTTGCTGTTTCTTTCATTATACTTTGTTTAGTTGAAACTGGCTTCATTCTCAAATCAGGTGCTCATGTGAGAGTATGTTCAAGTTACAGACACTGAAGAGCCACCAGCCTGAATGATTTCAAACCTCCAGTACAGGAAAGAAATGAAGACTCTCCTAATCCAGTATGTCTACTAAAAGCAAGAGTTAAACAGCTCTCCCACACACAAAAGAATCAGTAACAGCTATGTAAGAATCGCCCTTAGTTCTAACACTGTCGGACAGTTTAGAAGCTTCAAGTAGTACAAAACACTGCAGCTCTTTAGGCAACAGGTTACCTGCTGTACTTAAAGACAGTAAGCCACTACTGTGAGCATAGTTCATGGCCTGCATGTGACAGAACATGGCACAACTAGGCTCAGCTCTGCCTTCTCTCAGTGAATTTAGCATTCAGCAAGTCTCGTCTTTCAAACAGAGAATCATTAAGCTCCTATTCTAGTTACAGTTCTCAATACAATTATGTATCGCTGGAAATCAGTTGTTAACCCCCTTGTGTACCATCCCTTTATTCATAGTCTTACTTTGAGAGCAGGGATGACAAGTTTAGCTCCTGAACACTGCATTTAACTGACATTTACAGTGTTGACAACACAAGAAGTAATATGGAAAAGTCCCTTTCAAAAGGCAGAGCCTGATTTGCAAAAGTTTATGAACACACAAGCACCTATACTCTTCCCTAAAGTGTTTTACACCACACGCAGTGGCTGTGAGCAGCACGTGCAATGGCAGCAGCATGGGGAAAACCAGATCTACTGCTGGTAGGACTCGTTCAAGCTGCTCACCTTTCATCTCTTCTTTGAGATACCTGAATTAAAGCCATTTTTATTATCCAGGTTTCCTGATGCCAGTTAGATGCAAGCATGCATACAAACAGGGAAGACGAAAAAGTCTTCTGTCCTTTTTTTTGCAGTTTTATTTTTCTTTTAAAAAGGTTTTTGGCACTACATCGTTCTGTAAAGAATAGAAGTGACAAATTTTTAAACACATGAAATCCCCTTCTAATTTTATTCTTTTCTTTTTTTTAGAACAATATATATAAAGTCTGAAGCAACCAAAGTATGAATACAGCTAATAGAAAATAAAGAACTTAATTTTAAAAATTCTCTCTCTTTACAGTTTATCAAGATAAACCAAAACACAATTCCCCTTAAAAATAGGGTAATAAAATAGATGAAATTTGTATCACTCGGCTTCGTGATACGAGTAAAAACTATAGTTCATATCTATGTACAAATGATACAGTTTAAAAACAGTCTTAAATAATCTTGTATCTAAACACGTTGCATTAAGGTTTTAAATCAGAACCTGAATTTCTTCCTCCCCTCCTCCCCCCACCCGCCCCAGTCCCACTGAATTTCACTTTTTCTGTTGAATGTAATTCAGATTCAAGTGTGGGTGTCCTTGAGACAGAAGCGAGAACCGCTGGTTACTCTGCATCAGTGGACCAGCTAAAAGAAAATGGATTACAATTACTTCAGCAACTTAAATATATTTAACAGTGCTTGGCTATATTCAATGTACTAGTCTTACTTAGAAATAAATAGAAATAAAGCCATTTACTAGCCTGACACAAGTGCTATCTGAACAACTACCCCATTTAATGGGACAATGCAGTCATCACTTTCATCCTAGCTGCAAAATTCCCTCACCATCATCAAGACATCATTTTGGTGCATTGGTTTAGTTACTTAACAAATAGAACTTCAGGATTTTTAAATCTGGGTCTCACTTGGACACCTTGCTACAGCAAATGGATTTTGAAAAACAGATTTGGTGCCAGTATCTCTCATTTTATACCAGGTGACCCAACTAAATGGGAATTGCAGGACTCTCAGTAAAATTTGGGTACAGTTTCTCTTTTGGTGGAGCCAAAGGTGGTCTTCCTACACCCTACCAGATGCTGAACACCTTTACCACTCACTAGCATCAGAAAGAGTGGAGATAAAGTCAGTCCTTCTGAACCTGACCTAACTGCCCCTAGTGCTGCTCTGACTGCAGCTGGGTTGGACTGGCTGACTCCAGAAGCCCCTTCCAACCTGGATTATTCTCTGGTCTTGCAAGTTTGTATCTATTTAAGTCATTCCCACAAGAAAAGGAATTAGGACAAAAATTTCTTCATTTTAACACATCCAGGGGCAAATCATCTTAACCTCTATTGAAGCAGAGATGGCTCTACAGTGAGGCAGCAGCAGTGAAGGAGAAGAAGCAACAGACTGCAAACTGGCTCAGATCTCAGGATTTGATATAACCCCATCCCTCCCACAATGATTTTCATCCATCCATCCATCTATCCATACAGGAAGCCGAAGTGTTGATTTGACTCTTGATTTCATTATGGTTCCGGGAGCCTAGCAATTGGAACATGATTTCCTTGGCTTTTACAGCCTTTGAGACAGTAAAGAGACATGTTGCATGAGCTGTTGATTCATATACTAATTCTAGTACCTTGAGGGTAGAAAGGTTTGTTCGGTGGGTAGCTGGCATTTCCCTGCTGCATGTAGTTCTGAGGCATATTGTAAGGCCACGCTCCTCGGAGGAGAGGAAAATGGGTAGGGGTCCCATGGTCCCAAGGGACAGAAGGAGGGTTCATTTTACCAAACTGTCCTTGGAAACCCTGATCTAGTTTTCAATTGAAAGGGAAAAGCACATTGCAAGTTGAAATAATTAAACAGTAAGTCACAAATACAGTTTACATCTTAAATAACAATTTGTAGGGGACTTATTGAGATTAGTCTGATGTGCTACTCTTGCTCTTGTTAAAACATACATCAGTAAAAATTACCACCTAAATTACTTTGTTATTCACTAGAACAGAATTTATTGGGGAGAAAGACAGAGGATGAATCAGTATTAAAATCAAGACCTACATTTTCACTATTCCTATGTCATTCTCGTGATGAAAAACACAACGGCTGAACAATGTTACTAATATCTGATCCCACAACAATATTCACTATCACTGACATAGCTGCGACACGAAAGCTATTATCCTACTGCAAGAAATCTTGGATGTACATTGGAATTCCACTAATTCTTGTATGCTTAAGAAACTTGGTATCTAGGTCATCAGACCAACTTAAAATGGAGGTTTAGAGAGGAAAATCAAAGCTTTTTAAGTGAGTACATAAATTGTAACTATTCTATTTACAAATCCAGTATTACTGCAGCATTAAGGATGAGAAATCAAGCATCCAAGGAGTCAGGACACACAACAGTTGATGGCAAATGCTATATTCATAGCTCCCAATTTTGTAAGACAATTAGCTATGCCTGCTAATATAAATACCTCATCAATGTACATTCAAAAATGAATAAAGACATTTAAGTAACTATCCTTCAGTGTATCAGTTCCCCTTCAGACAGACTTCCATTAAATAAAATCGACATGTTTATATAATAAAACATGGATCATGGCTCTGGAGTGTGCATGAAAAAAAGTTGTCTGTAACTCCTAACGGTCTGGTTTCTGATCAATTGTCTGCTGAAAACAGAGCTCCTCCTTCCAAGTCAGTGAAAGAATGTGAGGAAAGAGTTTCCACAAACCTAAGTGTTCTCAAACATCCCAAGCAAGTAAGAAAGCAAGCTTCAAACACAGCACACAGCTCATCACTGTTTGTGCCTTCCCAGCCACCCCACTTTAATGGCATTTAAGCCAAACAGAAAACAAAACTGATTTAAATACAAAGAGAAAAAAATACTGTAACTGGGAACTAGGGAAAGCAGTGTGATAAGGCTGGAAATACATGGAAGCTGAGCAATTGAGGGGAGGAAATACTGTGAACGAGAGTACAAGAGCACTGGGAAACCTGTACAGGCACAATGACAGTGGAAGCAAACAGACTGAGAGTGAAAGGAAAAGGGACTGACTGACTAAATGATGAGAAATGGGATGTGTTGACGGAGAATGGAGAAGATACTAGGATCTGGGGAGCCTGTCTGAAAGAAAGCAGCTACCTGGATAACAAGACTTGGATTGGAAGGAGCTGCTTGAGAAAGTCAGAGCAGGAGGTGGACATGGAGGAGGGGGCAGATGAGCCTGGACAGAGGATTAAGATCAGAAATGGAGAGATAGAGACAAAGCCCACTGAAGGCACAAAAAACACTGGGAGCAGTTTTTGCATCGCCTATTCTCCACAGAGCTCTGAATAGAACAATATCCAACATTTCAACAAATACTTGCAACTTGCTGGTGAATTACACCTCATCCAGCACTCTTGGCTCAGCTGAAAATCTACTGTTGCTGTCAGTTGCCTTACCAGTTCAGAGAAAGGCTGTGCAGAAGGTTCAACATTTCCATCTCGTGGTGAGCAACTGCATTAGTACATTGTATGATGGATACAGTTTTTTAAACATAGGAGAAGTTACACACTTGGAATAAACCAAAACACCATTATTATGATTGAAAGATCACAGTTAAAATTTAGGGGTTGCCATGGTTTCTACTGCACAGAAAACTGTACGGGCTTTAATCACAACACTGCTTTTCTCAGCCTCAAGCACACAGATGTGCTTGGCTTTGGCATGAGGCAAAAGGCTGCTGCCCACTTTGTCACAGGGAGAATCTATGAAGTATTTTCAGGAAACAACATTGACATTATGGTGGTTAAACGTGGCAGGATAAACTATAGGAAAAAAGAATGCCTAAGATCACGTTATATTGCACTCAGTGCAAGGAGGCAATATTCAACTTGCACTAACATAATTCTGCCAGTCTCTAAGTTTGTAGCTGCAGTCTCAACATGCTCCTAATAAGCTACCTAACACAAACAGAAGCATAGTCACAGAAACATGCTTTAGACTCAAACAATCACTAGACCATTTCTCAGTTGAATGCATGATTTCTCATGTCTTGCACAGCCACTAATGGCAGACAGGACCAGTGCTTAAAAGTTACGATGATCAAACACACCTAGTTTTTTTTCCTATGAAAACATTAAGACAGTGAAGGTGATGACTTAGTTTCTTAAGCATCTTATTTGTAATATCAAACAAGTTGAAAGAGTTAGCTGTTTCTGTAACACTTAACACTTGTACACAAAGTGCGAGAGGTTTGATACAACAGAGAAGAGTTACCTGAATTCCCCACAGTGCCATTGTTCACCAGTGAGTTTGGAGTCACAGGATTGTGCCAGTGTCCCTCATGAGAAGTGCTGGGGATTCCCATGGGCCTGGCAGCAGGCTGTGCAAAGATGATACTGGGATCATTCAAGCTTACACTGCTCTGGTTATTTGGGGTGCTGCTGCTGCCAGATCTCATAGAAAATGGAACATTTGTAGAATGAGGAGGGTTACCCGGTGCAGAGTGAATAACGGGCCCATGAATAGGCCAAGAAGTGTTGGGAAGCTGAATTTGGTGGTGATGGTGCATCTGAAGTAGTCCCAGGTTATGCAAGGTGGAATACTGACCTGGGGGAGATTGGGGAAAGTTAAACAAAGGCAGCTGGACCTGATGGGGTGGCTGTGCACCCTGCTGTGGTTGCGGAACGTGCTTAGACTGGGATATTGGTTGTGGCTGAGTCTGGTTAATGGAGGCTGGCTGAGAGGAATTCTGTGTAAATTGTTGAGGTTGTGGAGAGTAAGATGACTGATGCGAATCAGACTGGAGGGGAAAAAAAAGTATGTATTTCTGATTAGTTCACTAGCTATTTAATGGTGTTTAATAAGCACTCACTGTATTAGACTATGCATAAAAAAAGGCAAAGCACTCCCCAGCAACACCCCAAATACTGTGCCCAAGCTCCTGCTGGTTTAAGTAAGTACAGTTAGACTGACACTGATTTTCACCATCAGATAATTTGGTCTGTTAATGTGGCACATCCCAGAAACATCATTCTGAGCAAGCATTAGCCCCAAGCTCTTCATTAGACTCCTCACACATCTGTTTTTGGCTTTTAATCACTGTCTTCCCCACCCTACTTATTTACTGCCCAGAATCTCTTAACACATTACCTTACCTCTGAATAGAGTCGTTCTTATTACTACAGACACTTTTTAAAGTCATTACAAAGTAAGCTCCTAATATTTAATTATTATTTAATCTGTTAAACAAGAAATTGGAACTCCAAACCCCCAGTTTCAGCCTCCATATCCTGATGTTAGGCCATGGCTAAAAGCACAGAAATAGCAGTTACTACTTTGCAGAGCTCTTACAAAGCCTCCCCTTTCACCAGCATCAGAAACAGGCATGAACCTGTTTCATCTCTCTGGTATTAGAACTAAGTAGAGAAGCACTTCAAGAGCTGAGGCGGCTCAGAAAAGAGTTTCCCTCTTTATTGGCCAAAATTTATTACCAGTGTCTGGATTAAGCCAATCTGGTTTTAAGCACTGAAATAAGATAGTGGTGCCATCAAGACAGATGTCTCCAGAGGGAAATCCAAGTGACAGACAGCTACCTAAACCAAAGATGATTACCTGAATCTCACATCTCAACTGCCCCTGGAGTTGCTTGTCTCCCTCCATAAACTACAGACAGCTCAGCTCCAAGTAACTCAGCTGCTGGCAAACATCTTTAGTTAAAGGTCTCTGCAGCTTGTCACTATCCATGACTGCTTGCCTGTCTGTTTAAAGTGGCAGTCACTTATCTTCCATAACCAGAGGTCTGCAGGACTTCTCCATGCCAGCCTTTCAGAGTGTTCCTTACAGCAGCATGCTGTGTGTCTGTCTGGGCAAAAGATGAAGCCCAGAAACAGGGCCTGCTCCCTGCTGCTGTCCCAACTGTTCCGGTATGAGGGCCTCCTATGCCTTCCTATCAAACCAGGACAAGAAGGTAAAACCTGGGATTTGAAAGACAATAACTAGTTTAACAGCTTAAATATTTAAAAAACAGAGCACACGCACTGATTACAGCCTTCCTGCAAACATTAAACCACCACAAGCATGCCATGGACATGCCAGCAGCAGGAGAGATGTTAAGCTCTAGCCTCTTGGTCTGCTTCCACACTCCTGCTTTTCCTTTTCTTTCCCCACTAACATTCCCCTTCCCATTCTCCTCAAATAATCCCAGGACAGCACATATTCACCAAGAAATCCTGGACAAATGACAACCATGCAACACACAAATACAGAGCCTGTGACCTCCATATGACATAAGAATGTGCACATGCAGTAGGTCTGGTGTGCATGATGTGCCTGACTGCACCCGCATGTCCAGCTTCAGTTTCCCAAGCAGAAATAGAAGGCTCCTACAGAGACACTCCTGTGTCATGTGATAACGTGGTGGCAGTTCAGCCTTTCACTTAGTTTAGGGCTGTATCAGTCCCTCGTTAACAGAACATCATAGTAAAAATGACTCCATAAAGTCTCTGTTACTGGAGGAAACATTCCAACAAACTTGCTTATCAGTAAGGAAATACTCCATACCTAAAGTAGTAAACTGAACAAAGAGCATTTGTGATCAGCAACCCTGATTACTGTTTGCTTACTTGCCAGCTTCATTAGCAGACAAGTTTCTCAGAATAATATCTTGAAATTAATCAATTTCTGCTGTATCCTGTACTCCAAAACACAATAAATGCCAACAGCTGTACTTGCTCAAATACCCAGGTTAAACATCTTTCATCTAATTCTATAGCGACTTGAACAAATTCTAGAGCAAACTACTAAAATTTGTGCTTTTGTGTGCTCTGGCAGATTTGTGCCTGTGTGACAGCTGAAATGAAGGTGCAATTCATCTGTGTTCCCTGCATGTTCATGACAGTGCCTTAATACAGTTCTCTTAAACCACAGAGAATCATGAGAGTCACAAACCTAAGCATGCTAACAATGAGCTCTACTTTACCTCCTTTAGTAACCCCAGAATAATGAAGCACAAGACTCCAAAAAAGCAACCTAGCTTAAATCTCAAAGATCATGAAGTTGGCCTTTCAGAACTGCAAGTTCTTAGATGAAATCTGACAATTTGTTTCTGTACCGATAGATCACAAATGCTCTCCAAGAGACACAACATTATAGGTATTATACACATTATAAATCAAAGTTTCATTAACTGGCAGAGTGCAATGTTGTCACTATCAAGTCCAGAATCTGTTGAGAAAACCCTGTGCAAACCTGTTCCTAGCATGGCTCAGGATCGCTGGTTTGCTACAGCTTGCTTACTTCAGTACTATAGCTAATTGGAACTTACACATTCTGATGACTGTCTAGTGCGCAGGGGTCGTTCTGCTTGTTGTTGACCCACAGCCACTAGCTGTGAATTTACCATGCTTCGGACCAACTGGGTGCCTAATCAAGGAAAAAAAGTGTTAATAAACCCCACAAGGTTATGGATGACAGAACAATGAACACAGAATTGGAGTCAGCGATCCCTTAACCCTCGCATGAGGCAGAGTAGGTAAATCACTTTAAGGTCTCCTCTAAGTGGAAAGCTTTCCCTCTACTGGCAACAGTTGATATTAATAGGTATAGCAGCTAAACCCAAACTCTGAGTAACACAAATTCTAGCATGAACAAAGGTCACTTTGGTATCAGGCATGACTGCTACTTTAGACAGGTTCACACAGGTTTCCACACTACTGCTGTAAGCAGTGGGATTTTAAATAGCGACAGCAGAAACCCTGGGCAAAGGAAAACCAAAAAAGAATGTAAGTGATATCAGAATACAGAAAAGCAGCAAGTTTGTCTCAGAAGCTCCTTTACGATTGCCTTCTCTACTTTTTCATGGACCTCTTAAGGTTGAATGTGTTTGCAATTAAACTGATCTCTGATTACTACAAGCAACTTGAAATCTAGCTTCCAAATGCATCCGTACACTCTTGGAAGTTATTGTAAGAACACTGATTTTTGGTGAAAATATATTTACTTACCTCTCACAGACGATGGAGGGTTAGCTGAACCCAGAACAATTTGAGAAACATTTGGAAGAGGAAATGCACTCAATTATTACTACTCCTAAATGCACCCATTGTGAATGGAAGACAAATAACGTAATACCCTGTAGTACACTACACTTACTGCTGAGTACATTTTTACCACCGATGCAAAGACTGTACTTTAGGAGGCATTACTCCCCTTGAAGAAAAACAACACTTAGACTAAAAACTGTCTTCACAATGACAGAAATAATTAGTTGCAGGGTTCTTTCTTTAAGATAATACCAGGCCTGTGTAGAAACCTAGAGAGAAAGGACCTCAAATTATACTAGCACACATGAACTAACTTACCTGGCACGCTATTATTTCTCTGACGGGTTTGTTTGAATTCAGGACAATCTCTTCTAACATGACCCACATCGCCACAGATGAAACATCTTTTCTCTCTTGTTTCTCTGTCCTCTTCTTTCACTTCTTTTTCATCATCTTTCTCATTCTCCTTTTTCTTCAACCTGAATAATAACTTTCATTAGCAGTATCACAAAACTACACACAAAAATCTCTTGTTGTTATACCGATTACATTCAAAGGAAATGGTCACATAACCAACAGCTGTACCAGAACCCACGTATCTTAGGAATCCCAGAAAAACACTTTTGGGATCTGGCTCATTAACAACCTGTTTGCAAAAACTTAACGAATTTAGAAGCTCCTCAGAATAATCCAGACGCTGAGTTATCTGTATTAGTACAGACTGCGTAAATAGGCTTAATCTGCCAGTTAGTTTGGGAGTAGTTCTTTCAATAATCCCACTGAGTCAGAATATACATAAAACAAGTGAGCTGTATCATGTGGATATAACCTCAGCCTGACTGGAGATGGCATATTTCTCTGTAAGAGTGTATCAGCATCCTGAGCCTAGACACGATGTGAAAGAAAGCACTAAGGCTCTTTCAAACACTCAGTAGTAATACAACAAACAGAAGAACTAGTGATCAGGAGCCAAGACAAGAAGTAAAGGCCTTTTTTCCACATGGTTATCTGAAGGATTGGGAAATATTAATACTATTTTGTGAGCTGCATACACACTTTGAGAGAGATTCTGTGTGGCTGTGCTGCAGCAGCAGCTCATGTGAAGAGCAGATCAACTTCTTTTCCTGAGGTAGATGTAGGGAAAAAGGTGATGCAATTCAATGTGCTTGTGAGCAGTATGTTAAGGGAGCACCTGAAAGAAATAGTCAGGCTGTCACCTTAGGGTTCCAGGCCAGTTTCATGTATCTTGGACTCTACTGACTGAACAAAAAGCTGTAAACAAGGACTTTGTAGCAGGAACAGACCAAGAATCTTATAAAGACTTATGAAGAACCTAAGGAGTAAATGAAAAAGCCCGGAACCTAAATTCTAAAGGTTTGAATGGGTCATTAAAAATCCAAAGACTCAAATATGTGAGGAGTACACATTCTCTGTCGGCTCCTGCTAAACTCTTCTGGAGACATTGACGTGCATGTACTAGGGACTCCTGCAGGAAATCAGGATCCAAAACTCCTAAGTGCAATTAATGTACAAGTGCAAATTCAACACGATCACTCCAGGAAATCAATTTAAATGTATTACAAAATGTGCAGTCCATCTGAATGTTTACACTATAAAAAGATCATTTAGTCATCTAAATTTTAAGCTAAACTGTAACCACAGACAGATCACAAAGCATAAGTATTAACATATTGCAGACTGTTCATTTTACTGTGTGTGCTTGCACAAAATCTCTTTTCAAGAGATGACCAGAAACAGTCTTCAGAAAGCAAAAACTGGGTAGGAAGCAGAGGATGAGATACAAAGCTTTGATTTTCTCTGCAATTCAGCATATTCTTCACATCCATTAAAATTTCAAATATCCAAATCTCTCCTGATGTAATCTCCAAGACTTTACACTAGCTTTGTGTATTGCTTACCTCCTCCTCTTGGGGCAGTCTTTCATGTAGTGGCCGATCTTTCCACAGACACGACAACATCTGTCATTGGGTGCCAATTCCCCATCTGTCAGCACTTTTGAGTCAAAAAAGTATTCCTATCAAAACACAACCAACAGATACCATATATAAACCATCCACCTAGAAGACTGAGAAATGAAAGCAAAAAGGACAGCTCTCATTTCATATTGTTCCCTGAATTTTACTGCTACTTGGATTATACGTAGTCCTTTTTCTCCCCTAGATAACAGCAGCTTTTTCAGAGACGTGGAGCAGTTTGGGCTAAAAAAGGGTATTTAGTCTCAGGGCCAGCAGCTGAATTTGCCTGCTGCCTACCTTCTGCTTCCCCACAGACTCTTCAGAAGGCAATTTTTTGCATATGATCTATTTGGTGAGTCACTGCTCGTACATCCTCCAAAGCAGCCTGTGTCCCCTCCCAAGTGACATGATTGTATCCCCCTAGACAGAACAAAGCTTGGGTGGGAAACAGAGCAGCATGCTGACCTGTACCACCCCCTTCCCGTGGAATTTGCTAAGGACGGCTGCAGTTCTGATGTGTGTCAGCACAAAGGCCACACTTTACAGCTTCTAAGTAGCATAAATGCTGTGAAAGGACTATCTTGCCTGAAAGACTGAAACAGAGGTACAAACAGAAGCATCCCAACCCCAGCTCAGGAACAAAGTCCTACTGTAGACAGGTAATTTACTGAGTATTTTTGCTAGTTTCCTCTCTGTACCACTAAAGGGCATTGGCTTAAAAAGAAGATAGAGAACTCCTTCTTTGTTGGGCACTTTGGAGAAATAAAATGCTACTTAATACTACTACTAACATTCCTTCCTTCACAAAAGAGACAGCTCATCTGCATCCCAAGGCTGCTTTGTGTCTTGCTTTTATCCTTATGGAAAACGTTCAGTGAAAATCTGAGGTGAGGCAGAACACGAATGACCACATACACAAACACACAGTATATGCTTTCCAGAAGCACTATAGCCTTGTCTTGAACATGTATGCGAACAATTAAATAAACTACTTAGCAAAAACATTTATTACATATGCTCACATATTTGTCAGTTACAGATAACTACATCCACACTGTAATTCACTATTATTTGTATCACAGTAGTACTCAAAAGCTCCAGTATAAAAAAAAACAGTCTTATTTTTATTAGGCACAGCACAGAACACAATCACTGCAGCAAAGAACATTTAATACACACTCAGAAAAGAACATTGCTAAAGTAAGCAAATAGAAATGATGAGATAGGGAAGGATGAGGGGAAATAAAACTTCCAAGACTTTCAAAATCTCCTGGAAATACAAACCCTGGAAAGCCAGTGGGAGAACAGACCTCTAAACTGTCTTAGAAACACCTAAGTAGATAGCAAAAGTATTAATTTCAGATGATTTATCAGCTCATACAAAAACAGTTCTCTGTTACGCATCGATGACTGGATCCTGTAGCACAAGAGGAGCACCTTCTCTAATGTGATGTAGCATGAACACACTCCTGACCCTGACTCACTATGCAAGTTTTGAAGGTGAAATGATTAAAGGAAAAAGAAAAAGAGTTGTTCATCGTCCTTTTCCTTCCTTAAGCAGCAATCCTTTACTTTCCCCACCAACTGGAAAAATAAGTAAAATGTAAATAACATTTAAGTTAAATGTCCTTGTGAGTCTGTTTTCCTTAGCCACATGAATACCCAGTAAAGTTCCTGAAGCTGTTTCTGGGTTTTGCAGCCAATTTAGCACTTTTCTACAACACTTGATGTCACACAGTGAAAAGATTTATACAAATCTGTCAAAAATACCCATCACCCATCTAACTACTCCTGTGAATTTAGCAATCCATACGCCCAATACTAAGCTGTACATTTTATGCAGATGATGTGTAATTACATATATTATGCATACCAAATTGACAAACACATATAAGAGATTTGCTTTGGGTGCGTAATTCAGTGGATGAAGTAAAAAAACATACTAAAACCTATGACAACTTACAGCTTCTCTTCCAACAGTTGGGTAGAATGGGGTGCCAAATAGTTTTCTCCCATTGATAAATGCCTTCATTATGAAATTGGTCACTGTTGAAGAAAGAAAGTTATTTGTAACAACAGGAAAGGCACAACACATTAGAAATTCATCATCAGTAGACATTAATAGCTTACTTTTCCTGGAGACTCCAGCACCGAGATTATGATTCAAGTCAAAAGGATCTGTGTAAAGAAGGGGAAAAAAAAAAAAAAAAAAGTCAAAGAGTTGTAAAAAATACAATAAAAACTCTTTGTTGCAGTGTAACACAGAGAATTCCACTTTAAATGCCCTTACAGAGTAGATCATAGCAAAGCAATGCTGAGTGTTTTAAAAATGTGACTAGCCATAATAAAGTAAGAGCAATTTCCTGACACAGAGTAAAAGTTACGAGTCTAATCTCGTATCATGAACTGCAGGAATTGCAAACAATGCTTTTTTTAAACACCGGTAGTAGTTTCCTCACATAAGGATCCTAGAATCATAGAACTGTTAGTGTTGGAAAGGACCTTAAAGACCATCTAGTTCCAACCCCCCTGCCATGGGCAGGGACACCTCGCACTAACCCATCTCACCCAAGAGTCCATCCACCCTGTGCAACAAAGGAAAATAGGGCCTGAAGCAACAGTGTTCGTCACTCCCTCATGAATAGAATACAAAATCAGCAGGTGAATACCTTCAATAGCAATACATTTGGATGTCCACTGTTTCTCAAACGTAGTTAACAGCTTCTTCTGCCGGATGCTGATCACATATTCCTTGAAGTCAAATTCTTCAGTGTAGAATCGCAGCAACCCTAACCAAAGTTCTCCAAGAGATTCGGTGTTCTTTCCAAGAGCAGGCAGACGCTTCTTCTGTAGGCAATTGAAAACACGATTTATCCAGCTACAGCTACTGAAGTCTTCTCCTCCTGAACTACTGAGTTTGTCTACCGTGAAGTTTTCTCTTGGTTAAAATAAGGTTATATCAATGCAGTCAACACTACCTCAATCCTGGACTGTTTATTAAGAGTAAAAAGTATTTCTTCTGGTTTATGATATTTAGAAGTGATTTAAAAGAAACCAAGAAAAAGCAGACACTGATTTCAGCAAAACAGGACTCATTTAGGAAATTGTAATGCTATGGATATTGAAGTTTAATTCTTTTATACATTACACTGTTAGAAATGCATTACTTTCCCAGAGAAACAAGCTTTTAGTGACTTTTCTGGAATTAAGACTATTACCAGTTCTTCCATGTCATCAAAGAAAAAGGCATTCCATCCATCCACCATTCTTTGTGGAATCTGTTTTCCATCAAATATCTGCCAAAATAGAGAAGAACACAGTTATCACTCTAATTCAAAGTCACCATAATGCTGCTAAGTAGTAATATGAAAATATACATCTTTTAACAATTACTTCTTATAAAGGCAGAGTTTCCCATTGGTAAAAAGCTTAAATGTCTTTTTGCATTATTGCTATAATGCTCTCAAATTATTGGATATTTTATTTTTACTTATTTTTTGCAAATCAGAAAACATGACTGAAATTACTTCATCAAGATTCCAACGTCCTTCTTGCCCACAAAATCTCTAGGGAGACTTTATATGACTCCTATTACATTCTGACTTTAGCAAAGCCAAGGGGAAATTCCACTGTTATTTAAATGCACTCTCAGGGTAACAATAAAATAACAACCCCCCATCCACCACTTAAGTATCAGCAATAAAGTCTGAGTCTTCACTGCAGGGCTTAAGCCAATTTTCCTCTTGCATGAAGGCAACAACGAAGTCAGAAAGGGCTTATTTTAAGAAGTGCTTGGGAGTTCCTGAGAGTATCCAGGAAGAAGCAGATAGCTGACTAATTATATTCTCCCCACCCATGCAGTGGAGGTACAGAATGTTATTTTCTTAATAAAGTTTCCTGGCACATGTGAAATAGTATCTTTAAAGCTGCATCAATGCATTAGTTATCTTATTCCCCCCCCACACCCCATCAAATCATAAAATAAACCTTTTCTCTTACAGATAAGGTGTTGAGCAATAAATAATACTTCTGACAATAAACAGTGGAAGAGCTGGACTTGCATTTAAGAGCATCTGGTGCAGCCTCATAATTACAATTCCCTCTCTCCACACCACCTGCCAATTTTTTTCTATCCTGTTCAGCATATAAATACCATCATAAGACCAAAATCCCAGAGTAAATGTAACAGCGGAACCCAGGTCCAACAGATTCTCCATTCTGTTGTAATTTTCTTGCTTGACCCAGTCAAACCAAGTGGGAGTTAGGAACATGCTAATGCAGAAGGGCCCCATATTTCATTCATCCCCCTGATCCTAAAAGCCCAGACCTCTCACATTTAGCTTGAGAAAACAGCACATCTATTTTCATAGCCTCTTTTTTCTGAAAACCTACCTCCTGGAGAACTGGAATAACTGGTGGATTTCTCTGCTGTAGAAAGTACAGAACCATGAGAATATAGGCATATGAAGATAGACTGCCACGGGATGCATCACCAATATCGCAGCGCTGGAGAAATACATTGTAAAATACACTGTAAAAATGCTGAATTTACAGTTTATTACTCAAGACTAACAACTATGTCAGAGAGCAGCCAGAAACACCACCAGCAACAGAAAACACATTCATCTCCTCACTAAAAATTGGTTTATGAAGACTGAAAAATAAATATCCCTTGAGTCAAGTGCCATCTGGCACATCCACAGCATAATTTGACTAACAGAAAGCCAGAAAAGCTTCTCATAGCTGAAGTTTGTTTCTAGTTTCTTTTGTGCCAAATTGAAGACAACAAATCAAACCCCCCAAAACAGAAACCCCAACAAACCTCCACGTCTGACGTCGTTTCAGTATTGTAAAATCTTATCCTCCTAAACTCATGCCTCATGTTACTAGAGCTGTTTCTACGATTCCTTATTGGTTTGGTTCTCCCCTTTTAAAAAATAATGAATTAATAAGCAAGTATTTCCATGTTGTACCAGCAGCTTAGGCAATATGTGGCATTTTGCTAGCATACATACACATACCTAATTGAACCATGGTCCAGCCTGTACAAACATCAGTGAATTACCTTACTATGCTTGAAAATCATATTACAGTATAACCTTTCCATAGCACCTGCTAGGTTCTAAGATACCCTTTGCTTCAAGTATGCGTCATAACAAACAACACATTTTTAACCTTCTAGGTCTGGAAAAAGCAGAGATTCACAAATTACTTTCACATCAGCGGCAGCAGTAACAGCTGTTCCTGGTTTTTCTGCCAATGCAAGCAAAGGAGGAAGCATTTTGCTTAAGCACAGAGTATCTGTATGGTTAGGAAGTCACCTCGGTACACATACATCAAGACTGTATGTGCCACAACTTGGAAACCTGGTCTTTACAGTAAGATTTTTAGCATTTATACAGAAATATGCAACACTACCAAGAAAAAGTATTCTCAACACAAGGCATTTCTCATCTGGACACAGAAAAGACATGGCAATATTCTGCATTACTGTGACCACACCAAGAAAAATATCATTTGTAGTCTTGGTGACAGTATAATGAACATGTCCATGTCGTTCTGGAAAAAAGTTATCTCATTCCTCTTGATATATTTTATTACATTAACATCTGGTAGCATGATGCAGTCTCTGTAACTCATTTTTTATTTGCCCCTGTTCCACTAAGCTTTCTTTGGATGTGCTTGGGGTCTGCAGCTTGAATAAAAAGAAACACCATGTTTGAATTATCAAAGACTCTGTGATAGTGTAACATTGTTTGGTATTGGGTATTTCCAAACTCTTAAAGTCAAATGTATGTCCTAGACAAATCAAGTAGAGATTCAGGCATTCATTTATCAACTCATACCTTCTCCTGACTTGCTTGGTAAGTAAAACAAGGCAAGTATGCCAGAAGAAAGTTGCAATAATCTCTGGGCTGATCCTAGATACGGAAATTTGGGATGCCCATGCACAACCAGGTACTCTTACATCTCACAGTTACCATTTTCCCCAGTTTTGTTTGATTTTGGTGATGGATTTTTTTTTTTGCATTGAAGCTGGTTTGATTTTTTAAAAATTAAAGTTTTCCTCTCATCAGCTTCCTTTTAAGACAGAAATCAACAGACAGAGAGGATACCAGGACTAAAGAAGCGCATTCTGACACACACAATCAGATGGAGCACAGCAAGCTTAGGAAAGTGCACTTCATGTTAGTAATATTCTGACATATCCTTTCCAGTTGGTATTAGCAAAAGGCTAACTCAGTGGCTGTGAAGAAAACGCTGTATTATACAAGTAAGTACCTTCTTTTTGTATTACCTTTGCAAAAACTTTCATTGTATAGCCCAGATATTGCACTCTAGGATCAATAGCTGCGTATGTAGCCAGCATTCTTGTGTTATGCTGTGCCTGAGGATACAAGAAAGGAAATCAAACAGGAGTTTCAATGTCATTTATGGTTAATTACGGCCCAGTCTGCACTTCAAGCACAGGAGCTGCATAATGCAACTGGGGGCAAAAAAAAAAATAATCACAACAGTATTCCTTAAAATTCATTCAACTTCTCCTACACAAATATACCTGAATGGTATGATTGCTGCAGTCTTAATGCAGTAGCAACAATAAGAACCTCGGAAAACGCCAGCAAAGAAGTCTGTAAGATGACTCACACTGGAACAAGTTCCACGAATTGTTTCTTCACAGGTGAATGTGAGTCCATTATATAAGAGATCATGCAAATCCATTGTGTTACATGAAGGCTGGGATGAGATGCACTGATATTCACAAGGGCAGAAAGGCCACAATGAATATGGCACTAACAGCTTCTAAAAAGCATTCACAAAAATACTTTGTGTGGTGCTGCTCTGCATCAGCTTACAGAGCTACTTGGGTTGGGCTGAGGGTATAGGCCACTCAATTTAACCCATGCAGGGGAAGAAAACAAACACACAGCATTTTAATTCTGGCTTCGAAACCATTCCCTCAAATTATTATTTGAACAAATTACAGTGAATTAAAAAGCTTTCTTTGAACACAAAACTAAACACATACAGGTGCTTACCAGTGTATTATATAAACTGATGTCTCCTTCTAAGCCACTTCGTCTGTGTTCAAATTTTACTATAGGCACTTTGGCTGTTGTTATAGGCAAGATGTTCCTCAAACCTGGGGAAGCAACACTTTAGTACATAAAACATTTCCATTAACTACAAATATAGTAAATGTAAATACAAAACAAGTAACACTTTAACACACTTACCTGGATGCTTCTTAAGAACTTTTGCCAAACCTTCTATTATCTCTTTGCAATTTAATTTCTACAAAAAACAAATATAACAGCTTCAGATGGTGAACATGGATCTTATCCCAACAAGGACATTTACTATAAAACATACATTTCATAGAGGAAAAGGCTATGCACAAAAATCAGTAAGCAGTAAGCCAGCACGGGGTAAACTGTTGACTCGTATTCTCTATGTGGACATCTACAGTATGTAGATGTACAGTATGTGTGTCTATAGGGCATTAAAAGTAAAATATGCGGTATCTTGTCCAATTGTGCAGAGTGCAACAAGCAAATGTGCCACTAGTAAAATCCAACCTCTTCTGTGTTCAGAAATCTTAACTGAATTAAAAAATCCTTTAAGAATTCTTGGATTTAAAATAGTACATTTTATCAATTTCAGAACTCTTACCTCTGCATTTTCATGGCCTTCCAACGTCATGCAGATATCGAGATCACTGTCCCGAAACCCAAATCCATTCTTTGAAGAGCCAAACAAGCAAAGTCTGGCTTTGTCTGATCAAAAGAGTAGACCAAAAAAAGACAAATTCTCTTATAGTTGAATAGTTAAGCGCTTACTGTAGAATACTGCTTAAATGTGCAGGTGCCCATAAAAAATGAGTTAGAGAACTCACAGTGTCACTTCTAACACTTCACCTCTGATAACGGAGGAAGAGCAATACTTGAAACATTATTCATAGAAAGTAAGGCAGGATAAAGCCCATATAATTCTTATGAGTGAGGTAAGCTACAGAGTTATTATAACCATTAGATGGCATCTCCAAATGTGGTGCAAAGTTTAGTAACTGCATTTTCCTGTTTTAAATAAATCAAAATAATGTGTAAACCTAGTCACCAGTACAGCCTTACCCACAGATAAGACAGAGTTATTCTCAAGGTACTCCAAGCAGTATTTCTGGTTCCACTCACACTTTATCTAGGTTGCATATTTTACTAGATAAATTTGGTCAACCAATAAGTTTCTGTAACTACAACATACTGTTTAAGAAGATATAAGAAGTAAGATTAATATACTTTATGGAACATTCTTTCACAGTTATTTACATTGTTGTTTGAAACACAGTATTATAATGTATTTTCCTTCCTGTAAAGTGAAATTATGTAACTGAGAGGAAACTTAACTGAAAAGAATACATTTATCAGTTCAGTTGAAAGCAATGCTAGGAAAATATATTTAACACCTATTCACAGCTTTTTCCTCACCTTTAACAGAATTGGAAATCTTAAGCTTTTCAAGGTTCTGTAACAGGTCTCAACCCTCAGCTGCTGTCAGTAAATGGAGGGCACAGCGGGTGGATGGAAGCCCTGCTCGCAGTTCCTTGATCACAGGCCAGCTACAGCAGAAGGGATGGCCTGCTGTGCAAAGCAATGGACTGGACAGAATTCAGGAGACCTGGATTTGGTACCTGGCTCTAGCACTCCTTTACAACACCTACAAAAAATTCACTTTGCCTTGAACTCCATCATTATAGGAAGATACTTTTTTCTATTTTTGTATGGAAACGTGAAGATAAAAAGGTTACTAAGATTTCTAAGATCATAGAACCACAGAAATGTTTGGGGTGGAAGAGACGTTAAAGCTCATCCAGCTCCAACCCTCCTGCCATGCGCAGGGACACCTTCCACTAAACCAGGTTGCTCCAAGCCCCATCCAACCTGGTCTTGAACAGTGCCAGGGATGGGGCAGCCACAGCTTCTCTGGGCACCCTGGGCCAGTGCCTCACCACACTCATAGTGAAGAAAAGACACTTAATGCTGGCAACAAGAATACTTGCCCCACAACCCAGATAACACTAAGGCAAACTGGCCAGGGGCTATTCAAACTTTTTTTTTTTTGCCCCAACTACAATAATCCTGTATCTGCATTATTACTCTGGCAGCTCTTACTCCATTCTAGGGGCACTTCTATGGAATAGCATTGAGGGATGTTCAGTTCAGGAGTCTGCAAATCAGCTTTGCATATAGAGGAAAACAGATGCCACTGCTTTAAGCAAGGAAAATGAGCAATAAGGAGACAAATTACATCTTCATGCTCTGAACAACATGAATAAAGAAAGCATTATCAAGCATCACTACTTATGTTACATACCATTATACTCTTTACGAATAAATCTTTCCAGACTTGCCAGAATTTGTTCTCTGTTTTGTTGCTCAGACAAAGGAGGGGATAATTCATCTAAGTAAAAACAAGTTAAAACACAGTCAGATGTGACATTCAGCTACCTCAAAAACCTTTTTCAGCTAATGAAAAGTCTTGGTTACCTTTCTCTTTCTTTTCTGTTATAGTTACTTTCCCTGAATATGTGTTGGGCTTTTTTTTGTATCACTAAAGTTGTTAGGATTTTATTTCAGACATTTGATTTCTTCTGTAATTATTCAAACACTGAGAGGCTTAGTGGGCACCTGGTGTCCAGCCAAGGTGAACCCACCACAGCACCCAAAATGGGCTTTGTTCCAGAAGAAGCCATAAAAATTGACACACACAAAACTTAGTTTTGCCCAGATCTTAACTCCTGGGAACGCAAAAAACCTTTTACAAACTCAGTGAAAAAATCCTGTGTTGTATTAGTTTCTCAAATCTGTTATAAGAATTTGATATCACAACCACAGATTATATGGAACTAAAAATATTGATCAGTTTGTAGCCTAAAGTACCTGGCAGAGCTCCTTCACACTGAACATCTGGAAAAAGGAATTTAACCCATCTGCTCCCATTTTTTCCAGATTACAAAACACCGTTCACAGTGGAGTACAAACACTTTTCCAACTTACCAAAACATCTTTTACAGACTATATCAAGTATTTCCCGAAATCTGTCTGTCATTGGTGGTAGTGGTTTTAGATCAATTTTCTTGAAATCCTCTGGGCAGTCATTTTTGGAATGTCCATCCCGTTTGCAGATGCTGCATACTATAGTTGGTGGCTTGGGGGTAGAGGAATGGAGGGAGAAAAGAAAAAAGGTGCACAAACACAATTTTACTTCTAATAGTTCAAGAGCCCTAACATTGCCATGTAAGTCATGCAACCAAGAACAGTTAACATACGAACAGCAATAGATTCCCCACCTCTAAACAGGCTGCATTTAGCTCTTACAGTGCATAGGAGCTCCTGTAAATTCTACAAGAAAGTAGGAGAGGAAGGGAAAATAAAGAAAAAAAAACCAAAAAAGAACCAAAACCAAAACCCAGGATTATTTTCTCTGTGTGTGGAAATCAGAAAGCTTTGCATAAGGCAGGTGTAATAAACCACCTAGTCCAAATGGTTTGGTACTTTCTAGTCCTGTGTAATAGGTACTCTGAAAAGGCCAGACCTATCATTCGTAACAGAGACTGCAACCATCACTGGGAAAATCCTGTCACCCATCCACCCTTATTTTTAGTCACTTAAAAATAATGGCTCACTGGTACATGACCAACACTGCTTAAATACACAGCTTACCTTTCCTGAAGTAAAAATAAACTTATCAAACACATAATGCATTTCTTCTGTAGAGAGCCTGCCTTCATCTTTGAGATCATGAGCTTCCACCACTGCTTTGCAGTTGGGCGAGGTAGCTGGTGTGCCAGTGCACTTATTCTTCTGCGAAGACTCTGTTACCAAACTCTGCCTACTTTCAGCATCAGAAAACTCATTACTAGAATTTGTGTCATGATGTTCGCTGCAGTTACTGTGGTGGCTTAGCTCACCTTCACTTACACAAACTGACGTTTCTAAATCATCCCTCTCTTTAAGTGATTTTTGCTTTAATTCACAGCTTTCGTTAGAAGCAAGGGATAATGCTTCTTCTTTGTCTTCATCGTAACTAGAGTCCAATGTCGAAAGTAGTGAAGAGTCCATGTTCTTGGAAGTACATCTTTTGGCTACAGCTTCTACCACTTCATTGCATTCAAGTTCATTCTCTGGTATGTTACATCCACTTCCCATATTTTGCTTATCTACAACTTTTTCCCCTTGTGGAAGGCAACAGTTGGCTACGGGCTCTTCAGCTTTTGGGGATTTCTTATTATTCATTTTCCCTTTTTCTTTTTTCTTGGTATCTGGCTTGGATTTAATCTCATCTTTACTTTGTGGACATGCAAAATATTTATATGCTGTCCTAAATCTCTCCAGGATGTACTCAAATACCATCTGGCTATTTAGACTTCGTGCAACATTCCTCTTTAGTGCAAAAGGATCTAGGAAGAAAAGGAACAACTTCATTAGTGATTTTTAATTTCTACATTTCACTAAAGCAGCTGAAATACCTAAGTTATGATAGAGCAGTTAAAAAGAGATTCTTCTAATACAATCCAGATTTGTATTTGGATATGCTTAGAGAACATAGGGCCCACAAGGTTTTTTGGACTTCTTCCATACAAAACACAACACATGTGTGGCTCTGAATGGCTGGCTATCATAAACCATTCTGAACAGTGTTATTTAAAAAGAAAACCACAGGTATATTGTACCATTATATTACGGTCAATCTCTAAACTAGGAATGAAAATAAACATACAAAGGCAAAATAAATGTAGGCCTGCCTGAACTTTTTCCCCTCACTGAAGGATTTGCATTTCCCTTAAGAAATTAATATCTCTGAGAGTAAGATGAAGGTTATAAGGATTATATGAACCAATCTCACCAGGTTTCATTCTTAGTCCTTCCTAGCGATTTCTAGATCAAACATGTTTTCCAAGTAAAAAGAGCACTTGCATAGTTGCTATAAGTTTGCCTGGGAAGATAGTATCAAACTGAGATTCTGTTACTTCATCATTTCAGTTACAAACTTAAAGTCAAAAGCAAAAACGAAAAACAAACCCTCATAAAACAAACAAAAGAAACACAAAGACCAACAATAGCAGGTATCAGAACCAGAATGCAATCTGTTGTTTGAAATTATTTCCTGTTTCTTCCTCAATAATTTGCCCTTTCATCTTACAGGTTTTAGTTTTCCACATGGAGAATAAACACTACTAGAATTAGAATTCTCTAGCTAAAAGTGATTGGAAGAAAAGAATTAGGAGAGGAAATAAAAGCCACAGGAGTGATCTCAAGACCCACTACTCAATATGTGCCTCAACAATTCATTCCTTGTTTTTCTGCTTCTTACTTTTCCTTCTTGCTCTTCCTGTACCTTACTGAGTCATCCTTTAGTAGTAACTCTACGATTCTCTTTGACCTATTTCTCCTTGTCCTCTCCATCACCTCATCTGTGTTACAGGAAAGCTTCTCCATCGACATCTCTGAATGTGATCAAAGGTCATTACGCTTCTATGAAAAATCACCTTAAATGGTTTCTCAACCTTCCTCAAATACCCAATTTCTCTATTCCTAAGGCCAATGCTTTGCTCTGTGACTTTCCCTGTTAAGTAGTGTTCACACATTTTCTGAGCTGAAGAACAGAAATAAAGATGTCTTCCAGTTAAAAGGAACTAACAGACAAAGTAATTGTCTTTGTTTCTCTCCCCAACATACGTAACTCAGGGTATGCACTATCACCAAATTCACCCTGAAAAAAGCACTTCCCTTAGAGCAGGATACTCAGGCCCCGAAGCACAGCCAATGACATGACACTGCATTTCATGGCAGTATGGAAATACTACCATCAGGGAAACAAGCAAGGGAGGGTGTTGGTGGGGCAGGGGGAGTGGAGTGCTGTGTGTGTGTTACTTTGAAGGGTTTGCTCCGGTTCACTCTGATCAGAGTTGACCTCTCTGCTCGGTCAGAGGAAATGAACGAAGAGCTGCTAACACTCAAAATACACAGCGGCTTTTGGAAACGCAGCTAACGGTGCTGAAATTCATAGTATCAGAATTATTAAAAAGCAATAAAAAATAGCTTACAGAAAGAATGAAAGAGAGACAAGAACAAAAAGATAAAAACCAGTGAGACAAATTTACACGCAGTTCAAGGATGAGAGTTTCAAGAAAATTTGTCTTCAAACAGACTAAGTAACTGACAACATAGATATCAAAAAAATAAATCACTTCATCTTCCAACTACTTATTTACTTTATTATCCAGACTTCTTGTGACAGACCTGTAAGTATTACGCAGCTAGAGATAATAATGCAGGATGACTACATGGCTAGAAACACAGGGTATTATCCTACCTTCAATGGCTATTCGCCTCTTAGGCCAGTTTTTATTCTCTCTGGTTAAGAGCTCCTGTACCCGTATGCTGATGACATATTCCTCCAAAGCAAATTCCAGTGTGTAAAACTTCAACAGTTCTAACCACAGCTGCCCCAGTGAAACTTGGTGAGGGGTTTTGAAAGCTAAGACAGACTGAAACACATGGAGAAAAACGCTCAACTGCAATAAGAAATGAAAATTCCCACTTTTCCTTCCCTGTTTCCACCCAATATTAATATTTAAAGATAAGACATAGGGATGTAAGATAAAATACAGGGATGTAAGATAGAATATGGTTCTCAGTGAAATAAAGCCACTTCTTACATTGCCTTGTTTCTCCTTTGCATTACTCTGGTTGTCCACTTCTGAGTTTGTTGCCTTCTTGCCACCACCCTTTTGCTGGTCAACTTTAGTTTTACTTTCTGCTCCAACTGAGTTTTTAGCTGCACCATTTGTTGGTGGTTTGTACTCCCACCGTACAAACTCCTCTTCTTCTACACCCTTCAGCTGGTGGTCATCTGGTCTCTTTGAGTCAAAGCCTTCAATCTATCAACAACAACATGGCTCTGAAACAAGACTGTTTCTAATACGTACAACCAAAAGTTTTCAGCAAAGGTTACACTGACAATTGTGACATTTACCCCCCTTAAAAGTAACTGATGTCAGATAAATAAATTCAGAGAATTAAACAAGAAAATATTTGCCTTTTCTCCAAAATACAGCATGACACAATTGCACAGGCTATTGCAGCTGCCTTTTCAGAATCATCAGGCATCAGCTGTGTGAGCTGTGTAAGTACCAGTGGGGTTTGTTTACTAATTTCTTAGGCAACTGAATGATGCACACTTCATGACCTTGCAGAACACAGGAACAATGTCAACAATTTAACAATAAGGTTACCATATTACCAAATCACTCACCCAGTTGCCCAAATAGGATGGTAAAATACGTGGTTTCCTTTGTTGAAGAAAAAATATCACCATTAAGGCAAAGGAGTACGAGGGAATCCCACCTTCAGCCTGACAGTCAATGTGACAGAGCTGTAAGAGAATATATCATTACTTTCCTGATGCAACATCAGCATTTTAATGTAAAATCTATCATAAAAGGACAAATATTAAAGAAATGAGACAGATACTACAGTGATACAGAAAATCTTTTATCTCAGAAACTGCAGTTGTCGTGCCATGCCACGTACAGACAAAATGCAAATTATAGTAACTTTATAGTAATTCATACAGTGCCTTATGTTATACTATATATGTTATTCTCTCCATTTTCTGACTGTGGGACACATTTATCTTCCTAACCATAAATTCATTCAACAATCACATATTTGTGTTACTGTGTGATACCTCACGTATGGAGATGGCAATTCTATGCGTCTGGATGTAACCTGGCATTGATCTCTGCTATAGGAACTATATAAACAGAGATGTACTAAACGTATTAGACATGGAGCAGTTCTTTGCAGTTTCTACTGCTGCTACTTACATGTTGTAAAATAAGCATTTTTGTAAAAACACCTTGTTAAATCAAGCAAATTCAATCTCATTCTGGCCTGTTAAGGTAAGAGCTGAATTAATGACATGAATTTCTCTTCTACAAACATATTCATGGTGTATTATACATTACATTGTACGCAGTACTTAAAAAGCAGAAAGTAAAGTAAACACGTGTAATTATCCTTAATATTTATAAACTTACTCTAGCCCAGTAGCGGAAAGCCAAAACTAAGGGAATAAGGACAGGCTCCAGTTTTCCAAGTGCAGCCAGCAGGTCAGTCGTAAGGCAAGCCACATCATTCCTAGCACTTACTTTACATGTCAAACCACTGTAATTACAAATGTAAACCAGAAAAAGAGTTACTGCCTTGTCTATCCAGATGATGCCTGCAGCAGGAGGGAGGTGGGGCATCACATCTACCATAATAAAAACAAGCATCAGTGTCTCCCTTGTGTAAGAACCTGAACTTCTTAAACAAAAGCTACAAAATATAATCACATTTTCTTTACTGTTAACTCATCAGTTGGATCTAGAACTTAAAGTTCCTTACAGCTAAAAATATAAAACAACATTAAGAATTTGCTCTAAGTTCTGCCATTACTATATTGTGCAATCTTACACAACGTAAACTCCATGTGTATCTTCAGCATACCAAATAAATAAATAAATACTCCAGACCTGCTGCATATTAAATTTGGGAAGTCCACAAAACAGCATCTCTAAAAACTTTTGGTTTACTTCTCAGATTAATTATTTCTATTCTCTTAGACAAAGTATTTGCATGATTTACAAGCACAGGAAAAGATATGGCTACTCTTGTTCCATTTACTTCCTCTGAATTTTCAGTCACATACCTCTAGCCAGTCAAAGCAACATGGACATACAGCAATCATGTTTCATTTTGGAGGTTGCTACTACTAAGGAATTTACTGAGACTGTCAGATGATGTGTCCTTTCTGGCAATGTGTATCTTACAAAATGTTTTTAAAGCCTTGGATTAAGCCGCTGGCAGAAACTTAAAGTATTAATTGAAAACCATTCCACTTTTCCCCTATTTAACTAAAAGTAGAACTGGTATTTTCAGACTCCTACAACTAATGAGCTCTCTGAAGCACAAAAACAAAGCTAACCTTTCTTCCTAGACTGTATTTTCAATTACGAGCAATTCCCCTTTAACAGGAATGTTAGCTAAATGTGACAGTAATACTTCTTGTCAGGAGTGCAGGGAAGCAGCTGCTGTGAACAAGAATAGTAGAAACTGGCATCTCATTAAAAATCCTTTTTAATGACATGTACCTTTTCACATCTTTGCAAAAGACAACAGGAACTTTGGCATGGAAATCTGACTCCACGTCTGAGTAGACAGCTAAGCAAGGAGAAAAAAAAACATCCTGTATTAAAGTCTTTTATAGTTTTCCCAATTGGGTCTTTGAAACTATTACACTTACACCACGCTTTTACAGAACAACGCAAATTAAGTGCTGTGCAGTTAACAAGGAAGCAATATTCTCTGGATACTTTTGATTCACACCAGCAGTATCACACAGCCAGCAGGGAAAGAAAAAAAGAGAAATCCTTGTCAGGAAATTGGGCTGGCATCTCTTCTAGAACCTTTGCACCTTTACAACATTTGAAAGCCACAAGGTTGAATGACTGATGATACCATCAGAATAGTTTGAGAGCCACTTAAGGAGCCAACCTATCCAAATTTCCTGAAGGATCAAAAATGCTACGCTATTTGTGACACTTGGTTCAAGATATGCAGATTACAGGGTTAGATGACTTCCTGAGACAACAAGGAGGCTATAAGTTTCAGAAGTCTTGTAATAGTTCCCAACGATGTTCATATGCAAGTGGAAAGCGGCTTTTGGGTTTACTGCTCAGAATTTCTCCTACAAAGCTAAATACTTTTGACCTGGCATCTAACACTATTACCATAAATTCTGGCAGCCTGAACTGGACTACCTGGGCTGCCATTCTCCTGCTGCAGGTTCTCATCTCTCACTTACAGAAGCATTGGTATTCATAAAAATCACATTCAGAACAACAGCTCAGATACAAAAATTGATCAGCTTTCAACCAAAGTAAGTTTACAGAAAAATTAAGCATAAAAACTGAACAGCAGTTGGAATGTTAATTAAATAGAAATGAGATGTAACTATATCTCACCGCTGTTCTTCAAGATTTCAAGCACCTGTATCAGAACATCCGGTTGACTCATCTAAAACAAGAAAATTAGAGCAGGTTGCATTATTCAGACTAACCCATTTGATTTTACACTGTGCTTAACACTACCTGGATTGCACAACTAGGAGTGCTATGTCTTTTCTCAAAATGTAATCATGTGTCAGTATTAATGAAAAGGTTAACTGCATCAGTCTGCACCATGAAAACAGGTACTAGTGAACCTATCAGCCAGCCTGCTTTTAGCCTACAGCTTCTTTACTTAATACTTCTGTTCTAGTTCTGTATTAATGGAACCATAAAGTTAATACAAAATTATCTGCCATATATGTTGACACCGAAATTGCTGAATATGCCACCAGAAATACACAACAATAAAGAATTTAATGTCAGTGCTTTCCCAGGGGTTTTTAAAGGTTATAGTTTTCAAATGTGTTTTCTCCCCAGAAATCAACTGAAGTGGTGTTTCAAAGATAAGCTGTACATAGTTCAAAGAAAAGCTAAAAATTAGCACCACCTTTCAGCCTTTGTGAAAGAAAAAGTGACATGGTACACTTCACAAGCAACTGCCTGAAAAAGGACTCAGTTCTGCTTCCTAACTGCAGCACCATTTCAAAAAGCTGTGTAATTATGTACCCAAACTAGGCACCTTGAATTCCACTATAAAATAAAAAATCTTATGCTTCCGCACAAGCATAAGATTGTCCAAAAAAACAGAATTAAAGTCTCCTAATAAACACAGAAAACTTTACCTACTTGGTTCACAGCACACCTGACACCAACTAAAAGACTGGATGCTCTGTGCTAATCTACCACCATATGTCCCAAGAGGAGACAAAGGCAATGAAGCAGAAATAAATGTTAATGGCCTTGATTTAAAAAAACAGTCTTAGTTAATACAAGATAGTAACTACACACCTTCGGGGGGAATTTGATATCAATGTTAACATCGCTGGTCTTAAAAGCGAATCTGGTTAAACAGGAGCCATACATCCTCAGTGAACAGTCTAGAAGAGAGAAAAGTAATTATTTAGCAGCTAGTAAATAAATTATTCTTTAATGGATGACGTATACCTTTAGATCTTGTCCCTCCAAAGCAATACTCCTAGATGAATGAATACTGAAGCACATTCTCACTCCCGTGAGGACTAATCACTTCCATAAAACAGCATCACAGGAAAACAGGTAATTCAATTACTGTAATTACCACAGGTCCAAAACTTTTCAACCTGTTTAGAGTATTTTTGCAATGCAGCTTTAGTTTTGTTTGTTCTAAATAAAAAAATAAACAAAAAATATTAATAACTGTCATTATCTCTCTGCAGGACTTTATTTGACAGCTTTTGCTGACTACAGCTTGATTCTCTGCAGCAGGTGGACACTTAAAACATTCTTTGTTGCCTCGTACACTTGTCAAGAATTTTTCCATATGTGCTACAACCTGTTAATTTCATTAG
Source organism: Pezoporus wallicus (assembly GCF_028554395.1). Lineage (NCBI taxonomy): Eukaryota > Metazoa > Chordata > Aves > Psittaciformes > Psittacidae > Pezoporus > Pezoporus wallicus. Next base: position 839,872 of record NW_026639057.1, on the reverse strand, counting down.
CAAGTTCCTATAATTCATTACAAAACATGCATATAAAATGTAACTTCAGTATAATCCAAGGCACAAAGTACAGTATCCATCTAGCGGTTTTGTAGTTAATACAGTTCCTGCAAAGATGTACAACAGATCTAAACTGATGAGAAAATAACTATTCGATAATAGCATAATGAGAAATATCATTCCACTCCATAAACATCACTTCATGATATAATTTTTGCAGATAAAAACTTCCCTGTAATATGTATTAGGGCTCAATTTTCAACTGAAAGTTGACAGTGTTCTCAATCCCTTCCCTGCTCCAGCAGGGTACCTATAACTGGTTGCTCAGAACTGTGGCCAGCTGGGTTCTGAAGATCTCTCAGCATGGAGTGTCCACAACGTCTCTATGCAGCCTGAGCCAGTGTTCAACCAGCTGCACAGTGACGAGGTTTTTTCGTTTTTTCTTGTATTTTTTCTTAGTACCTTTGTGTTCTGAACAAACTCTCTCAAACAGATCCACATAAAAATAATTCTTAAAAGAGAAAATAAATCTTAACACGTGCCCAGCTTCAAAGAAACCTTTCTCTATTTTTTACTTAGAAATTAGCCCTCTCAAAACTAATTAATTTATTGTAAATAATATTAATGCATGATTGCAATGATTTCCAGTGGCTTTTTGTAGCAGTAACAATTCTTGCATAGTTCTAATGTGAGCTCAAGAGAAAATCATGCCAGAACATCCCAGGTTTTCTACACTGTGCATGAATTATTTTTTTTCTATTAGGGAAACAGATTCACTAGAACATGGCGGGCTTTGAAAAGTGGGGTAATAAACTGTCATTTACTACTACAGACTCCCCCTCCACTTCTACTACTCCTCCACATCAGCTCATCAATCCAAACAACTCAGCCAGCCGAGTAACACTAATGTAGTAACTTTCATGAGTATTTATGTAAAAGTAATAATTTCCTTTGCTTTGTCTTATGCTTAATATAGTATCAGTGGAAGCCTCTGTAGTGTCAGAACAGAAGTTGGCACTAGAAGCCACATACAGCAATATTATAGAGCAAGCGAATTAGCAAACCTCCACCCTACTTTTCCCTGTTCTATACAGCACCTTATTTTTAAGCATATATTTAGTACGTTTCCTAAAACTAAAGCTCATCATCCTGCAGCAAACAAAATCTTTCTTACTACTGTATTTTTACAGAGCAAAAGGAAAAAGATATTTCTAAAATTAAAGGACAGTAGAGAGTATCAACCCAGTTTCAATATAGATTAAATAAAAAGATTGAAAACTCATTGCAAATGAGATTAATACTTTCTCTTCTGTTCAGATTCATTTCAAAACAAACCATTGTTAACATAATGTCAACATTACCATAGCTCCAAAACACAGCTCTCAAACACACAGTGTATTAACTAGAGGAGAAATGATGAGAATAGATGGGAAATCAATGCAAAGAAGTAAATGTCAAAGATTATCTTGTTACATTATTTATCTTGTTTTCCAACAGTAGTATAAATTGGATTTGAATGTTTAACATGCCCTATTGAAGTAACATAATGTACTTCTGAAGGGGTAGGAGGGGGAAGGAAGACTGTATCATTCAACTTACCCAGATAATTCAACTTACCTCAGACAATTTTTACGAACTAAGCATTTAACCTACTCAAGACCTTTCTTCTTTATTATACTCATTTTTAATCAACATAAAGCACTTAATCAAGAAAAAGGCAGATGAAGTATGATACTGATATGTGATTAAGGAAATGTAGTATTTTGACCTATTTAAGGTAATTCAAGAGACTCTGGGAAGCTACAGTTGACCTCAGAGTACATCTCTCCTCATTTTAGGTCCCATTAACCAGAAATATACATGGCCTGTTAAGCAATAACCCTTGTGGATTTTAACGGCTTGCTTTAATGAACAGTTACTGATGGGTACCTGCAGATATTTCACACCACTGAAAATATGCTTACCAAAATCATTCACAGGCAAGATCTGACTTGTTTTCCCAAAACTATGCTTTAAAAAGAATATATAAGTGCCTTATGGAACTTTCATCTACCCTGAGAGATGTTATAAACAATTAAAGAACCAGTAAGAAAAAATATATTTCCAACTCCTTCTCATTTTCCCCTCCTGCTACACTCATACAGGTTTAGTTAAGTGCACTTGTGGGGAGAAATCTCTACTGTTAACAGCCACAGACATTCAGTAATGCTAATTAAGGTATAGGTGGAAAGGTTTCTTGTACTAGAGCCTGAGGATCCTCAGTGGCTGAGGCTTTAAACACAAGCAGGTAGGAAATATTTCATGCCCTGGAAATTTCCAGACTTCATCAGAAATCATCACTTTAAAAGAGAACCAATAGCTTCAATAGAATCATAAAATGGTTTGGGTTAGAAAAGACCTTAAGATCTAGTTCTAACTCTCCTGTACAGCCTGGCCTTGAACATTGCCAGGGATGGACTAAAAGCATACTAGAAAGAAGGAAAAATAAGCACAATCGTATTTTCCTCCTTTTTTGTAGGTTTGTTGGTTCCTTTAAGTCAACTGCCAGTCTGTTTTAAAAAATGCCTGTATATATTAATACTGTATCATATAAAGATAGCCCAAAACACATTAATTCACCACTAATGATGGTGTCAAAAACTGTGTATAACTAAAGAAAAATTAAATGGGGAATATTGTGAATACCTGGTAAGGGCTGTTGAATAATTTTCTCCATCTCCTTCACAATGTCTTGACGAATTCGGAAGTCGTCATCGGATATGCCTTGCTCATTTGCTGCCTCAATGAGGGTAAAGCTCAGAGCAGCCAACTGTGCAGAAGAGGGAGGTGGGAGGGCTCGCAGCTCATTTTCTTCTTGTTTTTCCTGAAGAGTTATTAGATGAGAAAAGTAAAAACTGACATTTTAAGAGAAAAAGGTTATATCATGATACTAGAACGTACTGTTTAGTGTATGTGCTCTTCTATTTACATCGTGCTCTGACCAAACACTTTCAAAGGTAGGAACTCTGCCCGGCCTCACTGGCAAATGTACTAGAGTGGCTCATAGAGAGGACAGTAGATGCTCAGTGTTTAAAAGAGAGCGTGTTGTTTCACAACTGGCAACTGGGGAGGAAATCTGCTGTGTTACATTCCTGAACCACATTTTCTGACAGCTTTGAAACAGAATTCATCCAAGGAAATGAAAAGCTGTAATTGTTCCTACATAGTAAAAGTAACTGAGCTAAGAAAGTTCTTCTAGAGTCACACAGACTTTTTTCTCAGAGTGGATTGTTCTTGAAGGAAGGATATGCGAGGCAGAAGTGTTCCTAGCTCCAAGAAATGTTGATTTGAGTCTCACTGCTGCCTAAACAGCTGGTGCCAGAACGTGCTATTTTTAGTGCATCAAATTGATATCCTTCTAATCCAACAGCAAGAAATACGTCAGATGCATCGAGTCATCTGGGAGTAAGTACAACAATCACTTGTTTCACAAATTCATCAACTAAATTAAACAGGTGACTGACAGCAGAAATAAATAATAACCAGAAGATAATTATACACTAAGAAAACACAGTCCAGGATGAAAACGTTAAGTCAGTTCTAGGCTGCATTTCTTAACTCTTCTGTTCTGATTTGAATAAATTTAGTGTAAGAAAGAATTTGTGCATTTTCAATGGGCTATGGTTTTTTTTTTTCACATCAGTGCTTTGTGTTTTTTCTTGAGTGTGGAAGCCACAGCTGCTGCTAGACTTCTTTGATAGCATGTACCTCATAGTTAGAGCTGTAAATAGGTATATTTTATAAAGCAACATTTAGACAGTTACATACTTCTTATCACTGTAATGTGGCACACCGCATAAAGCTATTTGAAGACAAGTGTTAAGAACTGAAACCACTCCCTGTCCTCTAGCATTTCCATCTGGTGATAAAGAAACCTCATTCCTCAGTTCTTATCTCCATGCCCAGATGACAAAGTATGGTACCAAAGTGTTTCTATATCAAACATGGAGCTTGTTTATTGCCACTTTATTAGCATATTTCCATTATGGAATTTAGCAGCAAGAGAACCAGAATCCTTTACAAATAATAACTAAACATAATACAGAAATGCTACTGTCTGAGATGTAATGGATTTATGATACTCGAGTTTTCTAAGTGATGGCTTATATATATGATAGAATCAGAGCATTAATTACAAACAGAAGTATGGTAAATACATGGGAACAGGAGTAATTGACAGAATTTTGGGGAATGGTTGTAGGAAAAGTAATTGTAACCATGTGAATCACAAACCCGTAAATACTGGGGAATTTGTAGCTCTTCATCAGCACTTACAAAAACGGGCTGGCAAGAAAAGCTGTGTACCTTTCGTTGGATTTCATGCATGTAACAGTTCTTTAAAGCAAAGCACACAGTAACACCACAGTATCTGATAAAGAAACTGTTCTTCTCCTTGAAATCAAACTCATACATAAACCCAGGCAGATGATGAGTGACTCAGGAACTGAATCCCTTCCTACTTTAACTGTCTTTTTTTAGTCTAGACGTACTAATCATTCCACTCACCCATCACAGAGAGGATGTAGATAAAAACATCACAAGTCAGACAAAAAAAGAAAAAAACCCCCAAAAAACACCACCCCCAGCCCACCTCCAGTCTCCAGAGGTCTCGCTACCAATGATACTACTTTTGGAAGAAACAGAAATACTAAGTATATTTCCCACCTAAGTTACCTTGCATACTGGTACTAACAGTATGATGAACTGCCCACTATTCAGAGACATGAATTCAGAAGCAATAACTAAGAATGTTCTTTCCTCTCTGCCTGGACAAACACATCATCAAACACTTCCTGTCAAACAGAAAACGAGCAACAGAAATGTGTAGATCTCTGCTCAGCACACAAAATTATCACCTAAATGAAGATGACCGAAGAAAACAAACCACATAACTAAAACCCCCCCTTTTTCTTAAAGAAAAAAACCCAAACCAGTGAAAATCTTATCTGTTAACTTACCATTATGTTTTTCTTATGACGTTTTTCTTTAATATGCTTGTGAGCTCCCTGGATGTTCTCAATGTGAACTAAGCAGAGCTTGCATAGGTACTGACAGTTGGTGTATTCTGGGGAGCGCTGGGGAAAAATGGCCATAGATTAAGCTAAATTTTTTCTGCCAACAGTGTCTGAAAAGCTCAATTCTTTAAATAATAAATTGTATTTCACAATTACGTAACACTTGTAATGTCAAGGTGCTCTGTAAATATTAAATGGTCTCCAAAAAACACAGCAGAAATGGATTTTTACCTGTATGACAAGCAGGGAAAGCAAGGAAAGGAAGTGAGGTGACTTGAATGTTACACTTCTCAGTACATTTTTGAGAGGCAAGATTAAGACTGAAGAGTTTACACCACATAAGGCTGACCTAAAGGCCAGTAAGCCATTCCCTTGCCAGCTCAAGCTTTAATAACTATGGATTTATTAAATCTCTGCATCTATCCTCCCCTCTCTGGAGAGAAAACGGGAAGAATTCATTGTGTTATCTAGTACACACGTTAGGACAGATGGTGGTGGTATTTGGCTGGCATATTTACAGCAGACTCTGCAAGTACTGCATTTTTTGTTCTATTAGAAAGGGTGCAGCTAGCCAATAGGGAGGAAGAGAGCCAGTTTCTGACTTAATAATGGCTGTGCTCTGGATAAAGTGGGATCCTCTGACAAGGGGTAAGATTATTCCATGCTGATTAATAATTTGGGATACTCAGAATTCAAGAAACATGCAGAACAAGCATCTTTGTGTACATAAAGGCTGGAAGAGATGAAGTACACAAATGGAGAGCTGCTACCCAGGAGACCCCTGTGACAGTCTGTAAGAAGCAGCCAAGTCTCAGATGATGGGGGCAGGAGATCACTATTTTCCTAGGGTCCAGGAGGGGATACTGGGGAGTTTATCCTACCAGGAAACCAGTGAGAACTACCAGACTAAACGACAGAAAAGACTACCTCTGCAAAGACAAGAGGTTACTGACAAATACTCCACTTTAGTATGTCTCATCCTGCAGTTGCATTTTCTTGCTCTACTAAAACACAGCTACAGAGATCAGAAACCTTTTGATATGCTCACTGCAAAGACAAAAGGGCCCTTTACTTTTTCTACAGACTTGTTAGCATTTTTATGTTAGCATTTTTACAATAACTGCTATCAGTTCTAATTGGGAAAGAAAAGGCCCTACTTAACATTTTCATCCTAGTTCTAATACATTTATAGTTCCTGAAACCAAAACGTATTCTGAAAACACCAGATGTTTAAACAGTGACATAACAATGAATGGAGAATGCTGTTTTAAGACACTAAGGTGGACTATAGATCAGTTAAACAAATTTGACTTACTAAACCACTACTAAATTTGGGCAAGTTTTTCCACTTACTGAGTTTGGTCATTTGCTTCGGAGGGGGAGGGGGGCGGGGAAGAGTGGAGGAAACTGATACTTTCCAACTGCAGAGTACCTATCAATTTAAAATAACATGGTCATTATCCTTTCATTACTAATTCTCTTCATCCTTTTATTTTTTTTTATGAGACAGATACCTAGTAAGAAGAAATTAAACATCAATTCTGAAAACAACTTGGCTAGCTCAAAAGACTCAAGTGTTCAACACATGATGACTGAAGTAGATGAAAACTATTTTACCACTCTTCTGAAATGGACTATCAGCAATATTTTTAAAATTGGGTATTTCTTTACAATACTGATCTGCAGTATCATAGCAACAGATGTTGCCAAATGGTTGAGTCATGTAATGCCTTTTATTTTGCCTTTACTGCCTTTTTAAAGTCATTAGTTAAGCTTAACACCAATGAAAAGGGCAAGAATGTAGTGAGATAAAAAAAAAACCTACAGACTACTACTTGAGTAAGACGCATGCATCTAAACAAGCAAGGCCTTACATATGTGTAGTCCTGACTTAGGATAGCCACGGAGCTAATCCAGCTCAAAGCGAGCTGTATTTTAAAGCACTCACAGAGAATGGGAATGTTCCAGATGACTAGGAAAGAGAAGAGGATAAGCCAAAGCGTTAAGAGACCAGTCAGAATGAGTATCCAGAAAAATACTGTAATAAATTATTACTGAGCACATAATAAAGAAAAACAGATCATAGGTGACAAACTGATCTGCTATAAACAAATTGCACAAAACCAATTTTAGGGTTGTTTTTTTAAAGATAAAATCATAAGGGCTTGAAGAAGCAGATGTACCTTGAATTCTACACGGTTTTTGTCACTTGTCATAGTATCAGTCTCAAAAGGAGACCAGAAGTACTATCTAAATAAAGAACAGTAAGGTGGGAGCAAAACTCCTCCGAGAACAGTCCTCAGAGCACACACACACTTAAGTCTGGCTCACCACCAGTTTAAAGGCTTGTGCCAGGTACTTTTCAGCAGGGATCCTTCTGGGGTCAGAAATATTCATGTTTTTGTTGAAGACTTAGGAAATGCAATAGAGGGTGTGCTGACTACAAACATGAAACATACCAAGTTGGAAGAGATTACAGAAGATGTAAAATGACAAAGAAAATCAGTGATGGCAAGAAATCAAAGAAAGTGAATAAATAAGCTACAATTACAGTATCAAAATATAATTCCTGCTTAGGTACTAACTGCAAATGATACAAGCCTGGGAAGATCTGATTAGGCATTTCTTAAGAGAAGGATATGGGGATCATTGCCAGTCAAACTACAAGCCAACCTCCTACTGGTGCTAAAAAAGCAGAGATCCTCAACACAGATACTGTATTTCAGACAGATGAAGTCAGCTTTCTTCTTTATATGCAAGACCTAAGCTGAAAGTGTATGTCCAATTTTGGGTAGCAGCTACATGGTAGATGCCTACAGAAAATCAACAATAATGAACCAGTAACTAAAAACCCTCTCAGACCAAAGAGCAAGCCTGAAGAAAAACAGACTGCATTAACAGAAATGATCTTCAAATATGTAGGAAGCTGCAGAAAAAGTCATAAACTTTATTTTCCTAGGACAACACGTAATGGATCAAAACACTACAAGAGATGCTTACATTGGACATGAAGAAAAACTTCTGGGTTACCTATACTTACTTTGTTTCACTGGAGAGAATATTAAGAAGAGTTCTGATGAACATTTTTAAGGAGTTATCTTCAATACATGTGCTTCAGACTAGTGGAAGGCTAATACACTGAAGATACCCCCAGGGTTCCTTTCAATACTGTACTCTGTGTTTCTAGGTAGCCAGACATTCTAGAATATCTTAGGTAAGTCGTGGAACTGGAAACCTTTAGGTCTGCAGAGTTATAAAATATTGTTCTACAAAGGCTGTGTGTGCCACAAAAGGAACACCAAGTTTCCAATCCTTAACATCTGCCCCCATGAATGACTAGCCAACTACTAGGGATAGTATCTTAGATCAATAAAGTGATTTAGTACAAACAAGAAAGAATCAGAGGCAAAATGTTCTACTAGAAATAGCACCCATGCAGAAATATGGTAATGATAATGACAGAAAACACCCATTTTCTTTTTTTTATCTAATAACTCAACCTACTTTTTCAAGTCGGGAGATATAATCTCTTTCCAGACGCTCTTCAGCTTGTTTCAATCCTAGTTCCTGTTCAGCTGTCAGATTAGATTCATCAATAACAGCAGTGCTTTCTAAATAATCAGCTTCCAAAGTATGTTCTTTAGTTGATTCAGAATTCTTTATTTTACCTAGAGAAAGAAACAGTTATTTTCTCCAGAGTAACTAAGGAGAGGAAAAATGAAAGTTAAGAGTGCAGAGCAGTTAAGAGCATCTCACTAAAGAGTTGGACACAAATCAGAGCTGCATTCCAATTGTTTGTCCAAAGGCTGGCCAAAATCACCTTTAACGTTAGAATCTTCCCAGTATGCTTACTGATATTTTGGAGAGACTTCAGCTACTAAAAGTGCTATCAAAAAGAGGAGAAAAAATACGGTAGATTGATTTTGTGTTTCAGTCACAACTCTAGAGCCTCTATTAAATTCTTCAAGTCAAGAAAGGGTTGGGGTTTTTTGTTACACAGAACAGAGTACATGAGATTGTTATGCTCTACTATAACACAAATAAGAAATACTAGGCTTAAGATATTTTATACAGCATGTTTTGTTAAGGAAGCAGTCACAGAACCGCCTTAGACATTCACCCAAATGACCTCACAGAGCCAGTCATCAGGCATGCCAAGCCCTACATTCAGGAGGCTGCTGGAGTTACATCCAAACACCTTCTGACACCTTGCTGCCCTCGGCTATCAACCACAGCGTTCTGGAACGCTGCTGCTCACAAACACGCAGGTCAACTCTGACAGGCCAGTTCCTCCAGATGCCTATGAATTGTTCATAGGCCACTCATCTGTACAAACATCCACAGCTGAAATTATTCCAGTAGTCTTTACATCAGCAAAAATTTGTGTTTTGTTCTTTTTTTCTTTCCTTTCAAATGAGGTATGTGCTACTACACTAGCTAGGAATCAAAACTGAGCAAGTTTTCAACTCCTGTTTTCTCAGGGACAGAGAGGGTCCCTACAGTACATGATGGTGGTTTACAAAGAGCTGACTCATCATATAATCACAGAATGGTTTGGGTTGGAAAGGACCTTAAGATCATCTAGTTCCAGCCCCCTGCCACGGGCAGGGACACCTCTTCCTAGACCATGTCACCCAAGGCTCTGTCCAACGTGAACACTGACTGCCAGGGATGGAGCATTTATCACTTCTTTGGGCAACCTGCTGCCATTTCAGCTTGGTTTTGCCGTTAAATTTTATTAAGATAGCTAAAAAAAATTATACTATTCTCCCAGTATTTCCATACAAGCAATTACTGTAGCTGTTGAAATAGTGAGAAACACTTCAAATAGAAAGTCTGCACAGGCATGCTGTCTTAAACCAGCATTTTAATTTAAAAAGCTGTATTCTGAAGAAGTGTGACAAATTCTACACTAAGGAGTTAACCTGAAGTGAGACAAGCCTGATTCATGTATTTAGTTGTGAAATTGAAAAGTATGTATAAGAATTTAACACTCAGAAGGGTAACCACTGGTGGATGATATGTATGCCAGAGCTCTCTAAATCAAAAGGCCACCTACCAAAACATATTTTAAACATAAAAGAGCATAACAATCACACAAAAAAAGGGAAGTATTTCCCCTCACCCATAAAACCCCGCAATTTTTCTTGCGGATTTCTCCTCTGATCTTTCTGAACAGCAATAATAGCTGTCACTTCCACGAGTGGCAATGATATGATGAAGGGTTCCCCCCCAGATGTAATATTCACAAAACTGCCTGAACCCTCCCCAAAAAAGGTATTTTGCAAAGAGTTCAGGTCTTAGGCATGAGAAAAAAAGACAGTTGTTATCATAATCTCTTATTCTCTAAGTAGCATGTTTGTATTTAACAGCAGCTTCTCTAATTGCCATCAACAACTTAGTACATGTGAAAAAAAAATATCCAAAGAGAAACATTTCAAAGCCCATTTCAGACTGTTAACAATTTTACCAGAAGAAAATTGAATAAAGCAGTGTTGAACACTCACTGAAGTCATCAGGTTTATGCTCCATTTTCCTTTGATCGGAAGAAGTCTTACCAGCATCACCAGTCTGATCAATGTTAGTCTTTGAAGTATGAACTCCCAGTGGGTTTTCCAACAGCAGTTTCCCTTTCTGTGTAGCTGTTAAGCTTTCCATACCGATCCCATTCCCCGAAACATGGGAGCCTGGAAAGTTTTCTCCCACTGGTTGAGCTTTTGTCTGTTTCAAGTTTTCCACTGCTGATGATAAATTAGAAGATTTTTTTGCTTTTCCATGACTTCGCTCCTGAAGGTTTGTTCCCGTCTCTTTAGTTCCAGGAATACAACTGTTCACTTTGCATGATTTATTGTCTCCTTGTTTTTCAGAACAAACATCATTCTGTTTGCTTTTTTTGCTGCTATTCCCACTTGGAGAACTTCTCCCAACGTCCTTCACAGATCTGTCATTTCTGTTATGTTTGTAATTTTGATTATTTGTAACTTTGACTGCTTTGCCTTCCTCACAGACAAGACGGACAGACTTCCTTGGGTCATGATTTCCATTCTTTGAGCTCTGGGCCTCTTCCATTATAGTGAAGACCTGCTTCTCCTGTCTCTTGAGACCACTTGAAGTGCAATTCTTCAGCAATAGGCAGTTGATTTTAAATCCACCGTGCAAGCAAGGATCGTAGCTGATTGTCTACTGAAGAAATAATGATAGACATTTTTAAACTGAAGGAAGAACAGCAAAGCTCTATGCAGACAAGACATTAAAATAAACCTCTCTAAAGCAAATCAAAACTACAAATGATAGGAAGCATCTTCCCCCCAGAGGAATAGGTGAATTCTCATAATACATTCTGCATTAAACTCATGAAAACGTTGATCATCTTGACTTCCACTGAAAAGAGGAGGGGATCTGAAGAGATGAAAAATGGCAGATCATGGTAAAAACACTCAGTGATAAAACTGCCAACAGCTTGCTTTTTCTTTCCTTCCTATTTCTGGCTTCCTGAAAAAAAACCAAGAACCAAGCTATCTTCAACTACATGGAGGAAAAAAAAATAAGGAAAAAATTTAACACATCTAAAAAATACCACTCAACAAACACACAGCTCAAATCAGCCGCTAGAGAAAGCTGATTCAGTTTCCAGCAAGCAAGCTCCATCTTATTAACTGATTAAAAAACCCACAAGTTGGAACTATAGCTCAAAGTATTAATAATAAACCTGACCTATCACTTGTATCCACAGACACTTGAGCAAATTCCTGATATGTACAATTCTCATCCAAATTAATTGCCATCAATTCAGTAAGAGTTTGCTTAGCTCAAAAAAACACAAGCAAGAAGTATTTTGTTCAGCTGCAGATTAATTTTACTTATCTAAACCTCAGTCCTTTAGGTGGTGTATCAGCTGAACTCAAAGATTGTTTTCCCAGTGGGAAGCTAAGCATGAGTAAGTGGGGCTGTTTGTAAGGCATTCCTCATACTAATATATAAAACCAAGAATTGTTCTTCTGTAACAAGAACTTGGATTTTTTGGTTTAATAACCTTGAGATAGCAATACAAACCTATGATAATAAAGTATCAGACATAGAAGAAAACAAATTTTATAAGGCTATAGCAAGATACAGAGGTTGGAGTTTCTCCCTTTCCTGTACAGCTACATATTCGGTAAGTAAAAGCATGATCCCTGGAAATTTCTGGGGTTTAGAGAACCCATCAATAAGTACCTTATTATTTACTGAAGGAATAATAGAAAAGTCAATGAACTACAACTATTAGAAGTATCACAATGTACTTTTGTACTTAAATAATAAGAACCAGAAGGAAGGACCAGATTAAAATGTCTGCTTTAAAAAAAAAAGCCCAACCAAACTGTCTGAATATTATCAGTATAAAGAACAGTAATTTTTTTCTTTTCAAGCTATATACTGTAGTTACGCTCTCTCTCAAAGAGACACAAATCAGGCTATACTTTAGGACAAAACCCACATACTAAGAATTGTTATCTTAAGCCTCTAGTGACATAACTGAAAGCACATACTATCTTGCAGAAATGAAAATCAAACAAACAAAACCTACCAGAATTTTCATGACCTTCATGTTAGCAGCACAGTCTTTAGTAAAATATAAAACTTGACAAAGAAAATCTGTATTCCTAAATTCATTCCAACGGTGAAGTATTTTAACTGACAGATACATTTAGTTAATATTACAACTCTTTTCCATTAAACACTGATTACACCTGGCTCTTACTTCTAGACCAAAAGTCAAAGACCAAAAACCAAAATGATTAAATAGTATTAGCCTTTGTATTGTAGTCAGTCTTTCCCGTAGCAATTCCTACTGGCTTGGCAGCAGGAACTAAGCCTCGGTGTGGTAGGAAGAGCCTAGGGTTGCTACAGGTTGGCTAAGTTATTCTGGTCTCTGACCACCAGTATAAAGCACTGAGCTATTGACTGGTGAGATGTGGTATTTACGTACAGGATGTCGCTATCTTTAAACTGTACTCCACTGGGATCTTTTTCTTCTGTAACCAAGTTACAGCATGAGAGTAGGTTTTCTCAAATTCTAAACTATTCCTTATGCTTTAGTTGCTCGACCTGGAGAGGGAATAAAACCCAAACAACAACAGCAGCAAAAAAAAAAAAACACCCCAACCCACACACATCAATTCCACTTTCATTTCTGATTCATTTCTGACATGCACATCACCATTAACTGTGGACACTGAGGCCACACTTCCACATTCACTGAAAAGCAGCATAGGTCAACACCACCTAAAAGACAAGCAACAACACCCTTTCTCCAACCTGGTTACTTACTCCTACTCCTGGGGCTGCTCCCTCCCTTGTGCTGCAGTGAATAAAACCGGAAAACCAATCCAGCTTAACATTAAGCTGGCACAAGGGAGGAGGAGGAGGAGCAGGAGCTGGTAATAACAAACAACTAGTTGGGTGGGGACAACTTCTCTTGGCATCATTTCCAGCTTAAAGCTACCATGGAACTCTAGCATTGGAGGAAAAGTGGGGCTTCATTTTGCTCTGCTTTTTGCATGTGTTGCATTGTTAGGTTCATATTCTGCAAGGAGGTTTAAAAAAGAAAAACCACAAAAATTCTATTGTAGGCTTAAATGACTTGATCTCATCCATTCACCAAAATACCCAGTTACATATTCAAAGAGAACAGATAAGCTTTAATCAAATGTACAAATGTGATGTGAATAAAGCCACTCAGAAAACTGCTAGGAAAAACTATAATCCAATAAATTGAGTACTGTGATAATGTCACATATTAAGAGATTAATTAAATACAAGTAGTTAAGATCAAAAAGCACAGATACATTCCTTATTCCTCAGAAATATGAAGAACAAGTCTTGAAATTTCATAAGACAAGAATATTTTGTACAGAAAAAGGGTTCTACAATGAAATTTAGAATCTGAAATACAATTACAATAATAATGTTGTATTTTGGCATCTTTTTCCTCTTCTTTCTTTTGAATTAAATACTGAAATGATTTAGCAAACAAAAAATATTCTAAACTGCTGTAACATACTCAATAGTAACCACGCTGGCAAGTAATGAAACTTAACATGAAAAACAAAGAGACCACTACTAAGCCTAAGACAGTCTCATAATCTTCCCTCCTCTGTCAGATATTGGCCATCTATACAAGAGAGAGGGGAGAGAGTGAAAGAAGTGCCTCCAAAAAGAAGAACATGATAGGAAACAACACACTAGAGGAGTGAATCACTGCTGAGGTGGCATCTTTCTAGAAACCTGGATGTCTTATTCACCAGCTCAGGCTCAAATTGCCAGACCTGGAATCAAAGAAGAATTTTCTCCCAGGCAGGCTGGCAATAAAAGCAGAATTATTCACCTGCGTCTGCAAAGCGGGGTATGATTAACCTGCTGAAATCATTTCTGCATGTTTCATTTATTCAACATCCTGCTGTTACAGGGGACTTGGGTTCCTCTGCTTTCTGAACGTACAATCAGTTACTCCTCTGAAGCCTACCTCAATTCTTGGCTCTTCGCAGAAAAATAATCTGGCTGGAATACAAGAGTTTGAGGTCAGACACGACACCAAGTGACCTCAAACTATGAAAAAATTATTGAGCCTATACATAGCTACAACAATCAAATTAAAAATGCTTAACATCAGCTTCAATTTTACTAGAGCAGAATTCATTTCAGGCTCACAAAACGAAGGAATAACATTGTTTCACTTTCATTTATGCCAGTTTCTTTTGTTTCCTCCTACTCTCAGTCTAGCATTAGAAAATTCTGCATTTGAATTGCAAAACCTCTGGGTAACTTACTTCCAAACAGGGGGAAGAAAAACCCAAACACTTTCAAGAAGGCATTTCTACCCATCTGCCCTTCCACTCCTTCCTCTCAAGTTGTCCAACCATATTTAACTCCTTCAGAAGCACACATTTTGCATCAGAGACTGCCATAACAGGCCCTCTTCCAAGATGAAGGCCAAGTTAAACTGTGAGCTCCTGCATTCTGAGCTGCTCTTTCGCAAAAGGATTTATTTAATCATTTCACTAGCAGCAGAACTGAATATACCTGGTTTCCTATACATTCATTTTGTGCTCCTCTGTCACACTCTGGATCACAGACCATTGGGCAAGCAGAGGAGACAAGCTGCAGCTGAAGGAACATATGCACTGACTGGTTCTTTTAACTACTCCCTAAGTGGAAACTGTTTTCCCCTCAGCAGAGACCCATCCTCTGATGAGGCATCATTTTTCCAGGAAACATAGAGAAATGCAACAATCTGCTTATATTACTTCAAATATGTTCAAAAATTTGGTCCCAACTGGCTTAATGTCCAAAAGTTACGACACGAGTGTAGAAGAGCAACTAAATACAAAGAGAAACAGTCTCACAAGTTTCATTTCCCAGGGAGTACTAGATTAAATATAAACAGCTAAAATACTACAAACATAATTATCACTCCCTCCTTTGAGATAGAGGCCTGTATTTTATCCAAGACCTGCTTTTATCTGTCCCATTATGATTGTGCCTTAAGCACAAATCTCTCAAACCAGCCTTCCAACAGTACAAGGGGTGATTAACCTCAGTGCATCCAAGCCTCCTCACCTGATTACCAACACAGCCCAGTTGAACTTCCCCAATGGAAACAGGAAGAAATTCAGCAAGCAAAGTTTACAGCCACAGAGAAGAATGAAAGGAAAGGTTGTCTTCTGCACTCTGCTCAGACAGCAGCAGACGCGATGTCTACAGACAGCCCTCATGTGCTGGTGGAGGTATCTCTTTTCTGTACTGTTTGCAGCCTTAGGCCCATTTTTGTTTCTGAGAACTTCTACAAGATCATTCAAGCTTCTCCCATGTTCTATGACAATAGTTTTTAAAAAAAAGCTATTATACATTTATGCTTATTATGCATTAGCCGTAAGCGTATCCATAAGCCAGTTAGTACAAACTGTTATCAGTCCTTGATGTTTTTCCAATGTACTTACAACTAAACCTATCAGAGATTACTGGCCACTAACACACCTCAGGCTCTTACCAGTAATAAACCCACCAGTGTTCTTAGTAACAAACATAAGTGCTAGACAGTATTTCAGACCTTCCTGTTACTACAGGCTATAGAATATAGGCTAGTAAGTATAATACCACTAAAATCTATCTAGAAGGAAGCCAGGGCAGAGCACAGAAAATCTAACACACAAAACAGGGATGCAACAAAACCTGTTGCATCTGGGCTTAGTGAAGATACGCAACTCAGTAGGAAGCTCCCAGGTTTGCGTACAGCATGGAGGATTGAAAACATCCAAGGAGTGATCATTAGATAAACAAGTATATATAACTGTAACAGGATTATCTGAACTATGAAAGTACCACTGACTAACTAACAGGAAAGGCTTTGCTTGATGCAAAACTTAATAACATACGTAGGTGCAAATATCTTACAACTGAATTATGAAATGAGCAAAATATGCTGGACAGGAGATCCATAAAGAAGTGCTTGTTAGAGATGATTCTCTCTTAGCACTGATGGGTGCTGTCTGCTCTACAACATGGTATGACTCACTGAGAAGGCAAGAAAGAGGCATGTCACAAACACCAAGAACTACCGCTTTCTGAACCTATTACTGCTGATGACTCCCATTCCAAACTCAGGAAAGCCACCCCCTCTCAGTCACACCAGCTATGTAACTAAGTTACAATGGCTTTCCTTACCTGTTTTTCATATAAAGATTCTGGTTCTGATCCTAGGTTTTACTGTAATAGCCCTTTAAACATTTCACAATCAACTTAAGCAAGCACTAAAGCCAGAAGAGGGGTACCACCTGCCTCAAATGTCCCAGTATGCTGCAAGATACATGCTGTAACCAGAGCAGGAAACGGATCCAAGGCAGCTCTAACTTCAAAAACAAACACAACATTTGTACCAATACAGGTGAGGAGACTGGAAAAACACAGTGCAGCACTGCCTAGGTTTAAAGCCTTTCAGAGGCTGAACTAGCTTCCAGAGGCCTGAACTGATCATGAAACTGGTTTAAGTGGCAGCTATGCATTTAAGCAGAATTTATCCATCTTAGTCTTAAATCTCCATTTATATTTGGCACTTATGCTAAACAAAAATACAGCAGTATTTATTTGTGGCATAGAAGTTTATCTGGATCTTGTGTTTAAGCACTAGAGAGGTTTTCACCCAAACTCCAATCTCTGAAGAAGCAACAGCCTTTGAACTACTTCATACCAATCACAAGCTAGTTCACAAACCACAGGTAAAGCAAATGCATCTTCTACTGGTATCCTTACATCTGCTTTACCAGCATCCAGCATTTTCACTACCGAAAGAAACATGCTGAAAACCACTACTTTAAAAAATACGGGAAGTAAAAATACATCCATACAGTTGACGCCCAAGCTCCAACTGGTTCCAGGCTCCCAAGCCAAGCTTTGCTGACACCAAAAAACAAAGTCTGAAAATGCTGGAAACAGTATTTTATTCATTAACAGAAATAAAAAATAAAATCTAAGAACATCTGACAAATTGCTTGGTTGTTGTTTGGTTTTTTTTTTCCCAAAGATCTGCTAAAACATTACCACCAGAATTAGGACCCAAGGATACAGTAATGAGTACACATACATGTATGCCTGCATCTCTGGTAAAAAAAAAAGGTAAATATTAGATTCATATGCATTGTGACTAAATTTAGGTAATAAGATTTTAGTGCTTCTAAGTTAAAAGTGTTACTGATCTATCACTTATGTGCATTTAAACAATTTATCAAATAATATACAATAGAATCTTAATGTGCCAAAAGCATCTAAAATGTTGACTTCCCCTGGATTGCTTCCATTCTTCAAATTAATCCACTAAGCAAATTGCAGGCTCCTTCCTTCTATGAGCTGTCAATGCAAGTCAGGACGAGCATTCCATTATTTCATTAAGATAGGGACAAAAATAAAGTTAATTTAGTAGAAATACTTTGTAAAATTTCAAGAATACTACAACTACAACACACGATAAACTCTCAGCCCGGCAAAATTTGAATTGCCTTATGGAATCAATGTGAATACACAGCCCCAAAACATTACTCTGACAAGCAGATCCATGAGACACTTAAGAGGAGCTCCCCAGGGATCTCTTACTTTCATATAAGATACAGGGAAATCCTACTTCCCTCCCTTTTTCTCCCCACAGCAGCAATTTCCTTCAGAGAAAGAACCAGTAAATGCCCCGTGGCATCCAGCAGTCTCTTTTCCTGTGTTATTTGAGGTACAAGAGAAAAGTCCCAGTTGTCTTCTGCACAAGAGCAGAACATGTAAGGAACTTTCTGATCCCTCTGTATTTACCTTCTAGGAATATAACCAAATATTTATGTTCTGGGAAACTGTAATTTCATCCCAAAATTTACTTTTTAAAGGCATTTTCAGTAAGGTAGGAAAAATTACTTAAAAAGCTCCCTGCAAAAATGGTGTTTGTATCCTAATATAGCACCTTCTGCCAGAGACTGTAATTAAGTCATACTTCCATGGCCGATTTACTTTTCTCATAATGGAAATAATTATAACTATCTGGGGTCAGACTATCCAAAAAGCACCTACTGAAACACGGAGCACAATTCAAATGAAAACAGAAGCAACACATCCTCTATTTTAAAGCAAATGCAATGACTCGAATCCAGGGCACAGTGCTCAGGAAGCCAAGTGACGTAGAGGTGGCATGAATATAAAGAAATCATTAGATCCATAGATTTTACTGTACTAATCCCCACCTTAGCCTAAACCTGATTATATTGTTTGTCTGCATGTTACGAGCTTGCCTTCCTTTGACATACACAGAAACAACCTTAAAAGCAAGAAAGCCTCAGGTAATATGACACATTCAGCCAACTGGCACATTGCAACATATTGCAAAAGCCGGAGAGTCGTTCAGCTGTATTTGTATACAAGATAAGCCAACAAAAGAGCACAAACACACGGGTATAGGGATGCCTGTGTGTCATTTCAGGCACATCACGACCTACAGAAAGGAGAACCTTCGCTTTGGCAATAGGCGTCAGAGGGGGACACGGCTCATGAGGACGGCACGGGAGAAAGGGCCATTTCCTCGGGGAGCCTCAACAACCGCAATGGTCCTCCCCCCAGTGTGGAGTTACCACAGGCCGTGAGAATAAGCGCCAGCACCCAGCTCCTGCTCTGCAGACCCCAACGGGCGTTCAGCCGGGCACTGCCTTCACAGCAACCGCCCGCCCGCCTGGACGCTGCCGTGGGGCCGGCTCCCGTTCCCCGCTGACCTTGCGGCCGACTCCCTCCCACCCCAAGCCCCCGGGCCACAACCAGCACCCCCGGCCGGGTGTGCAGGGCAGCCCCAGCGCCGGCCCCCTGCCCGGGCGAGAGGTGGGGAGGCCGCCAAGGGCCATCGAGGCGGGGCGCAAGACGGAGGGCAGGGACAAGGCGGAGCTGGGGCGCCGCAGGCTGAGGCGGGGGGCGCCGGCGTGGACAGGCCCCCCCCTCCGGAGCCCGCCTCCCCCCGCCCGGCTCAGCGGGGGGAGCAGAGAGCGCCCAGCCACCCCCACCCCTCGGGGGAGGCCCAGGGAGCTGGGCGGAGCACCCCTAGCCCCAGGAGCCCGGTACCTGGCTGCGGCGCTAGGGGTGCCGGGGCTGCGCCCCCGCCATGCCCGGCTCCAGCTGCTGGAGGCCCCGACGCCAGCGGCTCAGTCCGGCCCGGCCGCCATGTCAGTCGCGCCGCGCGATGCATTGTGGGGCGAGGGCGGGAGGGAGAGCCTCGAGGGCGGGCGGCGCTGCTGCCGGGCGGCGGCGTGCGGATGCCTGGGTCTGGTGCGGTGCAGCCCTGCCCTGCCCCACCCTACCCTACCCTACCCTACCCTACCCTACCCTACCCGGATCGTGCCCGGCTGATGGAGCCCCCCTTGCCCCGCGGAACTGCCCCTCCTTTGGGGCAGTGTCCCCCTCCCATCACCGCCGGCATTCAGAGCCTTCCTACCCCAGTGCCACAGCAGGAAACAGGAACGCGGGCTTAAGCAGCTACATTTTTTCCTTACTCCCCTACGCTCATCCTAATTTTTATCCTATTTTGCATTCCAGGTCTCTCCCCACGCACGCCAGGCCCTGTGGAGCTGGGTTAGGGCCCGCCTGGAGGGTCGTCTTCCCCCGTTCTTCAGGGCGTCCCTCCCTCTCCCTCTGCTCCCAGCGCTGCTTGGGTGGAGAGGGGCGGGTGTGCTGCACACAAAGCAGCCTGTGGAGAACAGGGATGCCGGGGGGAAATGGCTGCTGGCTCCCTGACCTTGACATGAAGCTGGCCGGCGTGTCTGCTGGCAGCTGTGCAGGTCTCGGGGGAGACAGAGCTGGCCCGCCTGGCTCTTGGCAGTGCTGGAGAGTGACCTAAAGAAATTGGCAAGTGCTTCTGTAAAGCAAATCCCTCTGTGATCCAATACAGTACCCCTACTTGGCAGTGAAATGTCATGTTGTTGGCACTTTCTAGCCCAGGATAAGGAAGCCTTTCCAGAAAAACAAGGCATGCAAAAGATTAATGTGGAAATCCCTAAGGGGTTCAAAGGAAAGTATTAAAAATAATGAGAATAGGAATGCTGGAAACACCACCTCAGAGTCTCTGTAGGTAAACAAAAGTTGCAAGATCTGTAACAGTGGATTCACTAAGTATGTTATTTCTGAATGTATTGTGAAGTCAGTTCAATCCTTAGAGCTAATCTGCTTTTTTTGTGGCTCACTTGAAATTTATGTTTTACAAATGAGGATTGGATAGCTGCAGGCATTGTAATGGATGTAGTGTGGAGCTTTCACCTTCAAGAACATGGGCCAGTCCAGTCTGGGTCAGCAGTGACAGCAATTGCAGCGGTGTTTGGGGACAGCTGAGGTTAGGTGGTTGGTGGTTTCTGTCCAGTCCTATTTGACAAAGATTTTTATTAGGTTTAGCAAGCCAAAGAGGAAATTTTGAAAGTAAATTATACTTGCTACTGGGTACAGTCCTCCTAGATCAACATTTAGACATGCTAGCAAGCAAACACCATTTTGCAAACCTGACTGGCATTTTTCCTGCAAGCTGAAGTTCATTAGAATATATCATATTTAAATAGTTGGATAGACACTAATATGAAACGCTAGTGCAGTTGGCTCTGAAAACTCAAATCATTATAAAGCCAACAGCCTTTGACATAGTCTTCTGTGTATTAAAGAACGGTCTTCCTTCTTTGCTGATGTTAAAGAATGTACTATTGCAGGGAGCAGTACAGACACATGGCAGTAAAAGAGGAAGCTGGATTCTATTGCCAGCTGGCCCTTATTTAAAGAATTCCCAACCCAGTGCCAGTGACCAAAACCTTTCAGATCTGGGGCTCAGCTTGTAAAAGAAAATATAATTCTGAAACTTGTTAAGTCTAGAAGTCGGAGACAATCATCACAAAGCTGTAGGAAGCAGATTTTATAAAGTCCCTTTTCCAAAGCAAAACCTTGCTTGTCTCGTGTTGTAGCATGATGCCTCATAGCACTGCACCAGTTACTAAGGAGAAAAATAACTATTAACAGCTGAACCCAGGACATAGTCCCATACCCAAACTACTATAACATTATGCCCCCAAAAGTGTAAAAGTATAGTGTATATTTCTTTTAAAATTTCTGGCAAAAAAAAAAAAAAAAGCTTATGTTGAATTATCTTCATCATTGGGATGATTTTTTAAACTATTGTTAGGATTTACTAGGTTTTTAAACTATATTTAAATGTATATACTGTATTAAAGCCCTATTCTCCGTCTCTAGCTGTGTGTGAACAAGCCTCTTAGATTATTTATAAAATGAAGAAAACATATTTGACTGTCAGCTAAATGAAAGGGTTTTGGTTAATACTGCAGCCAGGAAAGTATATCAAATATACAGAAAAGTAGCACTTACCTGTGAAGGTGAGAATTTCACATCCTTAGCACAGTATATCTTCCGCATAGACAGCACAGTAGATTTTCCATCTATATATTTTTGTAGTATTATTGCATTATTTCTTGATGCTGGATCTGTACTTTACCTGAAATACATAATACCATGAAATACCTGAAATGTTTAAAAACTGTCATTAAATTTTTCAGCTAGTTATACATGGCTTCTTCCGCTATAGTAATGCTATTTATGCTTGAATTACCCAGCCAAATCTAATCAAGATATCAAAGACCTACCAAAACTCAGTTAAAAAAATATATCACAATCACAAAGTGAGATTACGAAATATAATTTGCTCTTCAGGAGATAGATTTCCAATACACCTGGGATGTGCTACTTAATTGTTTTCTGTAAATCACTACATTGTGCTTTGCTTTGCCAAGAATTACCACACTCATAGGCATGGAACACCAGTTCCTCAGTCCAAAAAGAATTCAGTGATCATAAAATGCTTTCTATTGTTGTTACTTTAAATATGCATACCCTCTTCTCCCAGCAGCCATAGCAGCAAACTATGTACAAATGGCTGTTTTTTCTTGCAGACAAGTAAAGAATGACATCAGTGCACTGAAGCAGTGGTTTGGCTCTGTGCATCTGAAAGCTTTGGTACCAAATTCAGTTTGTGATGCTTAATGCCTCTTTCTTCCTTAAAAACCTTTTGGTAATGTGGTTTCTCCCAGATCACACTGAAAACCAGTTGTCTGGCCACTCCTTTCATGCAAGCAGGTGTATGCAGAGATGAATTTCCTGAAGGCCTGGCTAACGGTTCTCCATTTCACATGATACTGTGCACGGTATGTGCCTCATCCCTGGCAGTGTTCAAGGCCAGGCTGGACAGGGCTTGGAGCAACGTGGTCTAGTGGAAGGTGCCCCTGCCCATGGCAGGGGGTTGGAACTGGATGAGCTTTAAGGTCCTTTCCAACCTAAACCATGCTGTGATTCTATGTTTGTAATTCTGTTTTTTGCTGACTGTATGCTGCAACTCTCATTCTGAGTACTTGCATCAGTAACCACTAGCAACCAAGCCACTGGTATCCTTTGCCATTACACCCTAGTTACCAGATGCTGTAGCCAGCGTACTAAAAAAAAAGGCACTTATAAATCCATCAAAAATCACAGTTAACTACCCCTTATTTTTCTAGGACATGGTGAAAGCAGATCTCTGATATGTCTCTGGTACCCCCCAGACCCATGCAGTATTACTGTTCTCAAGCCAACGAGCACTTTCATTTATCGTGTACCCATTACTTCACACACCACCACCACCATGAAATACTCCATTTTAGAGCATTCGAATTCCCATGAATACATCCTCCGAGCTCTGGACACAGCTCCCAAACCTCTGCAGAAGCCAGACTGTTGCAAAAGCTCCGTTTGCAGCAGTCCTTTCTTTGCGGCAGCGCTTTCCTACCGTGGCAAGTGCCTGCAGCACGGCCGTGCAGCATGCTAGATCCTGAGGGCAGTGTGGAGCACAAGCCTTCCTCTTCCTTCCCCAAAGTTCTCCTCATCCCTGTAGCCATGCTCCTTGCAATTGCAGCGCTGCTGCTCTTAGCCTTTTCCGCTACGCAGCAGAAGGAGCCTGATTTTTACACTTTCAAAGTCGTAAACATAAGGGGCAAACTAGTCTCTCTGGAGAAATACAGGGGCTCGGTAAGTCCGCACGGGGATGGGCGCCTCTCGCCCGGACTCACTTAACAGCCAGTCCTTGCATGTCTGCAGCAGCCAAATGGGGGTGGAGAGGTTGTACATTAACTTGGTGCACACATGCGGGGAGATTGGCGTTCACGGCGCCTCTGTAACCGGTCTGGAGCGTTGCCTGCATGCTGCTTGTCATACAGCTCCACTGCGCTCTTTAAATAAAACGTTTGCGGTCCTAACCTCTGTGTGTGTGTCTCCGCGTCTTCTGCCGGTGCGGGCTGCAGCCTGTAGACGTGGCAGGCAAGGGAATGCCTGCCTGACTTCCCTGCCTTCCATCCAGCAGGATGAATTGCACTGCCTTGTGGCTATTATATTTGCACTTCAGGAAGTTTGTACCAGTGTATAACTCACTTTTGGAGCTTATTTGAAGGTTGGACTTGATCTTAAAGGGCTTTTCCAACCTTGTTGATTCTATGATTCTCTTTCTGCCTTTTAACTGCATGACTTTTAGGAAATTATTTTTACCTGAATCACAGTTCTTTGTATTATTCTAAATGAAAAAAAAAAAAATAAAAAGGGGATTTAATCAGTGGTTAATGGAGTTAACAGATTCACCACAGTAAAAAATTGGAGACATTATAATTATTTTCAGTATATAGTGAAATTGTAGCAACACAATACTATTCCCATTGTCACTTTTTAGCGTGCTAGAGCAATATGGGGAAGGGCATGTAGATACTTACATACTTCTATGATGTCTTTTAGATTTTATTTACATATTACATTAAGTATTTCTAAGCAGAGCTTTCCTTCCCATTTTAAGAACAGTTTCCTTGAATGTAGCCTGATGTGATTTTTCATTTCTAGTGGTATGACCAGTACCTATGGAAAAGTGAAAAGGGAACTTAGCATGTGGGGGATGTAATACTATAAGCTCTTAGAGCCACATTTACAAATTACAGAAACTAAAATCAACATAAAGCCCACAGCTGCCATCCTCAGTGCTCAAGTGACACATCTTCAGTGATGCAGCCAGGCAGTCCAACAGCTTGGCTGCTACTCAAAAGAGCAGGCAGCATTGCTCATGCTCACTCTGATTCTCCAGCTTGGTGTTTCCACTTTCCTTTTCCCCCATTGTCAGGGACTTCACTGAGGTGTTTGAGCTCACTAATCCACAGCAGTAGGTCACTAAAACATTGGCAGGAAGACAGAGAAGGTATATGGGAGGAGATGGGACACTTTCCTGAGCTCAGTATAAAGGGATACTGGTGAATTTGGACCAAATGAGAGGTCTGAATCTTACCTGGTTGAAGCCGTCCTTCCCCTTTAGGTATTCCTTCCTCCTTCGTAATTCAGAGCAGAATTGGTCCCATGCCCATTCAAATACCTATATTGAAAAAAAAACGTGGAAGCTATTTAAGCAATATTTGCTTTTTGGTTTTTTTTGAGTACTTTCCAAAGGCTCTGTCAATAAATCCTGTTACTGGGGCATATTTTGTCTGCAGGTCATCTGCAGATATGCCTGAATAAGCAAATACCACCTGTAGCTTCTTTACATCAGGGCCAGAATCCACATGGAAAGAAGTAAAGGGGGAATTCAGCTGATCTGGAATCTCATGGACACACCAGGTTAGGGGAGGATACCTATATCTCCAGTGGTGCTATGGTACCAAACCATCCTCAAGGTATGACTGGCTTCAAAAGGGAGAGCACTAGAGCCATACCTTGACAAAGGTAACACCATCAGTACATGGTACTCTGATCTCTGCTAGGCCATATGGAATAGTTTATTCCAGCTAAAAAACTGATGACCGGCTTCTGTTTGGAACAAAAAATTTGAATTCAGAGAGGTTACTAATATTGAGGCTAGATGTTGTTTGATAGCACGTGCACTATTTTAAGGAATATTTTAGCAATAAAACACATCTCTTTCTGTTATTATGTTGTCAGAAGTCAGTATTGAGGTAGAAAGAGGTTAATAAAAGCTCCCAGTTATTTCTTAAAATGAACCTGCTTAAATATGCAGTAAGTAATGTTTAGATGTAACTTTATCGTAATATTTTAAAGCTATTTAAAGAAAGCAGGTAGTATGTGCTACGTGTGCTGCTGGTGTTACAAAGAAAGTGAGTCACTAGTTAGCCCCTGGAACAATAGTCTGCTAATTGCTAAAACAGCTTTTAACATTCTTAAGCTTTGCGGCAGATGTAGAGAAGACATTCGATTCAATTCAACTCATTTGATTCACTCAACTGATTTAGTTAAATAATTACTTCATTGGTAGTCAAGAAACTAACTGGGCATTGAAAAAATACAGAGTATTAAAGAAAACAATAAAGTCTGCTAATTCTAGAGCTGTGCTAAGTCTAAACAACCAGTGCAATTCATGACTTGCAGAATCTTTCTTCAATACCTCAATATAAATTATTGTGCATTTCGATAATTGAAACCATTTTTCTTAGTAAGAAAAAAATAAGGCTGGTTGATATTGATTCAATTTCTATTCAAGCACATCTTGATACAAAGCACAAGTACCCTCTGTTATAGAATAAATAAGAAATGTACTAACAGTTCTGAAATAACAAAATGAAAAAAAGAAGGGAACAGAGTAATTTTCTTCCCTGAAAGAAATGTGTGCAGACATAACCTATCCTCCAATTTAATGAAAATACCAAAAATATGATAGGGAGTACCCCTTTTTATGGGTGCATAAGAAATTATATAGCCAGAATGCTAAAAAATTTGGCATACGTGCTACAAAATCAGGTATCGTATGGCCTGAAAGCAAAGAAAGGGAAGACTATTACAACTGGAAAAAAGCATACCACAAGCAAAATAGATCAAAAAGCTGTGTGTTTTACTCTGTTGTGCATAAAGGTCATCCTTCAATGATTATTCCAGGCTACCAGACTGATGTTGACCCATCTACATTAAAAATGAAGGGCAGTGATGCATTGTTGGAAGAAAATTATCAGGATCCAAATAAAATCAGTTTTCTCTCCTAAGGCTGAAAGAGCTGGGTTTGTTCAGCCTGGAGAAGAGAAGGCTCCGGGGAGACCTTAGAGCAGCTTCCAGTGCCTGAAGGGGCTGATAAGAAAGCTGGAGAGGGAACATTTTACAAGGGCCTGTGGTGACAGGACAAGGGGGAATGGCTTTAACCTGACAGAGGGGAGACTGAGATTAGATATTAGGCAGAAGTTCTTCCCTGTGAGGGTGCTGAGGCACTGGCACAGGGTGCCCAGAGAAGCTGTGGCTGCCCCATCCCCGGCAGTGCTCAAGGCTAGTTTGGATGGGGCTTGGAGCAAGCTGCTCTAGTGGAAGGTGTCCCTGCCTGTGGCAGGAGGTTGGAACTGGATGAGCTTTAAGGTCCCTTCCAACACAAACCATTATCTGATTCTGTGATTTCATGATTCTGTCTGATCTATCCACCCATATAATTCAAGAAAGCTTCTATTATATTTTATGATTTTCATGAGATACACAGTAAGAGGCAGTATTCTTCTCAAAAATAGTATCTGTTTGAGAGTCAGAACTCCCAAGCATCAACTATTCCTGCTATGCTTATACCTATCTAGATACAATAGTGCCTACTGCCTGCCTGCGTATCTACACACCACACAGCAAAGTACAGCATGCTGAGGTGTAATTAAGCAGTGTTAGTGCAGTGCTTTGGAAATGTTGAACTAAAGGTAGTATAATAATGTAAAAGCATTAGGCACTTCAACAATGTAAAGTATTATTTTACTGTTGATAGTAATGCTAGGCAGTTTGTATCACAGCTGTCTGCAATCTGAGAATGTAGTATTACTGAATGTGTATAAACACAGAGTATAGCTACTTCATTACTTGACAAAGTATTGCTGTTTCTTTCCATGAGGATAACAACTCCAAGCTGGGCTAATTTGACACTTGTGACTGGTTCTTCTATCAGTCAGATGAAGCCAGTTAAGAATCTCAAGGTCTAAACCCCATAGTATCTGCTGTCTGCTACAAGATCCACAAAGGGTTACTTGAAACTACAGCAGATTGACAAATCTGTCCAGGGATCTTTTCCTGAAGGAGGTACGCTGGTGTAAGCATTAAGTAAATCAAGAACTATATTTGCAGTGTTAAAAAATGAGTTCCAGAATGCATGGGTTTTCTAAGCAAAGGGAAGGAAAGGATAGTATGAGGAAGTCAGACAACAGCTAATACAGCATTCAGCTTTAACGAAATGATTTTGGTAAGGTCCAGGCTGAATTGTTTGCACTGCACACTAGGTGGTGTGCTTGACTTGCACTCTCAAAGCCTAAAGTCAGGCAAGAGGCACAGGGAACTTAAATCATTAATAGTTGTAGGAAGTCAAAGTACAGCCTCTGGAAGAGAACATAAAGAGTATTTGTTAAGAATACAGAAAAAAAAGGATATCACTGCATTGAATCATTGTATGAAGAGGCTGAAAAAGTTGGGGCTGTTCAGCCTGGAGAAGGCTGCGTGGAGACCTCAGAGCAGCCTTCCAGTATCTGAAGGGGGGCTATAGGGATGCTGGGGAGGGACTCTTCATTAGGGACTGTAGTAGTAGGACAAGGGGTAACGGGTTAAAACTTAAATAGGGGAAGTTTAGATTGGATGTAAGGAAGAATTTCTTTACTGTGAGGGTGGTGAGGCACTGGAATGGGTTGCCCAGGGAGGTTGTGAATGCTCCATCCCTGGTGGTGTTCAAGGCCAGGTTGGACAGAGCCTTGAGTGACATGGTTTAGTGTGAGGTGTCCCTGCCCATGGCAGGGGGGTTGGAACTGGATGATCTTAAGGTCCTTTCCAACCCTAACTATTCTATGATTCGATTTCTGGTGCCAGACACTTGAAAGATAACTTGGTAAGGATTTTTAAACAACCATTTTGAACATTCCTTATGAAATGCTAATAAATTCAGACAGTTTCGCATTATATTTGTTAGTTATACTCTTAGGAGGGTTGCAGCATTGAATTACAGAGTTCAGTAACAGAATGCATTTTTCTAAGGAAAAAAAAAAAAAGGAAGCACAATGTGCCTGCCATTCTAGGAAATGCTGCGTATAATTTCCTCCTATTTTGTGGGAGAACATTTGGAAGTTTGCACCATTGGCAGTGTGATCCTCTCATGCCTTTCACCACCATGCCAAGTAACCACTGGTTTTAAACAGCTGGAAATTAAAATTGTTTCTTTTTGAGTGAATTCTTTCAACCCTCCTAACTTCAAAATCATGTAAAGTTACAAAAGCTTAGTTATTTTCATTGGCAAGTCACCCTTCCTGTCTGTTATAAAATGAACATAATACCTACACAACCTTGTTTCCCCCAAACCTCCCATGATAAATTCTTGCATTGCCATTGTATTTGGGATGGAGTACCAAGAAATGTGAATACAGCAAAGTATCCAAATAATTCTGCATCATGAGAATGCTGAGTCTTAAACTGTACTTTAAAAAGCCTCTAGAAGTTCATCTGAAAGAACTACATGTGGCTTCAAGTCAGCGGTACAACCTATTTTTACTTCAATCACACTAAACTACAGTTACCACTATGCGGATTATTTGACATGAACAGAACTGCCAACAGTTATTTTTTATGTCCAATATCTATTTGAAATGATGACAGCCTGCATCATAAAATTGTTACTTCTCTGAAAATGAAATATCTAATTATATGCCTGTCTTTGGATGTTTTAGGAGATTGAATTTACAAGTTCAGGTAGAGCTTATAAATGTTGTCTGAAGGAATGTGATGCTTTGGTAGTTAGCTAGATGGCTCCAGATCATATTTCATGTGTAAGTGTACAGGGACTGCTTAGATTGTATGCTGCTGACCACAAGGAAGATTACATAATCTTGTACTTTATAAGATTACCTGTCTTTCAGGGAAAACAGTGCCACTCTGAAACCACTTTAAATATACCAACATATCTACACAAGGTACAAAATACAAAGTAAGTGCTAATGTTTAATGTAAGAAATGCTAAACACCAACGTCTCCTTAGCTTTTTCTTTACTTCTACTGCTTCAAGGGATTTCATTTTATGATCTCCTACCTTATCCACATTATGGAATGTTATATGCTAGTTTGTTTTCTGGCCTTAAAAACAAAATAGACTTGGAAACCTCATAGCGGCCTTCCAGTATCTGAAGGGGGGGGCTATAGGGATGCTGGGGAGGGACTCTTCATTAGGGACTGTAGTAGTAGGACAAGGGGTAACGGGTTAAAACTTAAATAGGGGAAGTTTAGATTGGATGTAAGGAAGAAGTTCTTTACTGTGAGGGTGGTGAGGCACTGGAATGGGTTGCCCGGGGAGGTTGTGAATGCTCCATCCCTGGTGGTATTCAAGGCCAGGTTGGACAAAGCCCTGGGTGGCATCTTTTAGTGGAAGGTGTCCCTGCCCATGGCAGGGGGATTGGAACTAGATGATCTTAAGGTCCTTTCCAACCCTAACTGTTCTATGATTCTATGTAGTAGCTTATTTTTCATACAATTTATTTGAATCACTCTATTCTTATTCCCTATATACTTCTATATTTTGCATGAAAACTTACAGACAGGAATATGGAGCAATAGTAACATAAGAATCCAAAGCTTAAATTGAGCAAAGGCTGTGGTCACAGACACAAGAGTCTGTGATTTGGAGTCAGGATTTTTTACTTCCTTTTCTTGCCCTGCACTTACTTGCTGTCTAATTTGCCTGCAGTTACTTGCTCTGCAGTTTGATAAGGTCAATTAATGTGTCCAAGCTTCAGGCTTTCCTCTTGCAGCACTGGGCCCTTCAACACTGCTGTCTCACACTGACAATAATAAAGAGAACATGCCAGCTTCTATGAGACATCCAAAGTCTCATAGAAAGATCCAATGCAAATGGCCACCATTGTTCTGCTGGTACTGGGGAATGTGTTGGTTACTTTGATTGAATTTAAACTTTTTTTTGCAGTTTGAGAATGAAGAACTAGCTGCTGGGCTGATGTATAATCTGTAGAAACCCAGCAGATTTAGCGTAAGCCAGGTAGAATTTTGGTTCCCAAATCACAATGCTTTTTTTCTGCACTATGCCCAATATTAATGTAGGTGAGTAGAAACATTTTTAGCATTATAATATTTATATTGCCTTATGAGTCTTGCATATTGGTCTGAAAAAAGGAATAGAATGTAAAAGAAATTACTATAAAGTGCATAATGCTATTTTTATTCATAAAATCATCCTGTATCTAAAATATCTGTGGCACACACAAGAAAACATTAGAATGGACTCAATTCATGTATAATGAGTGGCAAGTCACACTTATAAAATTGGTAGGAATAATAAAACCCCTAAGTCTAAAAGTAGTTTCTAGGAGTTATTTAAGGAGAAAATACCTCAAAAACCAATGGAAAGCTCTTCAAGGCCTTGAGAAACTGTGAATATGTGTCAACTCAGGGTTAGGTTACTTCATTTCCCTAACAAATTCTTGTTGGAATCTGTTCCAGTCTGTATTCTCCTTACATACACCTCTGTTTTCACGTAGTGCTCTCCTGTGTTTGGTACCTTCCTCTCTGCTGGATGTGCACAGGCAGATACATGCCTGGTGGTAATGTCTGAATGACACAATGTGGATGTCAAAGATGATCAGCTACAGGAATGACTTTAAAGGGTAGTGGGCACAGTCTTCACTTCTTGGAGTCTCTAATGGAGGCAGTAAACCTTTATGCAAAAGGTTGTCATTTTATCACAACTGAGTAGGTTTACTCTAGAAATGGTGGGAAATTTCACAACCCATACTGCACAGACCAACCCAAAATCCTGTAATTGCTTCTGTTAACTTCCAGGCCAAGGCATCTACACCAGCAATGATGGATCAGCCAATTCTTCATGAATACTAAATTCTGTGCAAGGACGGATCTTGCAGAACAGATGCTTCATGAAAGATAAACAAACTACCCAAAATACATTCATTGGCAAGTTTCATTCAACTTGGTATATCTTAGCTGAATAGTAATTCCTTGAATGTGATTGGAAACCATGCAAAAGGCAGAATGGAGAAACATAGCTTCTCTGTAAACTCATAATTAAGATTACTTAGCAGTTTATTCATTAACTCCATGGTAGCCAAATGGGAATACATAAAAGAAAGATTGAATCTTCCTGTTGTGAACAGAACTCTGTGTAGTTTCAAACACAGGTGTTTGGTCACAGTTCTCTAGATGTTCTCATTTCAAGCCTTCCTGTTGGAAAACTGACATGTGCAGCACATCTTTTCATCTCTCTTGTTCTTCAGGTGTCACTAGTTGTCAATGTTGCAAGCGAGTGTGGGTACACAGATAGCCACTACAAGGCCTTACAACAGCTACAGAGGGACCTCGGCCCGTATCATTTCAATGTCCTGGCATTCCCGTGCAATCAGTTTGGGCAGCAAGAACCAGACACCAACAAAGAAATTGAGAGTTTTGCACGAAAGACTTACAGTGCCTCCTTCCCTATGTTCAGCAAAACTACAGTCAGCGGAGCTGGTGCGATTCCTGCCTTCAAGTACTTAATTGGTGAGTAATCTAGATCTCCAAGGATGGACAGTATGATAACAGATGCCCTGTAAAAGCTAGTATAATAAACCTCTACATGGAATACAGGTCTTGAAGTACTCTCCTGTATGCATACAACACCTGATCTTCCTTTTTCCACTTTGGAGTCTCGTAAGTGCTTCTCCTGTGACACAGATGCTGCAGGTTGGATTTATAAAGTTCATCTCAAGAGCTGTAGAATAAGTGGAAGCAAAGCACCTACATAATTTACTTCAACAATTACAAAGTGAAACCAGGCAGTAAGAGATGTCCTTGAATACTCCCTTCCTTGCCAAGCATCAGAACAGCCATACTGTAGGGTCCCTCCAGTTCTATTCTGCATTACAGCTGGCACTGAGACCTGAAGAGGTTTTGCTGGTTCTTAGCAGACAGCTGACAAACTACACTGTAAAGCAGAATATTCTCTATCAGAGCACTACTTTTCTTGTGTGGGTGAATGCTCTAAATACCATTTAAATGCCAAACAAAAATGTCAGTCTTTATCCAGGGTGAAGGAAATGTCTTCATTGTCAAATGCCTGAAGCAATGATATTTAATAAAGCCCAATATGATACGGTATCACCTGAGCTGCATTCTGCAGGGACCATATCGCTGCTGCTTCTCTCCAGAACCAGTGTTCTCCCACATACCACCGACTTTAAAGGAGTATTGGTAGTATTTTTGACTACCTCAAGCCCACCTCCTTCCAGGTGTCTGTAATGGATTTTTCTGCCAGCCAGACTTCCTGTTAATCCCCTTCACATTCTTCTATTTCTTTTTGCCAAGCAGGGTTATTTATTGTGTACATGTCACATGAAACTTGCAAACCTTCTGTTTCTTTGTTGGTCCACACACTTGTGCTATTACTGCAATGAGGCTCCTGGTCTGATTGAAAATCCTGAGCATTCTATTAGTCATGTAGCAGAATAGTAAAGAATAAGAATGCGACTCATGTAAAATGACTATGTGGTCATGGAGGGAAAAACTCATAGATAAGGATTAACAGGAAATCTCCTGCAACAGTTTACTGTGTTATTTCTTCATGTAGCATTTCTTGAAACGTTCTTCTGAAGCACATGCTACTGGAAAAAATCTGGATAAGCAAATACTCCTAATACAGCTATATTGTTATGCCCAATTCCATTTTCCTATCAGTGTTCAACTGTTTTGGATTTGTCTATATAGCACAGACACACACATGTGTAAGCACACACTTTTAAGACTGATTATAGTGCTTTCTCCTGCCTGTCTCAAGCTCGGCTGTTTCCATTAGTCTCCAGGGCGCTACTATCTGTCAGAAAATGAATCTCATTACTCATTCTCAACTCCCCCTTAATTTTATGTTCCTTCTTCCTCTGAGAGGGTCATCATCAAATTGACATGAACAAATGTCAGGAATTGGCCAGCCTGGTTTGCTTTTCTAAGTTCCCACTTTTTTTTATTTCCCCACACCCTTATAGATTCTACAGGAGAAGAACCAACCTGGAACTTCTGGAAATACCTGGTGGACCCCAATGGGAAAGTAGTAAAGGCCTGGGACTCTACAGTCACTGTTGAAGAAATAAGACCTTATGTTACAGAACTTGTAAGGAAAATCATCCTGAAGAAGAAAGATGAATTATGACTTTTGAAAATCCCAGCATGCCACTTACAGCCTTATTGAGAACTGGGACTGGACTTTGTCTTCTCACATTCCAAAAGAGAGTATATGAGGAAAGGAAATTATGACCAGTAGAATCTACATTCACCATCCTAAGAATGTAGAAACCAGCAATTTAGCGTGGTCAAAGTAATGTAAATTTTGTCTCCAACTGAATTCAGTTTGACCGTTCTGGGAAAGAATAAACTGATCGGCAGCTGTTTCTTTCCCAGTTCAAATAATTAATTATTGGTAATCCTCTATGAAGTTACTTCATGTACCTGTAGGAAGAAGGCTCAGAATAAGGAGAACTTCCCGACTGGGATCTTATTGTTATCTACAATTCTGTTGTCATATTTTGCTTGTGGACTGAATGAGAAAATAAAGAACATGTGAAAACAAAGTGCATGATTGACTTGAGGCATGTGCTAGAAAGAGGGCCAGAACAGATACCTTCAAACCAGGCAGACTTACATATAGGTATATGTCCTTCTAGTTACCAAGGCCAAACATACCTCATTTCATCTGTTAAGAAAGTCAGTTAATAAGGGCATGGGGAAAATACATCTATAAAACTTAAATGAAAGAAATATTGTCGTGGTTTAAACCCAGTCAGGTAACTCGTTCACTCACTCCCCCCCTTCTTTCCCTCCCCCTACTCCCAGAGGGACGGAGAGGAGAATCGAAAAGAATGCAACTCCCATGGGCTGAGATAAAAACAGTTTAGTAACTAAGGTATAACAGAGATCACTACTGCTACCACCAATAATAACAATGATAAAGGAAATAACAAGGGAAGAGAATACATCACCTCACCACCAGCCAACCGATAACTCGCCCCCCCAGCCCGACCAAGCACCGACCGATACCTCCTCCAACCCCTTCCGGCTAACTCCCAGTTACATCCTGGGCATGACGTGCTGTGGTATGGAATACCTCTTTGGTCAGTTTGGGTCAGGTGTCCTGTGTCTGCTTCCTCACAGCTTCCCCTCCTCCTTGGCAGAGCATGAGGCTCACAAAGTCCTTGGCCAAACCAAAACATCATTGTTATCAGCTCTGTTCGGGAGCTGAAAGTCAAAACACTGCACTGCACCAGCTACCAAGAAGGACAAAAATGACTGCTACTGCTGAACCCAGGACAAATACAAAGACATAGTCTCTTGTAAAAGTTATCCAAAAGCTGTGAGAAGAATTTCTACATTTTTTTCACCCAGTAAAGATTGTGAGATGATTTTTAAATAGCCATTTGGACATCTCTAGGAGCAGAGCTTACATAAAATAGCTGTTTCTCTCTTCTATTAGCATTTCGGTTTAGAATTATTCTCGCTTCATACAACTGATGTTAAATTTGTCAATTCATAACACCATCCAGTTTTTCTTCATGTACAGGCAAACATTGGAGAATCATCATTTTTCCATGGAAATAATTTTTCAGATATTTAATTGTTGCATAATGTTACATTGTTTAATATCACATTGATGTCACAAATGTTTAATGGCACCTTTTCCAAATGTAGCACTCAGACATCTGCTTGGACTGCAGAACTTCTTAGCTTGTACTACAATAATAGCATTAAAAATTACAGCCTCATTGTTTCCTGACAGAAACCCTTTGAAACTCTTGTCAGCAAGAACTCTTTTTATCTCAAAACCTCCACAATGTACAGGTCCCTGCTCTTAACGCTGGGATGCTTTAAGAATCTTGTCCAAATGCAGTATTATTGACAAGTGAAAGCTTTTTTCATGCTTTGTAACACTTTTTAAAGTAGCACAAACAATATTTGTCCATCCAGTTGTCAGGTCCCAAGTGTACAAATAAGCCTTAATTGACCAGACCATGATAAAGACTTTTTCTAACTCACCACAACCATTATAGCTCTTCAGTATCCAGACAGGCTCTACTTGAAATCAAAGGCAAATATTATAGCATGCACTGGCTTGCAGAACTAGAGGGGAAGGAAGAGTACTGATGAACTATTGCAAATAAAAGGGTTGATCTTAGAGTACATTATAGTTCCCATGCTTGAACAGCTGCTGTCTCCTGAGGTCTTCAACTCATTCTGTGGAGTGGACTAAGGAAGTAAAAGTTGGAGGTACTTTAGTGTGTGCAGGAAGAATCTGAAGGGCAGAGACTATAAGGCACAAACTCAATTTGCCTGAAAGAAGCCAAGAGCAGGAGTTTTTAGGTTTTAGTGGTAAAAAAAAAAAGGGGGGGGACACACAACACGACACACAATAAAGGAAGAGGTAACGTAAGTACAAAGAGAGATCAAGTAAGAAGGGAGGAATGAGAAGGAAATTAAAAGAACATTTGCAGCCAAAGAACTTTGGGACAAAATGGGCATGGAAATGTTCAGGTCCTGTTGATACTAATGAGTATGTAGCAAGCTACATCAGCTACTTCTCACTTGGAGTGTAACTTAAGAGTGCAGGAAATGGGTGCTTGTGGCAGTGAACATGTCTACATTTTCCTCCTCTGATGGTGAGAAAAGTGAACCCTACCATCCATGCAGTCATTTAGTCTATTCTTGTATGAATCACTCCAAGACAATGGTTGCTAAGGATATAACAAAGAAAGGAAAATCAGGCCCAGCTAATACTGTGCTGAGACAGAAAATCCAACCACTAGAAAACGAGGCCTTGTATTACTCTGTAGACTGTGTCTCTGTTGATACTAATGCAGTGCCCCAGCATGCTCTTAGCAAGTGCTGCAGGGCTTCACATTTTCTCCTTATAAAGTGTGTTTTTAAAGCTGAAGCCACATGAGCCCAGACCATAGTCTGAAAGATATTTTAAGCCCTCTATTTCGATTTTGGGTGTCCAACTTCAAACAGAACTCTGGATTTACATAGCTGGGATCTTGCATTCTCTATGAGACAAATTCTAGAAGTCTAAAGAGATACAATGGCAATGATCAGTTTGGAAAAGGTTCATACTCTATGGACAAATATTGTTTGTGCTGCTTTTAAAGGCATTACAAGGAACAAAAGAGTTTAACTTGTCAATAATACTGCAATTGGACAAGAATAGATTCTTCTTAAAGCATCCCAGGGTTAAGAGCAGGGACCTGTACATTGTGGTCTTATTGAGATAAAAAGAGTTCTTGCTGACAAGATTTTCAAAGGGTTTCTGTCACAGAACAATGAGGCCATAATTGTTGGTATTATTATTGTAGTACAAGCTAAGTTCTGGAGGCTGAAGTCTGAGCAGACGCCTGAGTGCTATGAATAACTTAATCCTGAAGACAGTTAAGAGCTGTTGTTCTTTTTTGGTGATTTAAAGATAACTAAAGTATTACATATGCAAGCTTTGAAGAACAACAAATTTGAGCAGGCATATGTTTTTAAGCACCTAACTACTTTCTCTGACATGAACAGAAACATTTTTGTGATGTGGCATATATTGCATCCTTTGTTGCAGTGGAATCAGTTTGATTAAAAGACCAAAATGTTTGTTTTACAAAGTTACAGAATAAAAGTAAATATTCTTGGTTGCAGATGAATTCATATATAGTTATGCTATAAGTACTTCATGACTTCCTGCTCAGAAAAATGGCAAAGCAAATTGCCTGGGTTGAATTTTTCTGTTGAGACTATATAGAGGGCATGCAGAGATCAGAAATGGCTTTTTTTGGCTCATGAGTTCCATCACTGTTTTAATCTGACAGAGAGCTTCTCTACAGCAAGTCCTCAAAGCTGTAAACCAGCTCTGAATATGTAGCATGAGGTTAGTTTCTTTGCTGCTTGTCTACTTTGCAGAAAAAATGGTAGTGCACATTAAGAAAGGAGAACATTTATGCATGGAAGGTGATTAATTTGATCATCTAAGACTTGCTAACTTACAGTTGCAACTTCGAATGTGTAAAGGCTTTTCGTGTTGGTTTAAATGCTAAACTAAGTACCTAGACACAATTGTATAGTCATGTGCCCCCTGTGGCAAGCCAGAGGGGAAAGAAATAATTTTAAAGCCTACTTCTAAATACAAAAAGGGTACTTTGAATCCTTCAAGATTTTGTCTCATAAAGTCTGTAAAATCAGACCTCTATATATGCAAAGCTTTGTTTTGAAATGGAATATGCTACACTGAAATAGAGCATTGAATAGAGCAATAGAGAGGGGTTTATCTCCCTTTTTTGGTATTGTAAGGAGAACAAACCCAAATACCCTGGTTATCCTTACAGCCACATCTGCTAATTTAGTTACACGCCAGGGACACTTCACTACAGTTTCTATTGTGATTCCTGTTGGAAACCTCAGTAGCAATCCAGACACAATTTCTCTCTACCGGATGGTTCTCAGTTTATTGTTTCAAACAGGTCAGCATCTGTTTCAATAAAGAGCTAACTGACTAAATGGTCAGTACTCTCAGAAGACTGGACATCCCTTTGATTAAGTAAAACAAATCTTATGCTGCCTTCAGTTATTGGATCAGCCAAGTACATTCTATATACACATAAATTTATACTGCAGCTACTCCTAGAGCCAAATGGAATTTAACAAGCTTAACCTCTGACTCACTCACAGGAAGAGGCTAGTAAGCAGAGAAGTCAGGTATTTTCTGTGACGTGATTAACAGATCCCAGAATAGAAACATCACTGACAAAACACAAAGGAGTTTTCAAACCCTTTGATGGATGCGATACTGAAAGCACCAAGAGAATGAGAATCTGAACCATATTAAAGCACAATAGCAGAGCCATATGCAGAGAAGAAGAAAGTTACTCAGCTGTACCTGAACATCACCACAGAGGTGACTGATTGAATGCTACACAGCTAACTCATCTACCTACCCAGCTCACACACAGTGATGCCCACAATATAGGATAAAAAACAACAAAATTCAGCTACATCTTTATGCCAACTCTGCAGCATCTTGGCACAGGCAACAGTGGGGGCTTGTCTAGTGATAATGGTTGACCTTTTCCAGACGGCTCTACACAGGAGCTGAAGTCAGCCCTGAGTAACTTTCCATTCTTAGCCTAGAAAACCTGATCCAAGCTGTCAATCTAGAGGCCTACTAGATCAGACATGCTGTTTTATCTCAAAGCATTACAAGATATCTCCTGAACAAGACCTATACTAATTCCAGAAAATGAGGACAGTTGAAGTGTCATTGCATTTTAAGTAAGCCTAAAGACTTGTATTTGGAAGGTGAGCTGATGTAGATTCTTTTCCCCCACTCGAGGAATAACAGCATCTGCAGAGTCAGGCACTGGTTCTTTCCTAATTACTAATTGATGGAACAATGACAATAGAAGGAGATAACAGTATTCTAGAACAACAGAAAAGACTGAAGTATGATTTCTTGAAGAGCGAACTTCTGTAACACCTGATCTGTAAATACAGTTCTGTGTAATGCTTCACCATCAAACAAATCACAGAAATCCTACCTTCAGGGAGCTGTAGTTTTAGTTTCCCTAAGTGGAAGATGCAGCCAAAAAGCTATTATTGTATTATATAAAATAGTCCTCTGTCTTTTTTGTCCCTCTTTCCCTAAAAGCGTTGCTGTTTCATCATGAGTAGTGCTTTCATCTGAATGATATGATAAACCATTATATTTTTATTTAGCAAACAAGTAAATCTGACAATGATAAACAAAGACCAGATGCTGAGGAAAATGCCCATCACCCACAGATTGTTCACCCATCCTTTATAAAAGGGCACAATCATGAAACTGTGCTTGTAATCAAAGAGCTTGCTGAATTCCCAGTTTAAATTATACATCAGCTTCTCTAACCCTCAGAATGACACCACTCATTCTGATCTGTCATTACTTCTATATTCAAAATACTAGTTATTTTATTACTGGTACTTTACTGTCTTCTGGAGAGACCACTGGAGAGATGAGGGGAAATGTTTTCCTGTCATACAAGCATTTTATATTGGAAGTCTATCCAAATCCATACAGAGTATGAATATGTTAGGTTTTCACACAAAAGTAATCCCCAAACAGGCAGTTTGGTTAAGCTGAAGCATTTTGTTTGGATACAATCAATGGGAAATGTTTCAAAATCGCTATTCATATTTTCAAGCTTAAAAAATATAAATAAAATATTTAAAGTGCAAATAATTTCAAACCAAGAAATTTAATCTAAATGACAATATAGACAATTTGATGATTTTCAAACTTAAAAATTGATAGTGTGAGTTTTGTGAAAACATGTTTTTCTGCAAGTTTCAGCTTAGGGAACAATTTGGTTAAAACCATTGACAATTCCCAATAACAAAACATTCTTCTGAAGAAGCCTTCAGAGGCTGCCAGTCTATTCTGCCTATAGCTATACCGAAGTCAAGAGGAATAGATCATTGAGAAAAACTGCAAGATCAAGTCTCTGAATTATATGAATCATTTAGTCTTATTGAATACCAGCAACAGCAGGACACCATTTCTACTTGTCAACTACATGCATGGTTTGTCAAGCCCAAGACTAATTTTATGACAGTATCAATAGACAGAAATGACCCAAGTTTACTGTGCATCCCAATCTTACAGCGAATCATAGAATGGTTTGGGTTGGAAAGGACTTTAAGATCACCCAGTTCCAACCCCCTGCCACAGGCAAGGACACCTTGCACTAGACTGCATCACCCAAGGCTGTGTCCAGCCTGGCCTTGAACACTGCCAGGGATGGAGCATTTATAGTTTATCTTATATCTTTAAAACATCATTTCTAAGCACTTTAATATTTATTGAAAATCCCCCTGAAGAATCCTTGTTTAAAATAATATCTGCTAGTTTGAAATGCACTCGATCCTTCCAAATAAGCTATGTTCTGGATGCCTTGTTGAAGACTCAGTGCTTTGTCAAAAAAGGGATTTTCTTCTTCCTGCACTAAAGCACTGCATGTGAAAAAACTGCTGCAGGTTTCTGCATCCTGTGATGTCCAGACCAGTTACTATCAGTGCTGGACTTTGCTTCTTGCATTGTGTCTCCTTTCTGATACTAAGCATGTGAATTAATCACCCTATAATCTCATTTTCCTCTCATTTAATAGAGATAATACTATGCAGAATACCTGAAGGGAGCCAACAAGAAAACTGGAGAGGGACTTTTTAGAAGGGCATGTAGTGACAGGACGAAGGGGAATGGCTTTAACCTGGCAGAGGGGAGATTGAGATTAGATATCAGGAAAAAATTCTTCCCTGTGGGGGTGCTGAGGCGCTGGCACAGAGTGCCCAGAGAAGCTGTGGCTGCCCCATCCCTGGCAGTGTTCAAGGCCAGGTTGGATGGGGCTTGGAGCAACCTGGTCTAGTGGAAGGTGTCACTGCCCATGGCAGGGGGTTGAAACTGGATGATCTCAAAGTCCTTTCCAACCCAAACCATTCTGTGATTCTATGAATTTTAGTGAGCTAATTAATGAGTGCATGAAATAACAACCAACATGGAGGCTGGTGCTCAAAGAATACAATATGATATGAACAGAAGTCATAAACCAAAAAACAAAGAAAGCTGTATCCTAGGAATAGCTACATAGATATGATGGAAGATCTGAGTGTCCAGCATCTATAAAGATATGGCCTTTTTTGTATATTGCATCACTAACAGCCAGATATAAATTCACTTTCTTGCAGATCTCTATCAGCTCAAATGGCAGAAATGCATTTAATGAGCTCTTCTCAGGAACCAAAATCATCTTGAGCCACAGCACAGGGGAATAATGAAGTGAAATCATTTGAAAAAACCAGATGTGCTTCCAGCCCCTCACTATCAATATAGTTTGGTTAGCAGTCTTGGGTTTTGCTTTCAAAATGCTAAAAAACCTCAATACATACCCAAACTCTTAGAATTAGTATCACACTTACTGGTTCCCTTTCCTATTTGCATTAATTACCTGTTGTGAGTAGTAGGATGTCTCTGGGACTGGATGGTGACTCATTAAAAGTGACTTCATGGTGGCAGACTGTCTTTGTTACCACTATTCCAAATCAATTTCGGCCCTTGATTTGTGAGCTGAATTGTTTGCTTTCTAAAGGGAACAGACTGGCATCAGTAAAACGTCTATTATTTCCAGAAGTGTAATGAATGCTCAGCACTCTTCTCTCAGGCCAGGTTTACTTGCGGCATAGGCTTGCAGCAGTGAACCAGTTATTTTTCATTTATCTTCCTTTTACACTCTCATGTGGAAGATAACTACTTTTAAAGTTATGATAATAACTGGTACAAGACTTAAATACAAGCAATCAGACAACACTGCATTATTCCGAAAGGAGTCCCACAAAGTTCTTTAACACTTCAAGGCATATATTTCCATACTGCTGATGTGATCTCATTCCCATTCTGCTCCAAAAGCTGGAGAATTTCCACAGATAAGGCCTACTTTTGTAGTATAGTTAGGCTTTCAAAAGATCTGCCCCCAAGAGATAATGTGGAAAGCGTTAAAGGTTAGGAGATTACCATTTATGTTTGGCCTTATATAGGACTCTGGCTTTAATTTATACAACCACAATTATTGTATATCTGGTTTTGGGGGTTTATTTTTTAAAGCAAGATCTCAGACCTGAGAACAAATTGCACTAATATAAAAGCATTACAGATTTCCTATAGGCATTATTCTGAAGCAGAAAAGAGATTAGAATAGAGAGTGGGAGCTTCTGATGTAAAAATGTCTAGTGTGATAAGAGGTCTGAATTTTAGACCTATAATGAGATAAAAATGCAAACTTCCTTTGGAGTAGGCAGATCAG
Source organism: Pezoporus wallicus (assembly GCF_028554395.1). NCBI lineage: Eukaryota > Metazoa > Chordata > Aves > Psittaciformes > Psittacidae > Pezoporus > Pezoporus wallicus. Next base: position 797,382 of record NW_026639057.1, on the reverse strand, counting down.
TGCTTGTGTCTCAGTCCGAACATTTTGGATGTGACATTTAAAACAATCCCATTGCAAAATAGCAAACAGTGAGGCAAATAAAAGAAAACTGAAAATCCACCCTCTTATTTTTGTCCTTCTTTACCTTGGTATGAATGCTGATTTAAAGTCATTAGGAAAAAGAAGCATGCAGAATCACTTAAACTGCATGATTCCACCATGTTTGCATAGGTGCACTCACAGCTAACAGTTACGGCAGTGGCTCTAATGCAAAGAGGCTCTGTGTCATATATATATTTACAAAGCTGTATATGTGCAAGATGGAAGCTTTCCCTAATAACTAAAGCAGCTGATTTGGAAAAACATCTGTGTGCTGCATTAGAAAACTTGCTAAAGTGAATCAACATGCCTGCCAGCAAAGATCTATGATAAACAGTGATATGGTGACAGCCTTTTCGTAGCCTTTTTCCACTGACAGTATAACTTAATCAGCTATACATAATTCTGTTCATAGGATCTAGCTTTTATGAAAGGAGGTCCTATAGTAATCATAAGGAACAGTAAAGTGGAAGATTCTTACTTAAGGATGGTAATGACTGTATTCTGTTACTGAGACTCGTAGAAACCTCACAGCATCATGAAAAAGGGCTTGATATTGATCTTATAGATGAAGCAACTAAGCATGTGGGTGACACCATTTTCTCAATAGCAGGTAACAAGTGAATAAAAGCAAAGAACAGAAAGAACTTAATATTCTGCTTCTGAGTTTGTACAGATGTATCTATCACCTTTAGTTAATCCAACAAGAGAAAGCAAGTTATGTCACGTAAAAGCCGATTGATTTGCCAGTAGTTAATGTGACAAATTGACAGCAACAGACAAATTAAGTAATTACATTCCCTTCCAGAAGATAAACAGCAATATTACTGTAAATTAAGATAATTTAGCTTCATTCTGCTTTGACTACTTCTGCTGAGATGTTCATTGTGTCTGTGACAGTGAGCTGTACTTACACATTCTGCTTCAGTAGCAATATAGAAACAATTCCTATCAAAATCCCTGGTGCAGATTCAAGGTATGGAAGAATGATGAATGTCATAGGCTTCATTAAAGATGTATTGGCTTAGACTTGGCTGGAAGAAAAACTACATCTACTAGCATATTAGTGAACACACTAAAACATATCTTACTCCTTACTCATGGGTAATAAGTTTTCTGCTATGACTATCTCCAGTGAAAGAGTTTTGAAGATATGCCTGACACTCCCTTTCAGGCCTTGGACCTTTCAGTATGGCACCTCCCCAGCCTGTTCACCTTCTCACTTCCTGTCAAACAGAAGTGTTTAAATGTCTTTTTTCCTCAAGTCAAAAAAACACCTATTGTGAAAATACTGGTGGTGTGTATCGCTAAATGTTTTTAATTCCAGGAAAGCAGAAAAGACCTTATGTGGAAGATCCCTGTCCTTTTGATATCTTAGGCTGGCCAGGAAAAAACATGAACAACTAAAGGCAGAGAATAGTGGAATTTGGCACTTGCTCATCAACTTCTTCCAAACACTGACCAAAATGGATGCCAAACAGGTGATAAAATTCAATTAGGAACTGTGCTGTTGAAAAGCCAATTCTTGTCTCTTCTTGAGCCACACATCTGCTATAGTTGAGATAAATGAAGTAAGCAATTAGGAATTAGCACAAGATACAAAATAAAAGGACTGAGTGAAGGAAGACATTGGAGATCTTGTTTCTTCACAAGAAGTGGAGAAAAGTACTGAAAAGTACTCCACAAATGAAGTACTTTACTCAGGAGCAAATGGAGAAATTCTCCCCCAGGTTTCAGACGGGTTCCCTGTCAAACCTTTCCTTCTTAGACTGAGAGGAGGTCACTTTGATCAGTGCTGGAGAAAAGTTGATAAATGGGATTGATACCAGCCTGTATGTTTTTGCCCACACTCTGTGTGGCCACACTAGACTTACTGAGGGCAAAAAGATTATCTTTCAACCCTAAAGGCAGGACACAGAACTCAAAAGCAAAACACTGAAGAAAAGAAAATGCCAAAACAAAACCACAAGTAAGACTGAGGGTCAGAGGTTCAAAGCAAGGACACCACTTAAAGATGACACACAGAGGACACCAGACAGACGAAGATTCCAGGGAGCCCCTAGATTCCCAGAGGAGCTCTGCAAGGTGTGCAAGACAGAAAGTAGGGCTGGTTTCTCATGCACATGATGCTTCCGAATAAGTGGTGTGATCTGAACTGTGAATGCTCATTTTAATCAGTGCCTTGAAAAATCTGAAAACCTAAAAGCCTTGGAAACTGAAGTTTGATGTATCCTCAGAGCAAGATAGGATGAAGAGTTCCTTCCTATCATCCTACCGACAGACCTCAGCCAAGACTTGGAGAAAATGAACTAAATTGAGTTTTAAGCTTTTGGCACATGACATTTTGATCTCTTTATATGAACACTCCCAAGAGAACCAAAATGGGAAGTAATTTCGAGACAACTAGTGGGAGACTAAAACCAATTCTGAATACATGGCCTGTGAAGCTCTAAGGTTTCTTTATTTCTCATTCTGTGTCAGCAGTTCTTTTCTGTAGCGATTTAGTGTGGTCAGGCAGCAAATATGATTTAAACTGGAGCAGCTTAAGACGTCATTGCAGCTTATTTTTCTTCCTGAGATAAAAGAATTCTTTATGAAGGCGTGTAAGCATGCCTCAAACAAACCAACACAAAGCCACCTGACATTTCAAAAAGCCGCCTTTAGCTACTTGAATTAAGAGGGCAAGTTGTGTACTGAGGCAGTGCTGAAGCATGCTCAGGCTGTTTTGTCAACTGTTTCAAGTAGTATCTAGAAGATGGTTAGGAGGAACAGATGTAATAGATCTTATTGCTTCATCCAGTTCTAAGAGAACATCTGACTACTGACTAACACAGATAAAATGAATCATTCACCTGAGATGTAGCTGGTGACCATTTCATTAAACCAGGACTGACGAGGTGAAGACCTGACCCAGCTTCAAATGAGAGTAATTCCACCCATTCTGGACTGTGTGGCAACCCGGTGTTCTGATAATGAGGGCACACAAGATTAACAGATTAGGATCACATGCCTCGGTTGCCTTTTAATAGCTATTGTGCAAACATAATTGAGTTGAAACACCTCTAGTGTCTCAAAGACATACAAAACCATTTAAGCCCCAGTTATTATTAGTAGCCTATAGTTGTTTAATGTTATGAAATATGTTATCAAACCATAGGCTATGTTAGGTGTTCATAATAAGAATATACCTTTTATCTTTCCTTTCAATTATCGGCATATGTTGGACAACTGCTTCCTGTCTCCACTGCGGAAGTGAAAAGGGATTTCAAACAGAATAAGGCTTTAGAGCTTCAGCCAAAGGTAGAAGGGCTATGGAAACGAATTCTCTTTACAGCATCTCAAATCAAGTAGTGTTCCAAAAGTGGAAAACAAACTCAACTCCAGCACCAGAAAAGAGGAATAAAAATGAGCTTTTGTAGGTAGAAAATAAAAATGAAGCTCTGTCAAGAAAGCAACTATTAAGAAAGGCACATCATTGCTTGTGACTAACACATCAGTATCAGGAGTGAAAAGGACAAATTCCCGTCTTTCGTAACTCCATGTAATACATGAATCAAGAAGGAATGCATTATGTGACTTCTTTGCCATGAAAATTAGAGCACTGCCATCAGTAATGAGGTTGAACTGACATTTCTGTTATGATTCTGATTGCTTATGGAATTTTTCAGTATCTTGACTTCTATGTTTTTAACTGAGAACACCTTTAAAGTGCATTTTTAAATGCAGAGGAAAAATGCATTCTAGCTGTCAGCCAAGTGACAGACAGAAAAGTCTCCTTTCCAGGATTAGTAATAATGGTTTTGCATGTTAATAAAATGTTGTTCTAGTCATTAGAAGCAATACTTTGAAGTCTTCTATAATTTTCTGCTCAAGGTTGTCATGCATTTTACAGATATTAAGTATGTCTCAGCTTTCCTATAACAAGAAAAACTATTGGCCCTGCAATAGACATCTGGGCCTCTGGAGCCAGGTGTGAGAGACAGGTATGTAAAAAATTATTATATCTGAAAAACAGATATATATCCCATCTTGTCATCACACAGGGCACTGGAAAAATGAATTAATATCTGTGAAGCAGTCATAAGTGTTAAAAAAAAGCAAACCCAAGGCTGAAATAATTCTGCATTCACAGTAGGTATGTTAATGTGCAGTACATAAACATTTGACCATGCATTAGAAAAGAGTAAGAAGATAAAACCCTTAAAAACTCCATTGCCAAAGGAAATGGAATCTCTTCAAAAGCAGTGCGTGATCATATTATTAGCTGTAAGTCTGGCATTTCTAAATTCTGAGCAACCTAGTGTTCTTTGAATGTAATTTGTACATGTAATTTCTTGTGTTTGAAAACAAATAGAGAAAACGAGCAGAATTTCATCTTGGCAACCCCACAGGTAGTCTGAAATATTTCAAACTATCATACAGAACTTTGCCACATGGATTAATGAAATAAATAACAGTCATTGTATGTGTGAAAGAGAACTAAATGGATCTAAACTTATTTGCTGACAAAGGAAGGGGGCCAAACCTTGGTTCCAAGCTGAACAGGTAAATGACCTCTAGTGAGCACAGGCTTTTTTCCTGTTACTCCAAAGCCTGGTCCTCTTTGCCTTGTCCCTTCAGTTTGCCTCTGGTCACTTTTTCCTACTCCCACCTCTTCATCCTAGCCCTGTTCTATTTAACCACCAGATCCCAGCCCCTGATCCTTATGTTTCTAATGCCAGTTCCAGTTTCCTACCCCAGCTGGGTCAGAGCCCAAACCTTTGGCCTTAACATCTTCTTTCACTCCATTCCTGTCTTATCGGTTGTGCTGTTGCTTCTCCATTTCAGCTTCAGACCTCCCTTCCATTTTTTTGTTTTCAGCTCCCTTTCATCTGTCCTCCCACTGGTGGCCCTATTGGTCTTTTTGGACTTCTCATTCAGTCTCAGTCTCTCTTTCATGACTTCTACCCTCACAACACACTCCTGAATTAAACTAAGAAAACCCACAGTTAGCTGGAGACAGAAAACACAGGAGAGAAGACTTCAGTACAAAACTGCTATAAATCTAGAATTTTCCATTCTGTGTATTAATGTAGAATCAGTGCTGAAAAGATGAAGCAACTTACATAGAATCACAGAATCATAAAATAATTAGGGCTGGAAAGGACCTTAAGACCATCTAGTTCCAACCCCCTGCCATGAGCAGGGACACCTCACACTAAACCGTGTCACCCAAGTATGTTTTACAAGGGCTCTCTCCAATGGATATCTTGCTTAAATGGTCTGAAATAACAGGCACATCATTTCTAATTTCCTTGCAATTGAGTAACTCAGTTTCAGAATTATCCCCATAATCATCCCTTATATGCAGAAACTACATACTTACTAGAATCCTTTAAAATTTGTATCCTCCTACTCAGGTAGAAATTGTATTACAACATAGAACTGTATTTCTAAAATTACAAAGAAGTCTATTTTACAAGCAGAGTAAATAAAAGCAAAGTTAAACGATTGAGGCAGCGTCCCTTTGTGAAAGTTTTGGTAAGGTGCATGTAAATTCTGTGCTAAAGCTCAGCTCAGTAAAAAGAATTTTCCCCTCTGAAAAAGAAATGAAAACTCCATGAAGACAAATTGCAGTCAACACTTTTTGTCTAGGTTCATTATTGGAAACTATATTATCCTGTATCATTCTATTTCTAGACAAATGAGTAAGTGCAAAAGGGTAAGATTTGCTTAAGGGAGCCATTATTTTGAAATATTTACCAATAACAGAACATAAAATATCATAGATACTGTGGCCATTACACATACAAACACAAACTATTTATCAGAACTCCATCCTCACCTCAAAATTACCAGTGTCAACACTGAAAATAGATTTTGCTCCTTCACTCTGTTTCACTGGTTCACCCTCTTCCTTTAAATTTTGACTGAAACCTCTTTTTAGTTCCTGATACTCCAAATTACTTTCTCCCTCCTCATTATTTAGCTCTGTAAAGTAGAGACAGTATAAAGACAAAATCTATACTATACATTGAGTGGGGGAATCAATTAAAGAATAATGTGTATAAAAGACAGTTAAAATTACTAGAAAAATTAGTAGGCTCTAGAGTGACATGAAAAAATCATAACGATGCTTTCTACATGTGTTCACTTTCACAGAGAAGACCTCAAAACACCAACTTTTTAGCAAACAAGTGTCAGACAGCTCCACCATTCTCCCAAATTTACAGAGTTAAACTGAAGCACACACTGGGAAATCAATTTGCTTACAGTGTGCATCATCTGAATTGAGATCAGAACCCAAGATGTATCATACTCTCTTGTCAGATTTCCGTCCTTCACCAATGCACAAGAGTCAAATAAGGCAGTGTCAAACCAGATCCTCCTCTTTAGAATGCACCTAGCATCAGTCCTTCTCTTTTAGTCCTCTGAGTGACAGCATCTCACTGTACTGCAAACATGCACCCCTTAAACTTCTGTTCCCCTTTCAGTTTTAAACCTTATGCTGTCATCTGCCTACTACTTACGTGTGATAAAACATGTTGTCTACACTAACCCTGATGTCAGTTTGAGCTGTTACTCCTCATCAGGGCTAGTTACACCATCTTGGCATGACAGTTTGGTTTAATTGCATAATTTGCCACCAGATTACTTCTGAAGGTAATTTATGCAGCTCTTTGCCTATTAATAATTGGATTATGTGCCTAAAGAAAAACATTCCATGTAGGTCTGAGGGTGAGGATTGCTGCAGATCCAAACAGCTCTATCAGTAGTTCATAATTAATCTGTTTCTTAGAAGCTTGGCTGGTAGACTTGTGTCCCAAGAATGTTAGTATGAATGCTTGTTCTCAGCATTTAAGTAGTGGTCACTGCAGAGGTACAATTAACTTCACTGTAAATGGAACAGCTAAATCAGATGGTTTAGCTTCTTCCCCAGGTCCCTTTTGCTCTAAGCTGTGTTCAGTCAGAGGAACTCTTTCTATTTGCTGGAAAATTAAACCATCCCAGTTCTGGTGGCCAGTAAATTGTGGAGTTAGGATAATTAAATAAGAGGCTGCATACTTTTCACATTAATAGTAGTTTAGATAAAGATTGCAATTATTCTTAACAATTACATGAATTGCTACTGTTATAATTATACATATATTTATGTTTATGACTTCACTGGGAAGGCTTGTAAACAGTTGTAAGAAATAGAAAGCCAAAGAGACAGTTCCATGGCACCAAGTATTGTGAAAATGGGATTTAAGTACAGCCAAAACAATCTCTTGGAAGTCAGTATCATCACCAGTAAGTCAGTTAAAGTTTTGCAGAAGAGTCTGGGTTGCAAGCATCTGCCAAAGTTGGCAGGTTTTATCAGGCTTGGTAGAGCTAGAGCTTCACTGCAGAAAAGACTCATATTTACAAGGATTATAGTTTGGCACTCAGAGAATAGAAGTATCCTGTTTTGGATACAGTTCTGAAAGCTGCTCCTGAATTACCTAGATAATTTGTCTGCTATTGAAGTGTGTCCTGCAAAGGTCTTTGATCTGTGTTTGTTTTTCTGAAAGCTGAAGGACCTCGTTGTTAAGTTGAAACATACTCTTCAGCAGAGAGAACTGTTGCAGGCATCTGTGTAGTAACTTAAATTGATATTAGCAATAGTGGACAAAAAGAAAGGTCAAGATGTGTTACGGAGTCCAAACCACTAGTCCTTACTGGAAGAGGTCTGTGTTTTGCAATTGGAATGGGAAAACAAGGTGATGTGGTTTTCTTCTGACATAAAAGATGATGCCCATGGTCAGTGAAGAGCCTCCCACTCCCACTTCAAGTCCTTAACATCTCATCAAAAGAGAAACTACTTTTATTTCAATCTTCCAGCCATTACATAGTTAATTCAGTCACTGAGGCAGGTAACTCAAAGTTCATTTCTAATGCTTTATATAAATAATTCCAAATAATTGAAGAACAGAGCATGTCAATTATTCTCACCCAAGAATCATGGCAAGTACAAATTAATTGCATTGTATAAATGAGTATACTAATTGATATAAAAAGATTTTGGCACTTCATAACATTTCAGCCTTCTTTGGAGACAAATTTCATTAAGTTTGGAGAAAGAAACCACCCTTACTTCAACTCCAACTGAGTTCTATCTTATACTCAGTCAGTACAAGTGGAAGATTGTGTAAGACTGATCATTAAACTGTGATAAGTAACTTTATTTGTTCCAAATCAGTGTTGTAATAATTCCAAGTAGAAATTGTTACATGGGTTCTGAAAAATAAGAGAAAAATGTCCAAAAGTAAAATAACATGAAATACAAAACCAACTGAGAATGTCCTATATTCCTAAACATCTCTTGACTACTTGATTTGGGAATACTCAAGTTGAAAAGATGATTTGAACCCTTCTGGATTCAACTGGCTGATAAATCTCTTTTTACCCTGGTGGTTGAATTCTGGTATGAACAGGAAACAAAGAAAGGATAAGTTGGAAAATAAACAACAGAGGAATAAGGGGAATCACAAAGAAAAACAAGGACAGGAATTCAGGTTTTTGAACAAAATAGCTATTAGCAACTGAACAAGATGCATGAAGACATTTCAAAAGACAAATACCTGTTAGACTGGAATTAGATGTTCCTGCACCCCAGGAAGTTGTAGGACTTACATGAGTTCTCTCTTTTCAACACAGTATTATTAACCTCACCAAGTCTTGAATCAGACTCTGAAACCATGACATTTACCACTGTATTTGGTTTGGGTTTGTTGTTTTTTTTTGTATTTTCTTGAATGTCTTCTGCTTAAACTTAGCTGGAGAGCAAGGTCTCTACAGCTATGCTGCCTGCGGGGCTGTCAATCCTGCAGTTAGCTGACTGGTGCTTAAACACTATCTGGCCAACAAACTGATGGCTTTTGAGCTGAGGTTCACCCATCCTTCCCTCACTAGAGACTCTTTTCTCAACCACAGAAACACAGTCCCCATGTCTTTGAAAGGCAAAGCTACTGTATTGAAACAAAACTCACTCTGAATCAAATGACCAGGAGCTTGATCTTTAAAAAGGACCTCAAGTATCACAAAAGTCATTATTAAATGCTAACACGTAGTGACACTACTGACATAACTGAGGTTAAAAGGCTGCTTTCTAATAGAGTATTTTCCTAACATACATTCTAAATAAGTTAATCCTCAACTTTACCATAAAATAATTGATCTGATTAAATCTGATTTCGTCTGAAAAACACAAGTGATGCAATTACAACTGTCACAAGATCTGATGGCAATCTAGCCTTTTTCCTTGTTCATGTCCAATACTCATTGATTCCTCCTGGTCTTCTTTACTTGACTCTGCTCCAGCCACATCACTGTCATTCATCCTCTCACTTTGTACAGTGCAACTTCAAGCACTGAGCCTGGTTTTGAGGTCCCTAAGGTAAAATTCTCAAACTGCTCAAGCTTAAGGCACCCAGCAGTTGAGTAATTTGACTCTTCCCTGACTATTCATATATGCATCTAAATATTAGGAAGGCAAATCTGTAACGCAGCAGATAGACCCTGACTGAATTTCTGACTTCAACTGGTGCTAAGTCAAGGTTGATTTCACAGAATAAAATCAACCAAGCAACTGGAGAATATTTATACTTTCAGCAAGTACAGTCAAACACCATAACATAGGGGGACTACATGTCATGCTGGAAGATATCTGTGTCAGGGCTCTAAGTGACCACTATCAGCCCCTGACCAGCATCACCTGGGTCCCCATCATACCCACAACCTCTGCTCATTGGTCCAGGAGCCACATTTAAGCTCCTGCCAGGAGAGCCTGGCCTTCTCTAAGGTATACCTGAGGTAGTCTTATGTTCACTGCTGTTTCCTGCTGGCCTGGATTGCTTGCTGGTCCTCCTGGATATGCTTTAGACCTATGCTGTAGGTAACGTGCCTCCTGTCCTGTCTCCCTAGATGGACCCTGGACTTTATATGGTAGCTCACCTTACCTGGGACTGTTGATGGTGCCTGTCACCAGCCTAGAAGTGTTCAGATCCTGCACCCTGGTTGGTGAGGACACTGCCTCTCCCTAAGCTGCCATTGTTCCTGGCTCTTGCTGCTGCCTGGCAGTTAGCTCAATGACATGAAATTCCCACTTGTCTGGAGTTCATCTCAAGGCAAGACCTGAAATTAAAAGTGAAGCGTTGGTTGAATTAATGTGGCCTTATGAGTTCAAGTCAAGCTCTGCTGATACTGCACAGCTTCCCTTTCTCTCTAAAACCCGAGCGTTTCCTTGAGGCAGGTCACTGTGTGGCAAAGCACTTGAGCTGGGCTCTGTTGTAACCTGGAGAGGAGGGCCAGGTCCTTGGAGGGGGTTGTGTCTACCCATTGCTCTCCTGGAAGCTTTTTATTATCCTTTTTTCTGAGTTGCATACAGAGGTATGCATTATCTTGAGCTAAGGTCTACCCACCTTTCCCTCAGGAGAGGACCTTCCATATAATTCACAGAATGACTGTCCGGGGCCCGCTTTTAAAACTGAAAGTTGCTAAAAGGAAATGCTCTCTTAAGTGTAGGATACCGGTCTCTCAGAAACACTGACTGTTACGTGGTGGTTTTACCTCTCATAAAGCGAAGGTGTGATCTCTCTTAACTCCCTTCTTGCTTTGGCTGTCCTGAGGCCCCACCGAGGCTAATGGCTAAGGGCAGACACCTAAATTATCTCCTCAACGTGGGACCGATCGCTGAGGGGAAACCAAGCCCGAGGGAGAGACGCTGCGGGCTGCCTTTGAGGTGAGTCCCCGGGGGGACCTCAGCCCCTCTCCCTCCGTCCCCGAAGGGCGGGAAGCGCTCCGCGCCCTTCCTCACCTCAGGACGCGGGCGGCTCCTGCCTTGCGGCGACCCCTCACGGGAGGGGGGGGGCGGTGGCTCCCGCCCGCCGCCAGCGCAGCCCCCTGCCCGCCCGAGCTCCGCCCGCTCGCCGCCCCACCTCCCGCCCGGGTGCCGCCGGAGCCGAGGAGCCGGGCAGCCCGGCGGGTGACCGCTGCACCATGAGCGCCGAGTGCAGCAGCTACCTCAACGCCGACAAGGTGCTGGTGAGCGGGTTCAGCTGCCCGCGGACGGGCGGCGACGCCAGCGCCGTTTACTGCTGCGGCTTCCAGGACGTCAAGTACTGCTGCGATGACCCGCACAGCTTCTTCCCCTACGAGCACAGCTACATGTGGTGGCTCAGGTAGGGTGCTGCCCGGTCCCTCATGGCGGGTGGTGTGGAGGCTCGACGGCCCCGGGGGGTGGGAGACCTGCGGTCGCCCGAGCTTGCCTGAGGGTTTGTTTCTGAGGGACTTGTAGCCTTTGTCCCGCTGAGAGTAGCGGCGGAGCTGCAGCTGCTGCCGAGAAAGAGTTCTGCTTGTGGCAGGGTGGTTTCTGACGGAAAGAACGTGTGGTTTTGGTAAGGAAACGCTCCGTGCCCGTGTGCAGAGCATCCCTCCGACTTTTCGGTGTGAGGTGAGCTGCTGGCTCGGGGCCTGAGCGTGTAAGATGCTGTGTGAATAAAGTTCCCGATGACTTCAGCTACTTTTCTGTGTGTTTAAGGTCAAGCACTACATAACTTTCATCTTGGAAAGTGGCAGATAATCAGACTTGTGCTCTTCTGTGTCCATCTATATATCCCAGTTCATCTCCAGCAGTGGCAGAGCTGCACACACCCAGCCTGACTGCTCTCTGTGCCCCATTCCTCTCAGGCTCTTCAGCGTCCACATGTCAGGGTGTTTGTACACTTCTGCATAATGATTCCGCTGTCTCTTTATGGACTTATCTAATGATTTTGTCTAACCCCTGTCTGGACTTGCTTCTGCTGCCTACTTCTGCAGGTCTGGTGGCAGCACTCACTACCTGCTTTATGAAGATACATCCTTTACTCTGTTTTTTACTGTTTCCTACTATTTTTCTGGAGTACCCTCTAGCATTTGTATTGTGAGATTTCGTGAACAGCAACTGCATGTTCTATTTCTGCACAACGTTCAAAATTTTGTTTGGGGTATCAGTTGGGAGCATTCATCCCTCCAAATTGAACAATCTTAATCCTTTGGAGTTACCATTAAGGCAGGTGCTATGTTGCACTGATAATTTTAGTTGCCTCTCATCCGTTTTGAGCTCCACAGTGCTGCTCTCAGAGGGACAATCTGGAGCTGCCTTCTGAAGGGGTGGGTGTAGCAAGGTTTTGCTACAGGGACAAAATGCTGCCTTTAATCCTGCTCTCAAAATCCTTTTTGTTGGTGGCCAGCGCTTTCATGTCTTTGCCTGCTGGTGCACATTGAGTGTGATTTCAGTGAGCTATCACTGATGTCTCTCAAACTTTTGCTGAGTTCAGAATGGCTAGATCCAAGTTCACTGTCCTGTAGGCTTGGTTTATGTTTGGTTGTACATTACATTATGACACTGAAGTTCATCTACATCACTTTTGCCTGCTCACTCAGTTTTCTGTAAGTCTTGTAGCATTTGATTGCTTGCAGAGGCTTAGGATCATCAGAAACTCAGGTTTCATTGTTCTCCAGGTCATTGATGGAAGACACTGAAGAAAGTCTCAGAACTGATCTCTGAAAGCTTTTCTTTATGTTCAAGACAATTCAGCCGTGTGCTTCATACTTTTAAGCAGTCTTGAATCTGTAACAAAACCTTTTCCTAATCCTGCATCAGTTCAATCTTTTTAGACCCACTTTCAGTGTGGGGATTTTCCAAAGGCTTTTTGAAAAATCTGTCTGCTGGGTTCCTTTATCCATCTGCTTGTTGACACGTCGTGGACTCCAGCAGGTTATCAAGGCAGCATTTTCCACTTGTAGTAATACTGACTCTATAATGAAAGATTTTGCCAGGAAGCAGTGAGTGCCAGCAGCTTCCTGAGAGCAGAGTGTGGTAATAAGATGGATGGGGGTAGTGGCTTCATTGTCAAAGGACTGGTTTCTTGTATACAGGTGGGGTGATTCTGAGACAGACCTGGGAATCATAGCTTGGAGGTAAAAGTCAGGGTCAGATACAACCCAGATGTGCTCAGTGCCTTGTTGTAACGGCCCTGATGCTGTGTTTATCTCTTGGCTTAATGGTATTATTCCTTTTTTTTACAGACCTTTCTGTCTTGCCAAGGGTGGAAATCAGATTTACTAGTCTGTAGTTCCTGGGTTCCCCTCTAGAACCCTGTTTTAGGTTTGAGTTATGCTCCCAAGCTACCAGTCCTCTGACAGTGTCCTTGCTGTAATGATGGGTTGCCTTGGGCAGCAGTTTTTCACTTTCACATGTGAATTTCTTCAGGGCTCTTGGGTAAATGCTATTGAGTACTGTAGGCTTGCTTTCATTTGATTAGTCTTATCTACTATTTAATGTATAGTTATTTAAAGCCTGGTTAAAGTAGTCAGCTGAATGTGGGAAATCTCCCAAGCTATCCACAGCTGTGACTGGCACAGAATTACTCAGCTTCTCTGATGTGAGAAGATATCCCTGAGAGTCCTCTTTTACACTTTTCTCATTAAACAGTATCCATACTGTTTTAATGTTACATGATCTTTTTGCACAGTCTTGGGCTATTTTGGTCACAGGAAAGCTTCCCAAAATGGCAGAACTACTGAAAGATTAAGTTAATTTTGCTCTTGCATCTGGATGAGATGTTGCAGTGAAGACTGTTAAAACTTCATCTTTTCAGAAGGCACCTCAAAGAACTGAATCCTATGAGAGGCTTTAATGAAGCATCTCTGAAGGATCTTCCTTTACAAAGAAGTGTGACTGCTTGGCCTATACCTAGGCCATAAATTTGAAAACTTAAGGATTTGTAGTTTTTTTTTCTCTCTGTGATGGCCTTAAACTACTGAAAGGATCTGAGGAAACTGCAATTGATAGGGTTTTGGTTGTGCTTAACTTCTGCCATAACTGTGAAGAGATGAATAAATACAATTTACACATCTAAGCAAAATTACAGAAGGGTTTTCCAGTAACAAATCACAAAGTTTAGTTGCTAACACACTGGAAACCCTATGGTATTGCAGCACTTTGGAAACTGGATACATTTGTACATGATAGTTCCCTTAGGAGTTTAAGGAAAACATAAAAAACCCACCGTAACAACAATATATTAAAGTAGTACTTCAGGTGCTTCTTATAGCCTTTGAGGACATGCTTTTAAGACTTGAAACCCTTAAGACTTAAAACTATTCAAGAGTTAGCCAAACCAACCAAGGTAAGTCTGGAGATTGAATGTACTGAGGAAGGGAAAGGAGCTGGAAGCTCTGATGGGGTTGCAAGATCTGCTTTACTCCAGAACTTTAAGTTTCTCATTCTAAATCTGTCTTTGCTTGACTTGCCACTGATATGAAAGCAGCGAATGAACCACGAAGTGGTTGGTGGCATCTCAGGGATTATTTCTGTTTGGTGACACACCATGCAGGATTTGAGGAAACTGTTGCCTATTTCTCTTGTGTTTTTCCTGCTGTGGGAGATGTGTTGCCAGACCACTTAGCAGCCAGCTCTGACGGAAGCAGTTCATGCAATAACCAGCAGCCTAGGCAACCTGAAGCAATAGTTGCCTATGCTATTTTTTTTGTCACCAAATCACTGCTGCCTGAACTATGTTCAGAGCTGTATACTGCACTATTTCTTAGCAAAACAGAATCATCTTTCCCCTTCCACTCCTGCAAAAACTGCAGTATTTGACAAGTGCATCTTAATACCTGCTGTATTAGGAGCTGCTGGACAATCATAAATGACCTTTGAGCAACTTTGACACCTTTCGTATTATCCTCTGAATTTATTGTCTGTGATACTATTAATTTCTCATGCCTTTTTTGTTGATACTTAAACAGTGTAGGTTTTGGGTTTGTTTTGTTTTTTGCCAAGATTCCTTTCCTGCATTTCTTGTAAAGCTGATATCAGCAAAGAAGAGTGAAGAATATTTTTTTCTCTCTTATAGCAGTCAAAAGCCCATGGAACAGGGAAGGGAACATTAGGAAAAGTCAGGGGTGTACAGAATTCATAGACTCATAGAATCAGCTAGGTTGGAAAAGACCTTTAATATCATCAAGCTCAATCAGAAGGTTGTGTAGCTTTTGAAACCACAAAACACAGGTGCTGTAAAACACTAGTGAGCAGAACACTGAACAGAGCCATGTGCTGAGCGTGCACATGCAGTTATCATGACATCTATTTATACTCCAGAGTTGAGTGGAGGGGGAGGAATGCTGGACATGCGGTATTTGTACTGCTCTGTGATGCAGTTAGGTTCAGTCAGCACCTTTTTTGTTTCTCATTAGTATGAAATATTTTAGAATCATTTTGTCACTGTTCAGTTAAGTTTTAGTTTGCAAATTTCATGGCTTCTTTCAGTATCAAATACAGTTATAGTATCTATTTCAAACCTGTACTTTTTATAAGTTTCATGTCATATTACATACTCTGTTAAAACTCCAGCAGACCGAGTGCAGATTTTATTCAAAGTGCTTTACTAATGAATACTCATAGAACCATTGTGACTCGATGCTGTAGCCTAGCTTTGCTGTGCAGATCTCCAGAAGTCTGTTTTATCTCTCCCAAATAGCAAGTCTTTTGTTCCTGTATGCACATTCCTCCAGTCTCCTGGGAATATTTATCTGTTTGCTTTGCAAATACCATGTACAACATGTCGTTGCAACAGTGGCATTAGGAACATCTGATTCATGTGGATCCAGATGACTTATGAGCATCCTTCCAATGTATCAGTGGACATACTGCATCTGCTTAGTGATATTAAATTTTTCTTAGCTGTTGTTGGCATGGATAGACTAATTTATGGACTAAAAGTAACTGTAGGTGTGTGATGCTGAGCATCCACTGACAGAAATGTCAATGACCAGCATCTCTCTAGGCAGCAGCCTGGGGAGTCTGCTGATGAAGTGGAACCTCTCTGCTCAGTAAAGCCTCTGGCTGTGCAGAGATGTGTGGCAGTGCTGCCAGTGTGTGTGTGTTGTTGGGGCACTTGGTGCAGTAGGAACATCAGTGAAGTGTGTGGTATGACTATTGTAGAAGATTAATTGGGGGGGTTCTGTTCAGTCTGTGTATCTTCTATCAAGCATCACTCATGTTTGAAAAGCTGTGTAAATGCTGCCAGGGTTACCCCGGCCCGCCCTTGCTGTTTTTATGCTAGATCACCATTTTGGGGGTGGATGAGAAGCTTGTTAATGCCAGTTTTTGTTAATGAGACCACAGCTGGGGGCAGAAGTAACTTTTTAGTTTGCTTGTTTAATGCCACACCCTGAAGCCTGTGAATGCTGAGTGGCCTTTAAACACCTAGTGTTTAAGGTAAAGATGGGAAGATGATAAAACATTTTCAGCAGGGACATTCCTAGATGGATATGCAGCGCCATAGTAACTGCTGTAGAATCTAGAGGACATGCTGAAGTGCTGTCTTTATTTTCAGAGGAAACTGGTCATTAAAATGATCAAAGAACATACTTATTTTGGTATTTTGCTTCTGATACCAGTTTTAACTTTTTTAAAAAAGAAAAGGTTATGTTCTGACTGAGAAACTTGAGTATTCAGAGCTGTGGAAGGCATACTAAATGTCTCTAAATTAAGCAACAGCCCTCCACCTCCGAACTTTAACCCCAAATCAACCTTAAAGGACTTGCTAATATATTTTAAGAGGTTGATGGCCTCAGCATGTTGAGAACAATCTGGTGTTGAAATGTGATGTTTAAAACAGTAAGTACAAACTGAATCTTAATTTCCAATTGATTTAGGAAGTGGAATCTGGGGTGTATTTGTTTTTGTGATGCTGATCTCCATGTTTTGGGTGATCTTTTCACATTGCTGCTGAAGCATGACAAATACTTAGTGGCATATAACTGATCATAAGTCCTTGAGCTGTACTAGGAAATAATGTCGAGTTCTTCAGGAACTGCTTTTCTTACCTTTGGCGCTTGTAACTCACAAAGCGTCTTACACAAGCTCCGTAGTAATACGGAAGATGTGTGTGCTATACAGTGCAGAACTGTATTGTATTCTACAACTGCATGGAGGAGATGCCCAAACAAAAACATATAATCATTAATATGTACTCAAACTATTCAGCTTTAGAACAGCTGACTCTGCTTAATGTTTGAATAATGGTGGGCAACTTCTTTTGTCCTGAACTGCAGACTGTTATTTAAATGGAATCTTAAAATAGAGCTAGTACAGACATGACAAAAAAAGCACAGGTACCTGTTTCTGAAGAGCCTTTGGGTTTCTATTACTTCCTCAAATAGATTCAGCTATGGAGATAATTCTTGGTTCAATGGCTGCTCACCTCAGCCTCCTGTAGTGTATTTCTTAGGTTTTGTCTATTTGGGTCAAGGTGTTCGAAGTGAAAATGCATGAGTAAGTCCAGAACCTAGATGACATCTCTGACGGCAAGCTTATATTCAGTTCCATATTGAGCAGAATACTGCTTGCCTGTAAGTTTGGTTTGAGCAAAAAAAAATGAGGAAAAACTTGCTTAATATGAGCATATATACACAAACATAAGAACACTCTAGTTCATGCAGATGATAAATACCATGGAAGATCTGTGTAAGGGTAAAGTTATTGTTTTGAGAACCAATCATTTTGCTCATAACAAATAATTTTAGTTATGCAAGGAGCTAAATGTTGCACAAACTTCATTAATGGATTGGACCAGTAACTGATGAGATTTGTATATTAAAGTCATCCTGATATCTGCTCATCTTAAGAGTTTCTCCTGTAGACATGTCTGTCTACTGGTGTTACGGGAGCTTGGAGAGAAGCTTTGCAGTAGCTTGAATGTAAAATTCATGAAAACATTCCAGGGCACAGTTCTTCTCATATCCCTATAAGGCCATAGTAGAATTGACTTCTCACCGATAGTGATTCTATATAAAGACATTTTTATCACTAGAGGATGGAGTTTGTAGAATTTAAGACATTCATCTCTCTTCTGTCCTTTTTATATCTGTCAAAACTGTAAATATACCAGAATCGTAATATAAGGATTCTCAGTCCTTGGATTCTTATTCATCTGTGACCAAAAGACTCCTGTTTAATTTCACCAGAAATCAGGGTCTTTGGCGTAGGCTGTGGAATAGAGGACTGGAACACTGTAGGTGTCAAATGGCCCAGGAGAGGTTGGCAAATGATAGCTACACTATATTGCAGTCAGTTCGTTATTTCATCATGAAAATTTTATAGTAGGAAAAGAAGGGTTGGAAATAGGGAAACTACTAAAGAGATACCATCTCACTGAATGTTTATGGAAAATTATAAAGTAGCTTCTATCCTGCAGAAGTAGTATCTTCATAAAATCTACATATACAGCTATATGTTTGGCCTCCTGAATAATTAAGGTCCTGTGTAAATTAATTAATCTTTAGTCTTCCTTTTACCCTGACAAGGATCATGGAAGAACTTCTCCAGTCTTGTTTGGTGGCTTATTGCATGCCTAGCATGAAGGCACAACAGTGATCACAGTACTGCACCCTGCTCTACAGAGCTCCTAACAGAACTGAACAATGTGGCTTGCACACTTTTCACTCTGTTTTTTACAGGCATGTCAGCCTTGGTGAGAAGTCTGTGACAAACATGCACTTTGCTTAAAGTGCTCTAACAGGCTCTTCTGGCAATAAAAATGACCTTTCACACTTAAAATATAGCTTTAATAGTTATGATGTTTGAGAAAAAGGAGACTGTATGGGCTGCCTGATCTCTGGAATCCCTCTTTGTGTGTGCATGTGATATAATACCATGCTTATCTGGGAATATACACTGCATTGGAAAAGTTCTTGATCTCACTGATGCCAGTTACTGCATGAAGTTATTTCTGGTTTTCATAAACACAGTTTAAATCAGACTCAGGATTACTATGCGTAGATAAGAGGAAATGTCACCAAGGGCCAGATGTCCAACTGCTGTGTAATGGCATTGATCCTTCCAAGGGCAATGAAATAATTCCAGTTTATGCAACTTAAGTATTGAGCTCTGAACTTCTGAGTATAGTAAAATACATAGTCACTCCCCTGCCTGAGTACAAGGAACCTCCAGATATGATCCTGACCACTGTTTTAAAGGGTATCCCAGGCTGTTTGTGCACTTAATTTCTTTGTTTTTCCTCTCTTCTCAGTGTTGGAGCACTTGTGGGCCTGTCGATAGCAGCAGTGGTCCTCTTTGCTTTTATCATCACTGTGTGTGTTCTCTGTTATTTGTTTATCAGCACGAAGCCACGCAGCAAACTGGATACTGGTTTAAGCTTACAGATGGCAGGTAAGACCAGTTGTTATTGACATACATGATTTGCTGCAGAGATAAAACCTTATTCTGTGTTTAAACGGAATCTAGCAGTGTGTATTTCTCATGGGGACCTCAAGATGTAGACAAGCTATCCTGCTGTTTTACCTTCTGAATGCAATGTATACCAAATGCAAATAAAAAACATCAACACAAGGTCAGTGTATTTATTTAGTAGTGGGAAGAGTAAAGCTTTGCAATACTAAGTAAGGGTGCAACAAATAAGTCCCTTTATTAGAACAAGGTCTAATAAGTTAGTTGCTGTCAGGAGTACATAAACATACAGTAGTGATTTCATTCTAGGAATAAGAATCTCAAAAGACATTTTAAGTGTATTTTCTTGTGACAGGGAGAGATCATTCTTTTTTTCTTTCTGACATAGGATCCAGTCCAAATCTAAGACTCTTTGCTTCAGTCCCAGTAATCCATACCTTTGTGCCCAAACTACATTGGCAGACCCCAGCAGGAGCAGTGCATGTAGCCAGCACTGATGTGGGAAAACCTGTGCTGCTGCTATATTTCACTGCCTTTGTGGAATCTGACTGCAAGTTTTGATGGCAAAAAGCTTCACCCTTTGTCTTGGACTTCCTGAATGTTTAAAAGTGGGTTCCTACATCCACTAAAGCTGTAGGAAGTAAAGAGAATGTTGTACTTAATTAGGCCTTGAAAGTTGAAAAAGGGGAATAATGACCAATGAGTTACTGTAATTGTAGCCTATTATACAGCAGCAGGTCCTCTCCCGAGTTCTAGTTAACACAGTCCACTTCATACCAAACTTCCTGTGTCTTGTTCTCCAAAGAATGCAGGCTTCAGTCTAAAAGTGTTTTGCAGGACCATCAGGAAATGCAATGCCTTCCTTTGGAGCTGTATAAGCTAAGCAAGCTGCTGAAGTGGAAGTCACACATTCAGCAAACTGCTACTAATCTGCAAATTGAAAACTTCACACCATCCTGGAGAGAGCAGAAATCAGACCTGCTACCTAGAGCAATGTAAATAAACTTTTGGGTGGGGTGAGCAAAATGCCTAGTGACGTTTTACAAGATGGTTATATGCTTTTGAACGTGTTGCTGTTTAACTTCTTCCCTCAGGTTTTCCTGTTATGGCATCGGCTGTTGATCCATTGCCAGGACAGTAGTGCTGTTTTTCTCATGCTTTGTATTTTTATGCCAGACATGTTTGGTGTATAAGGAGCTGGAAGGAGGCAGGTGCTCCGCTGCAGCCAAGTGATTTCGTCCTTCTCTACAGACTCGAACCCTGCTGCAGAGCCACATCCTGCTAGGGCATTAGAGATTATTCCTTTCTTCCTCCCATGAGGTGAACAACATCCCAAGCTTCCCCACTGATGACCCAGCATTTGTGTAGGCATCCTGTCTCTCATGATTCCAGGTGTTATGACTCCAGGAAGCTGAGAGATCTTTGCTTTTTCCAAAACCTGTGTTGTTTTGAGCTTTATTCAGCCTGCATTGCTTTGTGTTTAAACACTGTTTTGACTTTGCTCTCATCCCGTGTTCTTTCACTTTTATTATTCTGCTTCTTTGGCTGCTCTGAATGACAGTTATTTTACATCTAAATTCTGGTAGCTTTAGCTGTTGATGAGGTGGGTTGCCAGAAATTGAAAGCCAGTCACTTTGCCAGGGTTGAGAAATCTTGAAAATGTTAAAGGATTTCACTGACAAGCCGGAGTGCTTTCCTTCATCATACTGGGTTTTCTTTAGCATGGTAGTCATGCAAGGGCTGAGCATCTTACAAGATGACTGGTTAGCTGCTTTCAGGCCTGGGGAACAATAAAAGCAGCCTTTTTTTTTCTTCTTTCAGTTCTTCTGAGATTTGAGCATAATCATATATAGGCAATAAAAATGAATTAAAAAAATTGAAACAGTTTTCAGAAGCTGCAGAAAATGTTAGGCCTGAGGACCATATATTTTAACTGTGAACTCTGCTCAGCCCTGCTTTTTCTGGGCTAGCATAATCTGCTGTTCAGACAAAAGCTGCATCACACATCAGGTGTTGTGCATCATCTTTCCCCTTGGAGCATTCAGAGAGCACTCATTCATAAAAGCAATATTTTTTATTATATTCAATTTCACTGATAATACATCAGCTCAGTTGGAGCTTTGTATTTCATTAAACATAAAATTGATTATTGTATGCCTTTCCTCCTTCATGCAATAGTCAAAGTTGGTCATTGTTCCGTGGGCTCATCCAAGATGTCCTAAATATAGAAGTAGAATTGCTGACTTTTTTACAGAAGTGACTTCAAGATTGATCATGAATCTACCGATAGAGTGGATGTGCAGCCTTTGTTAAAGCTTCTGAGTTCAAAAAGTACATTGCCTATTATTTGCCTGTATTTAGTCTTGAACAAATGGTCTTTGGTGGCATCAACACAGATATTATATATGGGGTTTCTGAGTTAGCCAAGCATGTTGTTAGCCCTAGTAAATATTAGCATTTTAATCTGACTTGAATTTCAGGAAAAATGAGCTCAGTCACTGGTGTAGACTACTTAATGTTCTACTCATTTCTATTTCTAGTAGCATAGTGTAGAGTTGATCCCTTATGTGCAAGACTGTGTCCAGGCAAATGAGAAGATCCCATATCTCAAGGACTTTACAGTTTAGTTTCTTAACAGATCTACTATTTCTCAGTAAAAAGCAGCAACATACTTTATGTATTGAAACAAAATCCTCTCCTTTATAGGCCACATCTCAGCCCTTTATACATTGTTTATTTATTGTTTGCACTCTGCTTTAGGGTGTGAGGTTCACCTAGGGTTTGGCTTGTGAGTTATAATGGTCTGCCTTTCTAAAGTGTCAAAGTACTTCAGTTTTAACTCTATCCTCACAGCTACCTTTCTGAAGTAGGGAGAAGCTATTAGCCCCATCTCACAGAGACATAACTGCAGGGAAGTGTCATATTTTTAATGCTTTGTGTGTCAGTTCAGACATTAATGTCCAGTGGAATTTTCAAAAGGCATCACTAACCAGAAGCCCTTGGTCCTTTTGCTTATGATATGTCAAGACTAGCTTGACACTGAAATTTTGTGGTACAGAGAATTGAGCCATGCTTTTTGAGACCAAGGGGAGTATTCAAATCATTGGAGCATACTTTTTCTTAGTATAGTGAACTTGCTTTTTAGTCATAAAAGTTGCTCAGTGAGCTCTTTCTGAGAGAAAGGATTTTTTCATTGTTTCTCCCATTTGAAGGCTAGGGACCTATAAAAGTGTTTCTTGGTAAACAAAAGCCCCAAAGAAATCCAAGCCCTGCGAATGCAAACTTTATGGATTTTCCCAAGGCAAAAGGGAATTTGGTCATCCACTTTGTCCTCCTAATCAAAAAGCTTCTCTTTATGCAAAAGGTTTATCCGCTTTAAAAGGTAGGGAACTAGGGAGTCACAAGATTGCAAGTGTTTTGTTAAGGCTGAGTGAACGATGCTAGAGCATCTAGGGGAGATGAGGAGGACTGCATCAAGTTGACATAATTGGCAGGAGAGGAGAGATAAGCAAGCAGAAAAGGAAGAATCTAGAGGCATATCTGCTGCTCAGCTCTGGGAAAAGATGCACATGTGCTTCTCTGGACCACGCAGCTGATAGGAGAGGAGTGGTCACCTCTGCTGGCCCCTTAGAATGGGTTTTGCTGCCAGAGGTAAAAAGGAAGATAGAGACTTCCCTCCTTGGTGACCCAAACAGTTTGTAAATGCATTTTCTGAGTTGTCCCTGTGTTTCAGCCAGAATTAGTCCAGGAGGACCTTTGGGGCGAGGTGTCCTATACCACTGCGAAGTGAGAATAGCAAATTAGATTTTATGATGGTAACTAACATTTTCCTTTAAAGCTTAACACAAGAAGACCTCTCTAATGCATTCAGAGTCAGACAGCAGGGACCTTTGGGTTGGAGTGTGAAGAGAACTGTGGCCTTTTAAATTACTCCTAAGTGCTGGGGAAAAATCTTCTTTAATAGAAGAGATTAATTCTGTGTTCTTACACAGCAGTGACATCATAGTATGCAAAAGTTCATGGTTTCATTTCATAAGGAAAAACTCAGCTCAAAAAATAGCCAGATGACCTTCCTGTCCCTATTTCTCTCCTTAATTGTGATTCCTCACGGGACACTCTTCAAATATACAAAACATTCGGATATTTTGATGAAAAAGCACTGAACTCTCACATTCTCCTGCTTAGCTCTGTAGTTATCTGACTGTTGGTTCTGAAACCAGAGCTGCTGTCTGAATTCAGTGACACTGTGCTTGTGTTTTGGATTATGCATTGATAGCTTTGCTTTCTAGGCTTATCAGTAATTTCCTCTATGTGGTCTTTCTGCAGCTGGCCTTAAATTTTCCCTAGTTAGGCCACCTTTTTCTTTGCTAGCCATCTGCCGCAGGTACTTGTATATGGGGAAAATCAGCCAAATGAGCTCAACTTTTAGAAGAAAATAAATCCAAGCACCCCCCCCCACCCCCACCCCCCCCAAGATTATTTCTTGTCCTTTAGGAAATAAGGAACTTTCCTATTTTGGAGCTGGGAATTCAAATTTAGTGGAAGGGTAGCATTAGCTCGAAGTTCTATCGCTAGGAAAAATTAGATCTGGAAATGTTTAAATTGGACTCATTAGCTTTTACATTTCCTAAACTTTCTTGTAACAGTGAGGCTTTTGCAGCTCATCGAGTCAGGTTTTATGCTGCAAAGATACCCATAGATGCTGTAAGCTGGTTTAGATACAAAATGTAGACAGAGCTCAAAACCAGTCTTCCTTCCTCTTATAGCTGATTAGGAATTTTATAGTTTTGCTTTTTGGGTTTCTTTTGATCACAGCTGAACTAACTCACTGAAAAGACTTGGTTTCAACTAAGATCTTGGCTTAAATATTATTTTAGAGTTTTTGAACTGTCAAACTATCAAATTCCAAACTGCAGGTTTTTTCAATTCAAACAAAATAAAATGTAGCTTTCAAAACCCCTCAAAATGAAGTAATTCCTTTGCCTAATTTGCTTGGTTCCTTTTTATTTTTTATGTGAAAATACTAAAATTCTCAACTATTTAGCACTTTTGGTTACAGGAACTTTTTTTAATCCCTTGCCCACAAGCTTTCTTGGACAGAAGTACCCTGCCTAGTTATGCTTCTCTCTCCTCTTTCTTTCTCTTTAATCTCTGTGTTGCCCAAGCAGTGGGAAACTGGAAAATGAGGTCAGACAGTGCTGGACTTGAGGCTAATGGGAAATATGGGGAGCCAGGCATGGGGAGAAAACTGATGAGATCCATAAGGAGACTTGGATGAGAAGGTGGAGCAAGGAGAAGTTTTGGAGCCAGTAGATAAAGAAGAAATTTCAAGGGCCTGGGCACACCTGGGAAGGTGTGGAAGAAGGATGGGGCTAATGGGGTTGAGAGCAGCACCAGCAGGAAAGCAGATGTCTGTCAGTGGCCTGGTAGAAGATTAATGAACTGTTACTTGTTTTAACCTTTGAAGTTGTGCTCTGAAAACCAACACTCAACTACTGCTGAGCTTCAAAGTCCAACACTGAAAAGATGGGAGATGCCAGAATTTAACTTTTCCTGGACAACAGGTGAAATGCCTAATTAAAAATTGCTTTATTTGCAATTTTTCCCTTTAATCTTTCTAAAACCAAGGGTTACACTTCTTTCATGCCAAGATAAATTGTGAGCCTCCCCCCATGCAGTGCTTTGGGGTCATTGGGTGGAAGGTGCAGTGAAAGCAATAGTGACTGATCACATTTGGAGCAGGATGAATGTTTGAGATTTCTGATCTATTTTCTTGAATACAGGAAGTTTTTCTGCCTTTCCTTTAAGGAGACACTCTGATATCCTGCTATAAGTCCTTCATATACCACAGTACTGTACCTTAAGTTAATTTTCATCTTAATGTTTATTCCTTTTTAACACAAGTTATTAATTGCAGCCTCGCAGAGGCTTAGGAACAGAAAGTAGAATAGCTCTAGTTTATTCCATCCTCTAAAAACTGTAGAGGAAGATTCCAGGAACTGTGTTTTCTCTGGTACATCTGTATGTTACTACAAAACTGAAGGAAGAATAATGCTGTTAGTTTTATTAAAAATGCTTTTGTTTTACAGACAGTGAGACCAGAGGGAGTTCAATATGTTAAAAAAGAAACAGAGGCACTGGATGGATTCTACCAATGGTGTCATGAAAATAGGTACAGTGAGAACATTTATTTTTCCTCTTACTCTATTGTATTTGTATACCCCCTGATTTGTTTTATATGTGATGATGCAGATACGATAAGCATTTTTCAAAATGCCATGAACCTTTATGTGGGTTTTTAGCTTTCTGAAAAGCACTAGCAAACTGCCTATGAGTTGAGTCCTTATATATGATTCTGTATCATACAGTCCTTATACATTGCCCTGATGCTGACCTTGCACAGGAGTTTCTGCAGAGACTTGAACACAGTCCTTCCACAGAGAAATCTCTTCTTACTGATTTACTAGTACATGAATATTCCATCGTGGCTGTGCGCACAAGAGATTACATTCCCCTTATGCTGCCTTTGGCCTTTTCCTGATGCTGTCCTGGATGTACCAGAGCATATTAAGGAGGCAGCCCTCGTAACTTATCATTTAAAACAAATTGTTTAGTGATGAACTGCTAGAAAGGCTCCTGTGTGACCAAGGGTAAAAGCAGTGAACTGTCTGGTGGGTTGTTTAGGTTAGCATCCCTTGATTCCTGGGGATGCTATCTACAAGTGCTGAGTCAAGTCTGATAAAGAACTGAAGAGTATTATCTTGCAAAAAGTGAAGTTTCATATACTGACTTGATTTTTGTGCTGAAATCATGTTTGAAGATCAAACTGCCTATGGCACAGACCATGCAAAATAGTATTTAAAATGTATGCCAGTACGGGTGACTTCTACTTCAGACTTAAGAGGAATTTATGAATAATGCAAAAGATTTCAGATGGAATGAAACGTGCATTTTACTTTCTGTAGGGGGTGAAAGCTCATGGCTAAACAGCCACAGAATGTGAGAATAGCTGTACATCAGCAATGTCTGTCACAGGGGAAACAAAAATAAGTGGGCTTGTTTGCTCAGCAGCTGTTAGATGAACAGGAAAGTAAATGTGCCAGAGTTCCTTGCTTCGTGTCTTTTCTCTTGTACCCTTAAAAAGAAAGTCACCCTGTGCATTGTAAGTGCAAATGCGTCTTTCTCAAGCACTATTATCAGTATAATAGGTTGGTTTGGGCTGCTTGTCCTCATGCAAATACTTCAGTGTAACAAAAACTCATTTTGAAACTTCCATCTCCACACTTATTTTTTTCTTACTGCTGTTGCAAATGAAACGGCTTGTGGAACTAAAATGCCACAGGAAGACTGAAAAGGATCCTGCAGTCAGAAAGCCGTCTGTGGTGAGAAAATCCACAAATATCTGAGGCAGGCGCTAGGTGCTGAGCTGAGACCTCAGTTCAGGTCTGAATGTGACATTGCTTTCTCAAGGCCATGAGCCTTTCATTTCCTCATGCTTCAGCTTGCCTGTCTTCCACCATGTCATAGAGACTAATGTTTATGGAGTGCCCTGAAGTGTAGCCTGCACTATTGCTTGCAGGGAGCGAATTGCAAGGCCAGTTGCAGAGGATTTCATTGTAGGGGTTTCAATGCGCATAATCCATAAGGACCAAAAAAATGAGAAGCTTGTTTTTGTGGATGAATTATCCAATTATTTTTTTGTTGGCAAAATGAAGCTGGTATCGTCATGAAGACTCAAAATACTTGAGACTTTTCGCGCTAGAATCAGGAAAACTATGCCCTTAGCCTGTGAGCCTTTTTGCTTGCAGATCAAGAATGGAACAGCTGGGAACTTTCTGTGAAAATGAAATGGGAGGCAAAGATCTTTTCTGAACTTCAACAGATTATCCCATAAAGTGTTGGTAGAAATTCCACACCTCTACCTGTTTTCTATCCTCTGCTTTTCATGTAGTCTGCTTGTTGAAGATTTCATGCCCTCACCTGTTACGGAGACCCCCACAGTGCAGTGATAAGCCAGAAAGTCCACCAGTGGCTGTAAGCCTTTCACTGCTGTGAGAAAGCTCCATGTGGCAATTAGATTTGATTTAGCATGCGTACTTACTCTGCCAAATTCACAGGGTTTTAATGAGGAAGAGGACCCCCTACACCCTTGCAGCTGATGTAGCTCAGCACACAATTCAAGCCTGTTTGCACGATCTTTTTTTCCAGCAAAAGGGCAAATGCAACTCTTATCTTTGAAAAGGGAAAATAGAGGAAGGAGGCAGTTGGAGACATCGCTTCTAACTTGGAGTGGTAATATATCAAATTATTAAACAATCGAGTTACGCATAAAGAAAAACCTAACACAGATCTCATGAAGGCAAATCATGACAAACCAGTCTAATTTCTCTCTTTGTCAAGGTAATTTTGCCTGTCAGAGGAGTGGGAACAAGTGGTTCATAAAGACTGCAGGTCTTTATGAAAAGGCAGTCAAAGACAAGTTTTCTGTGGCTCATTCTCAAACGCATTTTCAGAGGGAAGGATGCCTCAGTACTCCATCCCAGTTGAGTAGTAAGAGCTTGACTGAAGGACTAAAGAGCATATGTATAAAATTTATGATGGCACCACCCTGAGATGGGTTGCAAGCCTTTGGGGGTAGAACTGCCTTTCAGAGTTATCTCAGTGCTCTGGAGAAATGGTCTGAAATCAAAAAGGTGAAATACAATGAAGATAAAAGCAAAGTGCTGTATTTAAAAAGGAGAAATCAAATCCCCAAGTTATACCTAAGGGAGATTAACTAAGTAGTGTGTGTGTGGGGGAAAAACTGTCTTGGGGTTTACAGTATGCCATACACAGAATATTGATGTTCTGGGGTCTTTTAGTCTGCTGTATCAAAGAGGGGAACTGTATATAGGATGTAAGGTAGTAATTTGTTCCAGTTAGTGCTGGCAGTGTCTCTAACAGGAATGCTTTTAGGTATTGATATACTGGAGAAAAGAGAAAACTGAGGTAAAGTATTTAGGTTTTTGAATGGCAGGACAGACTTAAGTGCAGAAAAGATGAGTGACAGTGTTCAGTTGTTCAGTGTTCAGTGACAGGACAGTGAGTATCCTTCATGTCTGTGGCAGGCAGGGTAAGTACTGTGCTGAATTTCACTTTGAAGTAGATCTGGATTTAGTAATAGAAAATCTTCCAAACTATAAGGGCAGTAGTAGTACTGGACCACCCATTGGTCAGTACCAATGTGTGGTACTGACCACCGCAACAACACACAAGTTGTCCCACTGGGCAACTTGTGGGACTTTCTTCCAAGGCTATCTTGAACAGGTTAGACTGAAGGATCTCTTCAGCCTTTGTGTGGGGCTGTGAATTAGCCCCAGGGATCCCATAAGCCACATCAATAATCCCTGGCTTTCGCTAGACTTCCAGGTCTGGGAAGGAAATATGTGTCAAGCTGCTGTGAGTAGCGAGAGTCTTGGATGCTATGTCAGGCTGTGTGTGGAACTGGCCCTAGTCTGGAGAAGAAGTGATGGCCATAACAGGAATGTCTGAGATCCCTTCTGGTACGGTATTTAAGCAGAAATGCTGTATGCAGAGATAGAGTAGACTATTTCAGTTGGAAGGGACCTATAGCAATCATCTAGTCCAACTGCCTGATCACTGCAGGGCTGCCCAAAAGCTAAAGCAAAGTATTAAGGGCATTGTTAAAATACCTCTTAAACACTGACAGGCTTGGGGCAATGACCACCTCTCTAAGAAGCCTGTTCCAGTGCTTGACCACCCTCTTGGTAAAGAAATACTTCCTAATGTCCAGACTAAACCTCCCATGGTGCAGCTTTGAACCATTCCTACTGATATGATGTTATTGTATACCAAGAAGAAGAGGTCATAGTATCATGAAATCACAGAATGGTTTGTGTTGAAAGGGACTTTAAAGCTCATCCAGTTCCAGCACCTGCCATGGCAGGGACACCTTCCACTAGAGCAGCTTGTTCCAATCCCTGTCCAACCTGGCCTTGAACACTGCTAGGGATGGGGCAGCCACAGCTTCTCTGGGCAACCTGTGCCAGCATCTCAGCACCCTCATAGATCACTTCCTCAGAAAGGTGTACAGAGCTATGAGGTTGCCCCTCAGCCTCCTTTTCTCCAACCTAGGCAAGACCAAGGTCCTTAGACACTCCTCACAGGACATACCTTCCAGCCCTTTCACCAGCTTTGTTGCCCTCCTCTGGACTCACTCGGTTACCTTAATCCTTCTTAAATTGTGGGGGCAAGGCCTGCACACAGTACTCAAGTGAGGCTGCACCAAGTCTAAATACAGAAGGATGATCAGCTCTTGCCTGGCTGGTGATATTGTGTTTAACACAGCCCAGGATGTGGTTTGCCCTCTTGGCTGCCAGGGCATGCTGCTGATTCATGCTGAGCCTCCTGTCAACCTGATGGCAATACTGGGGGAGGGTACAAATCTAAGTTTATATGTATGTCTTGTGTGTTTTTATTTAGGTTGGTCAGAAATGTATAACTATCCCCAGCACCTTAAGCAGAATAAAATCTAGGATCTACAGAAGTATTACTGGTAACTTATCTAAGCATCATTCTTCTCGATGAACCGGCATTGGAAGTGATGTTCTTTGCTGGTTGTGATGCTGTTTGCTGCTAGTTGCCATCTGCCTTGAAATCCAAGATCGCACTTCAGAACTTCTGTCAGTAGCTGAATTTGCTGAGATTTTCTGGCTAGACTTCAGTGCATGTCCATTGTTTTTTTGCATATCCAGGCAATCTGCTTCTAAACACAGCTGTACCAGCAGCTGTTGTGCTTCACCTCAGAAGCAATCCTGTTTTAATGAGCAGTGGAGTGATTTCTTTGTATAGAAATCCTTCAGGTGTAGTCTGGAATATGTTTTGGTATCCTTCAAGATTAAAGGCACACATTGTATGTCTATCATAAAAAGAAAAAGAAGAAATGTGTGGAATAATGTAGATATTAATGATGCATATTCCAGGAAGCACTGCATAGAAATGTTAGATGAAAGACACATCTGCTAAGCCTTCTTTTTTGTTTTGTTCCAGCACCATTGTGCCTTGAGCCTTCACATGTAAGGTGAAATCCTCACTTTCACAGAGGAGAAGCAACAGCAGATCTACCCGTACATGTACATCCACAGAGGAGCCATTTAATGTTTCATAGTTGTAGTGATGCCCTTCAGAGGTGCAATTTTTTGCATGATAAAGTAATGACATGCTTGGAAAGAAGTGATGCCAGTGAAACAGATTGAACTGTGTGGTTTGGTCTAGATTTGTTTGCAGGATCTCCTTAACAATTTTGCTGTGCAGCAAGTTAAAAGGTCTTCCTCTGTTCAGGCTAATTCTAAACTCTGACTGGTATTTTGCAGATAGAGAGCTGCATCCTTCGCAAGGCCCCACCAAAACAAGTTGTTGACAAAGCCAAGTGGCTTGAAGAGATTTCCTGAGCCACAAGGATGGACTGTGACTGTAAGCCACAAGATCCTGACTCACTCTGCCAGAGGAGTTTCCTGGCTGTTACAACCACTGTTGATAACCAGAGGCCAATCTAAAGCTGTGCCAGGATATGTGTTTGTGTATGGTTTCAGTACTGAGAAGTAGTAAACTTTGATTTGCACACACCAGCTCCTGCTGCTAGTCATTTTCATGTAAAATGTTGACTTTACCCTGTGCAGTTCCAGTGAGGTAGCACAGTTGTCAAGCGGAACAGAATCTGGCACACCATGTTGACCAAGCTTTTTTTTAAGCTTTCCCTGTATGCTGTCTTCATGTGGTGTCTCTGCATCACGAATATGATTGTCTTTTAGCCAAGTGTAATTGTTCGGTGCACAAACAGATGTGAACGCAGTACCTCAATAAAATCTGGCATTTGCTGTGTTGTATTCTTAATGTATTGTTTTCCCTCACCTTTGTTTCCTTAAAAGTTTCTCATGGAACCTAAAATTATGTTGATGGAAGAATTTTCCAGCAAAGTAGTGAACTTTTATAGGGAAGTTTTTGATTTCAGTAGCTGTTTTCATTGGAAACAGTAAACACTGAGATGAGTCGAAATGAACATCCACAAATGTTTTGCAGGTTCTACATCAAAATATGTTGGAATATTGATTTTGAAGCAAGTGTTAAAAATTTTCCAAGAGTATTCCTGTTTAGAGCATTACTTTGTCAATGCTGAAATTTCTTCAGGTAATCAAAGGGTTCTAACTTCACATTTTATTTCTCCAGAAGTCTTGGCAATAATCAGCATTGTCTTAGCTGTTTGAGCTTTCAAGTCTTTCAAGCTTCGCCTTGAACTCATGAGCATTAATGATAAAGGATTTCTTTTTATCTTGTGAGGGGTTTTTAAGATCAGTGATCAAAAGAATTCTAAGCTATTTAACCATGCTATTTATTGTTAAGGCAGATCATCCATTCCATTTGCAGATGAAGCCTTAAAATACATACCTACCGCATCAGTTTTGTCTCTGGTTATACTTGACTGCTTTAAGACCAGATCCTTATCTGCTGTTTGGGAGTGACACCCTTGTATGTGATAATGCTTCTTTACAGCTATTTGGTATTCTGCATCAGAAATCCTCTAGTGCTTCCAGTCTGAGATACTCTGAAGTCACATTATTTGTGTGAAATAATACACCAGTGCCTCCAAACTACATGGAGAATGTGGTATATGATCTTTCTATAACTGTTTGCACGTACTATTTCACTAAACTGGGGCTTCTAGAAAATTAAAACCACATTTGATGCACAAAGAAAATCGTTTTATAACAATAAACATAAACCTTACCTTCCAGCCCAGTAACTGCCTTGATTGGGGCTGTCAAAGAGCAGAAGGAAGAGAGATTTATGATTTTTGCCATCTATCCCAGCCCTGAAATACCTATTCCAGAGGCATATGCCTAATTTTAAACCACCAATAAAAGACATAGCAAATGAGAAAGAAGAATTAAGTATTTTCAGCTTCATAAATACTTGAACTTTTGTAGTTTTTACATTTTAAAGAAAGGTATTATGAAATAATAAAAGATACTATCCTGTTTTGTATGTTGCAGATGAAGATACCTTTGATTTTTGTCCATTGGGCAATTTCTACATGCTTTATTTCTCAAATGACAAGATTCTTTTTCCCTCAAATATTAGGCTTTTTATTCATTTTGAGTATCTTAAGATACCAAAATAAAAGAATAAAAGTAAAACCAGAAGGCAAAATAAGCTTCCAATTCTTTGCCTCCATCCAGTGCCTGTTTGTTTTCTGGTACTGTTAGGAAAATCTGTTTTTTTGCACATTTAGCTCAGTATTTTGTAATTGAGGGTTTCTAAATGTCACAAAAAAGTACCTCCCACGTTGGTTTGATTAGGGAAGTCAGTATGCTGTCCGTAACTGCTTTCTAATGTAATGTGCAGTTGCAACAAGGGTGGCTCCCTGTGCTTAATAGACGTAATAAGGTTTAATGTACTTATTAGGCATAGCCCTAATTTTTGCCCTGGGACCATTTTAAGTTGTTTAAATAAGCATAGTGAAGCAAATTCAGGGCTGTTCTGCTACTCTCAGCCATACAGAAGCTGGTTGAACTCAGAGGAGTTGCTATCAGCATTTTTTCTGCAAAATAAAAATGGGAGATGCATTATGTATGCAACAGGCCTCATGACCTATGGGGTATAGAAAGTGTGCTTTGTCTCTGTGCATTTTTAGATACCAGCAAAGTAGCACAAGCAGCAGCCCCTGATTTGGGGCCGGGGTGGGTGGATCTGTCTTTGGAGTCACACTGGCAGAAGTGGCAGCTCAATCCACAGTGTTCTACCTTTCTCATCCCTACCATTCCCTAGATATTTCAATAGTAATAACTAGCTATTTACTTGTAATCTTTAAACTGACTTTGTGTCTAAGCAGAAAATACCTTCTCAATGATCCCTCAATATCAATCAAGTACTTAGTGACTTTAATAATTAGTTATTTAAGTATAATTCCTGAAAGCTTTGGCCTTTGCAATTTCTAAATTATGGAAGAAAGACCACAGAAAACTCAGTGTCACAGAATGAAAATAATGTCTGTTTGAATTGTTTTCCTAACTGACAAATGCTGGAGAGCATCACAATTGTTCCTTTCTTCAAGTTTTGAAGAACATGAGGCAGGGAAAGCATAAGGATCCAGCTACTTCCTGGGAATACAAATGAAGCTTTCACATTTTCACCTCTTGACCTGAAGCTCACACAAATCCCATCTCTCTTAATTTGAGGTATGGAATTCAAAACTTTGTTGAATAGCTTTGGAAGTTATTACAGGAGATGGTCAGAGTTGTAGTCAATTTATGGGTGTCTGTGGAAGAGCTGCTTGTTCTTTTCTCAGCTATTTGTTTAGAAGCTTAGAAAGTTAGGAAAAAACATATGTAGACTTTATATTTTAACAGATACTAAATAGTTGGATAAAGATCCATTAATATATTGCATTAAAAGCAGAGGACGAGGTAATTCTGCAATGGACAAGTTTCAGTAGAGTCAGTTCCCAGCCATATGAAGCTATTTCTGGTTCAAACAAAGAGATCTCTGCTACGCTGAGAAACTGAAACAATTGATAACCTGATCTGAGGAACCACCAACACCAGGATGTGTCTGAGTTCCCGCCACCATTTACTTCCGGAGTTGATCAGTGGAAGCAGGTGGTCAACAGGATTATTGCACTTAGCTTCCCTTTTCTGTCATTCTGTTGTTCCTTAGTGACCATGAGAGTGTGGTCTAGAGGTAGAGATAACTAATTTATATATATATATGTGTGTGTGTGTGTCTGTAGAGCACATCTGTATAAGGTGCCTTTGTATGGGAAGAATCCATCCAAGTATTTCTGAATCCAGAAGTCCAATGTAATAAAATTTCAATTTTAGGTATGTTATACACTTGCTATTCAGAAACATCTTTTTCGGCTTCTCCATTATTCCTCTGCTTTTTTCAATCTGCATCCTTTAGAAAAACTGTTGAAGATCTTCGCTTTATATGCAGAAGAGAACACTTTGATGGCAACAGCAACACAAAGCATTAAAAAACTTGAAGAGCCTGAAAAGCCTTTCTTTATGTACAGAAGAGTACATTTTGATGGCAACAGCAGCACAGTGTTGAAATTGATCAGTGGAAACAGCGTAAGTACAAAGAGCTGCATATAAGCCCCATTTTTGCAGATGATGTTTCAGGATACACCAGCTGAAGTTTCCTACAAAACGCAGCTTCTCCTTCCTCCCTGTTAAAGAGAAGCTGGTAGCAGTAGGGTATTAAGGACCATAATGTTTTTCCTCTGCTCCATCAACTGTGCTGAGTGTTACAACAGCCGGGTCAGGCAGTGTCACCTAGAGGTTTTGGGAGAAAATGGGTTCTTCAGGCTGTGGGTGGACTTGTGCACAGGGTTAGGGGGTTGTTGATTGGACAGCCATGAGCATCCTGAGCCCTCATTCAGGCAAAATTGGTATCACTTCTAAAAGCGTGTGCAAAATTGTCCCCAGAATTAGAGGGAAACAGTAGGGGAGGGTAGACAGCTGGCTGAAGAACATTATGTGTTGTTAATTCCCATGTTTTCTATGGTAAACTGGTTTCCAGTGGTAACACCCTGCAATAACATGGTCCTTTGACATTATTTACCTCTTTGTTCTCCCTCTTCTTTCACACAGTGTGAAACCCTTCAGATGTTCATGTACTCAGAGCCAAGAGAGTACCAAAATGGCTCTGCAGGTGGCCTTCAGATAGCCATGGGACACGACTCCATCTGGGAAACCAGAAAAACTTTGTGGAAACCAGGCCTCGGGTCAGAACCATCCCTGTCCAAAGCTATGACTTATTCCAGGGAGCAGTGAGATGTTCCTCTTGTTCCTGACGAATGACTACTTGGTTCTGCAAACAAAAGTAAGGTAAATACATTTCCCTTAATGGATGTGCTGCAAAATTGAATCAGTATTTTTTTTCCTAAATGCATCAATGACAGAAATTTCAGTAAATTGAGTCTGCTCTTTTTACAGTGCTGAATCAAAATGTCAAACCAGCACAACTCAGTTATAGGAGAGGAAATAAAGCAACATGCTGAATACCAGCAAGTTATTTAGGAGAAACTTCACTTTGCCAATTCCATAGGTACCTGTGGGAAATGGGAACAGACAAGAGCATAGATTCAGCTGCAGGAAAATTGACTCAGAGCAACTTGTTTGCAAAGTTTCAGCATTCAATTTTTCACCCCATCTGAGCTTTATAGGCTGGTTGCACCCTTTAGTCTGTTACTGGGTTTGCTAATGATGTTTTTTAAGTGCAAAGAAGTGAGGGGAGGGAAAGGAAGAATGAGAATTCATGCAATTTGGCTTTTTAAAGAAGTAAAGGAACTTGTTACTGTTTCAGTGCAGTATTGTTTTGCATTTTGACATTCCTAAAAAAGATCTTTCACCCAAAATCATTTCTACAAAGGAAACAATATTGTAGCTGAATCATTTTCCTTTGCATTTTTAAGCAGAGATAAGTACCTTATTTCTTATTTTAATGATGCTGAGAGGTAAAGTGCAGTGACTTTAAGGTCACATGAGGTTGCATCTAAGTGCTTCATATTGAATGAAAAGCCAGATATTTCCAGTGAAATAAATGGCTTTATTTATGACAAAGGCAGCGAATTCAGGCTCTCTTCACAATTAATGGGAGACATCAAGTAACTCCAATAAATACATTTGGTATTCATGCAGTACACTGGGTTTTAAAAGTAATGATAATAGTTTGAGCCACAGTTGAGAAATCAATTGCTAAAGTTATTGTCTCTAATGACTACAGGTACAGAGTACCTCTGAGTAATATGATTCTTTTAAAGGGCAAGTTACTAGATCCTGTAATTTGTCAATATTTCTTATGTTTTCTTTTTCTCCATTGTCATGGGAAGGCAGAAGCTGGGAAAGCAAAGGATATGAGGTCTGGTTAAATCTTTTGAGGAGCTGGGTAAAGGGGTACATGTGTCCTACAGAGCCTTACCTCTGCACCTGAGTATCAACATACTGAGACTCAGCACAACCTGGTGGTAAAGCTGGTACAACTATACTGTGATAGGACTGTGATTTTAGAGAGACATATATATACACACCATCATGACATATCCATATCATGATACTAACCTCATGCTTCATTTGGGGCTGTTCATGTGGTCTTCCTGTGCCTTGCTTTTCATTCTTTCCTCATCTCTGCCCATAGAGAGAATGGTGCCCTGTAGACCACCTCTACTCCAGCAGAAGGGCTGGAGGCAAACAGCACTTTCCTTCTCTTCCCTATCACATCCCTCTCTCTTTCAGCAAAGCAGCAGAACAGAACTGGCTGCCTCATCTGCAGTTGTTGGATCCCAGGAGAGAGGTGTGCTGAAAAACATAATTCTATATGCTAAAAAGTAACTCTGCAAGACAGAGAAGGTCCCAGCAAGTGCATTGTTTCCCTGTGCTGGGGAACCTACAGTTGTCTGAATGTCTACTGACCTCTTCATACAAAGCTGCCAGAGCATGAGAGCAGTTTGATATCAGCATCATGAAAAATTCAGCTCAGTCCTCCTGTACACTGTTCTCAGCCTCAGAGTCTGACAACTGCACACCACGGCCACGGGGATGACAACAGTGTGAGTCTGAGGGGCACAGATGGAAAAGAAATGCACTAGAACTAACAGACCAGAGGCAACCACTGCTCGTGTACCTACTCATCCCACAAGAGCCAGGCTGTGAACTCAGGCCACTCAAACTTCCTTCTGGCAGCTCTTGAGTTTCAATCATGTCCTGGCAACATTTTCTCATTTTGGTTATGTGGAGGGAAAATGCCAGAATTCACTCAAGGCAATTGTATAGCAGAGAGTTTGTAAGATACAGTCTAACACGTTAAGTAACTTCACTTCTCATTGACTAGATGGAGACTTGAGAGCACTTAGCCCTTTGCAGAATGGAGATCTAAAGAGCAGTCAGCAAAAAATAGCATGCTACCTCCTGCATAGCATTGCCTCTGTCTGAGCTGCGTTCGTGTTCTGAGCTGCTGAGAAAATGTGGAGGTAAATGCACCTAAGCCAACACATTAGGGATGTTCATTTTGTGTTAGAGGCAAAAATGGTGTGCCTAAATTGCATTGGTCATCTCATTTCTTCCCAGACAAGAAATCTGAGTGTTCAGTCTGAGAATGTGAAAATTTCATTCTTAAAATCCCTACCGCATTTAATTGTCTAACATGTAATTTACTTTATCTGATACAGAGTAATTGATCACAATGCAAATCAAAGCATATCTGTCCTTCACTGTAAACCCAATCCTCTCTGAAAGCTTCCCTTTCCACCCATGGGGAGTTAAACTACCATTCTCATACAGAAGCCGTTCCCTCTCAGATGTGAATATGAATCCCAAACCTGTAGCACACCTCCATTAATAGGGCAATAAGCAGAAAGGATGAAACTATAATGAAAATAAGTAGCTATAAACTTTAAAGTGACCAGGAGCCTGAGTGGCATGACCTAGTGTTTGGCCAACTCAGATACACACTCTGCTTTGGCAGGCCTTGGAGCTTAGAAGTAGGCAGATACTTGGGAATGTATCCAGCCAGCATGGGCCTATAGAGAGGAATGTGTGTAGTACATGATCATGCTGTGTGTAGTACATGATCATGGACTATTTTCAGGTGTATTAACTGCATTTTTGAAGATGGAGTAATCAGATCATTTGGGGGGGGGTGGGGGTGTAGAAGTACAGGTCACTCATGGGAAAGCAGAGTGAATCTCTGGGTTAATTATTGGCAGCAATTTGGAATGGGTGGGAGGTGGGAGGGAGGTAGAAGAGGATGGGGCTGGCATTCTGCAGGGGAAATCTCTAATTCTTGCACCCTCTTCCCCTCTCTGATTCCACTTTTCATTCATGAGTGGTGATTCACTGATGTCTCTATTATTCTTTCTTCTTTGTATGGATTTAAAGCACCCAGTCAGCACGGAAAATACCTCTCACATAAATGTCATCTGCTCTGTGGAGAAAAGACAGAAACAGAAAGATCATGAAGCTGCAGTGAATCTGTGCCAGCCTTACTGGTGAGTAACATGCAAGTGATTTCCTTCAAGTTTGGACTAGTATTTGGGGTTGTAGTTTTGGCTCTGACTCTTCACTTTGCTGCTGATCAGCATGTTAATGGGTGGCAGTTGGGGTAAAGGTCCCTTCAATACATCACAACTAGAGACCTTGTTCCACTTGAGGAAAATAATGTTCCTTGCAGGTTATCAACAGGCGGTGTTTCATATTTATCAGCTTGGCAACAGTAAGTGGTATGAGGAGCTGAAGAGTCCTCAGTGGTAGCAGTATTATTTCAATAACGTCATTTTCTAATTTATCCAGAATACCACAGTACCTTAAATAAGAATAACAAAAGAAGTGGTAAAATGGTTGCACTGAGCAGTCCCTCTGAGGTGTTAGGCAGGGGATGTGGAATAATACTTTAACTCAGCAGGTAACTTAATTATGAGCCAGCCAAAAATAAAACCATTACAAAACATGATGCTTTGTGCAGCTGGCATGCCTTTTTGGAATAGCATAAGGAAACATAAAGTATCCCAGGAGTGAGAATAAGGGAAGTGCAGCCCTCTTTCAGTGATATAATGGGAGTAAATGAAATCTGGAAGTTATACTTGGGGAATTCAAACACCCATAGAATGAATTCACTGGCAGATCGTTGGGCTGTGTCTGAATGGTGCTCAGCATCCACTCCTAATCCCATCCAGTGGATACAGGAAAAGGGAAGCAGAAGAGCTACAAGCATGCACAGTAGGGAAAGATGCAGTTAGAAAGGGCTCTTTCTACAGAAAACCCATGGAAGGCATTGTTCTGTTTGGTCATTTACATTAGGAATAAAATCTGTAGAGTTATCCTGAAATATCATGTCAAAGACTGGGCGATAGCCTGCCAGGTTCTGCTTTATCAGAATCTGCAAAAAATCCTGTGCTTCAGGTTCATTTGGGACAAGCCTCATTTGTGAGGTGCAACAACAAAGTTGTGAGGCATCTCTTTTCTTGTGCTATTTGAAAAGCTTGTAAAGAAAGAGGAAAGAAGGACTGGGTGAGATAAAAAGATTCTCCACCAAGGGCTTATTGATCCAGAGGGGATGCAGATGTGCTGCTGTAGCAAAAGAATTCAGTGCAGGTTGTTTTCCTTCTGCAACTGCCAAAGCTCACACCATCATACTCAGCAACACTTGCATTACAGTCACCCTTGTGACTAACTTTTAATGGCACATCACACAACAGCATGACACATAATCAGGTGTTCACACCCAAACTTTCCCACACTTCTGTACTTTTTCTAGTGTCTAACATGGCAACAGAAGTGTGAGAGAAAGATTCTTGGGAAAGCTATTTTCAGATGTCAAATTCTTCCTTGTTTCTGCCTCAGGAGGGAACAGTGTTTGTGCAGATGTCAAGTCTCACAGCGCAAGATGATTCAGGGAAAAGTATTTGGAATTTTGGCTTCTGGCTTATACCTCTCCTAACTTTTGCACTTTTCCAATTTACCGTTCCCTTTTGGGAACACAATGTTCACTCCAGTACCTGAAACTATGGGGTTTGACTGGAAAATGTTGGACTAATTCCTGGTAACTTTCAGAATCTATGCTCTGATTTAAGGTACGTCTGGAAACCTGTTTGGAATATGAATATTTTAACAAATGTTTGGGTAACATACAGATTTCCCAGTCTGCTGTCTAGGAAGAATATGATTCCACAGTATCAAAGCCCCATAGCAGTCTTTTGTAGAACAAGGTTTTAGGGAGCAGGAATGCTGCATGTGCTTAAGAAAGGAACTGGAAGGAAGCATCCAGAAGCCTACATTTCTCTGACAGTTAAGGAATAGATTTAATGTATTGTTAAGCATAAATGGAACCTGAGAATTAAATCAGTGATTATCACTATTTTGTGCTAATGAGGAGCATAAGTTTAAAGGGAAGAGTTGTAGACTCATAGAATAGTTAGGGTTGGAAAGGACCTTAAGATCATCCAGTTCCAACCCCCCTGCCACAGGCAAGGGCACCTCACACTAAACCATGTCACCCAAGGCTCTGTCTGACCTGGCCTTGAACACCGCCAGGGATGGGGCATTCACAACTTCCGTGGGGAACCCATTCCAGTGCCTCACCACCCTCACAATAAAGATCTTCTTCCTTATATCTAACCTAAACTTCCCCTGTTTAAATTTAAACCCCTATCTGGGTAAGAGGTACTCTATTGACAGTATCTCTTAATAGAACAAAAACATCGTCACAATCATTGTTTCTTATTTTAGCATAAGGCAATAAGTGGTTTCGTGGTGCAGTTACATTATTAGAAGCAATTTAAATGTCAATCACAGAAAGGTTGGGGTTGAAAGCGATCTTTGGAGGTCATCTAATCCTACTCTCCTGCTAAGGCAGTTTCACCTAGAGCAGGTTGTATAGTGTCATGCCCAGGTGGGTTTTGACTATCTCCAGAGGAGACTCCACAACCTCTCTGGGCAGCTTGTTCCAGTGCTTTATCACCCTCCAAGTATGGAAGTACTTCCTCATATTCAGATGGAGCTTCCTGTGTTTCAGGAATGCCCATTGCCCCTTATCCTGTTGCTGGGCACCACTGAAAAGAGTCTGGCCCCATCCTCTTGACACCCACCTTTAAGATACTTGTATGCATTGATAAGATCCCCTCTCAGTCATCTCTTGTCCAGGCTAAACAGGCCCAGCTCTCTCAGCCTTTCCTCATAAGGGAGGTGTGTCTAACATGCCAAGAATGCTGTTGGATCTTTTACTAATTTCAGGACACATGAACTTTAGACACAGAAACCTGGAAATCCTAAGGAGCCACTAGCTGTCAGTGTTAGCAGCTTTAAGGAATATTGCTTGTTTACACTGAAATGATCGCTTCTGACTGCTGTGACTGCGGTTCACAGGGACTCTCAGCATCATATTCTGAAGCCTAAGAGTGTCATTAGACATTTTTTCTTAGGCTTCTGCTGTGCCCTTTCCCACTCTTCAAAGTCATTTGCTCCATAAGGAGACACTGACCTTCATGGCTTATGGAAGTGCACAGGCCTCTCAGCATGGAGAAGGATCCCCAGCAGCACAGGGCAGCGGGTACAATAGCTGTGGATGGGTAGTAAAGAATTAAAATACTCACAGGATGCACATAGCTGGTATTTAACCAAGCACTGGCTGGATAGAGGGTTAGAGATGGTACAATGAGGGCCTTGGGAAGGAATCTGGCTTTTCTGGGTCACTTTTGCTTACTGCTTTGAGCTGCTTGGAGGGGAGGCAATTGCTCTTTGGTTTCCAAGGCCCCACAGCTGCAGGTTCCACTTCATATCGGTTGACTCCCTTTTTGCTCCCTACCTGCATCCCTGGCACATGACGCTTGCAAAGCTGGACCTCCAGGGAATGATCCAGAGATGAGGCAAAGTGATGTGGCAGGAGAGAACTGCTGCTCCCCAAAGAGCAGCAGCATGCTCCAGTCAGCCACAGATTTGCTAAGCCTTGTGTGACAAGCGGAGAACTGAACCCTCACTGAAATCATTCATACAGTTTTCTTTGTTGTGTACTAGGGCTGAACGAAAGACTTAAGGACAACCAGGCAAGCATCACATGCCTCAGCAAATTAATTTCCTCCATTTTCCATTTTTTTTTTCAGCAGCAAAAAGTAATGAGAAATACTTGGCTACTTCCAAGCTAT
This sequence comes from Pezoporus wallicus, assembly GCF_028554395.1. Classification (NCBI taxonomy): domain Eukaryota; kingdom Metazoa; phylum Chordata; class Aves; order Psittaciformes; family Psittacidae; genus Pezoporus; species Pezoporus wallicus. The sequence continues at coordinate 755,374 of NW_026639057.1, read as the reverse complement.
TTCCAGCTCTATCTATCCAGTCTGCCAGAACAGAATGGTTTAGCTGGATGCTAGTCTATCAGCACAAAAGCCTCCTCATCCATTAGTGCTCGGAGACCAGCCGCAGTGGGCTTCTTCCATGGGGAGCTCCTGTAGTATCTGTCCAACATATTTCAAGTGTGTGTTTAAGCTCCTAGGAAAATACACACTTGACTCACTCTTGGATTAGGCCCTGAGCCTCCCACTCTGCATCTGTGATTCAGAAGTGCTTTTGTCAGGTCAGAGCTGAAGGGGCCTGATGCTGCCCTTGTGTGCCCTGGTGTAAGCTGATTCTTTCAGAGTCCCTGGTATGAATGTGTCTGAACAATGTCTGAGCTGGGCCTTGAGTCTTAACTAAATATTGTGATTCTTCTAAATTAGTCACTTTTCTGTCTTCTTTATTTTCTCAAATAACTCTTAGCACATGTTTAATTGTTTGTACTGTGGGTGTGCAGCAAGGTCTGGGCCACAATGTTCACTCTGTATGGTTGGTGCTACGCAGTCCTTTTCCCCGTACTCCTTACCATAGCCCTTCCAGCATGTTACAACAGCAAACAGAGAAAAGACTGTGTGGTTTTTATAGAATCATAGATTCATTTAGGTTAGAAGAAATCTTTAAGATCGAGTCCAACCATTCCCCCAGCACTGCCAAATCCATCACTAAACCATGTCCCTAAGTGCCACATCCACATGTCTTTTAAATACATCTTATAAATCCATTGAGTTAGGATATTTTGGGGAGAGGGAAAAATTAGTTACTTTCTTACAAATAAATAGTATCTTTGTCCCCAATGTGTCTACCACTGTTGAAGTACCAAAGTCCCATAATTTACAGGAAATAGAGAATTACAGTAATAATCTTTTCATTCATAACTTCCTATTCATCGAAGGACATCTTAAGTACCTGCTTGAAACTCAAAAGCACCTAAGTGATACATGTAAACATACAGAAGGAGAAGTCCACTGGACATCTGCAGTATGTAGTTGTTTCATTGCAGTTTAATTTGGTGGTTTTGGTACCTAATGCCTTGAGACAGCTTTAGGTGCTTACCTGTGTCCTTCCTGTTTCAAACATCTCTTCAATGAAAGCACATCTGTTTGGTTGATAGGATCATGGGAATTCAGGGGAAGATAAAGCAAACTTTGTAGCATGAAAAATAGAATATGAACACTTTTTAAAAGTACTTTGATTGTCTTCCTGTGCCCCCATCTCCCTGTTTTTAAGCAGAAGTGAGTGGTCCTGGGTACACTGTAATGGTAATGTTTAGTAGTCAGGTACTGTCTGTTCCAAAGTGCTTTGCTCCCGAACCCAGTTATGGTTGCTAAGTGACAACAACCTAATTGTGTCTCATAACTTTGACTAAGCCAAGCATTTAAAAGCAAAAAAGTGAAATGCTAAGGACAGTGCATCTCTCTTGCTGCCTGTATAACAAACTAGGTTTGGTACTAATCTGTTTTCTAGGGCAGACAAAGGGATTTGTTTGCTGTTCTTCTCCAGTAACTTTATTATTCCCTATAGTATTATAGAGAATTACATTAATTGCTGTGGTAATCACAACAGGAAGCAATTACTTTCAGCAAATAACAGTTACTTCACCTTCCCAAATTTGTTTGTGACCACACCTGGCTTTAATCCCAGATTTATAACAAGCATTTTTCTGGAGACAAAAGAAGAATGGACAGTGCTTGCTCTTTGGTGGGGAGGGCTGATGAATCTGCATGCTTGGGTCTTAACCCCCATCAAAACCCAATGGCATAAGCAGTTACTTAAAAATCTCATGCTTTTTGTAAGCATCTAATTGTACTTTCAGGGGTGGCTTTGGGCTGCTTTATGTGATTGGTAGCTTGGTGTAGACAAAAATGCAAAATACCTGGGAAAAGGTTTGAATTCATGTAAAAACTGGGACCAGCCTGGTTTCACTTGAGATAATCCATTATGTTGTTGTTACTTTCCTATTTAAGGAAGGTACCAGTGTGAATACAGATTTAGGAGAAAAATCTTAGGAGGAAACATTAGAGGGCAGAACTGTTTGGTGTGTTAACATACGATTGTTACTATGCAAACTGATCAAATACCGTGGCATTAACAGTACTAAAATGCTAAAGAATGCCTCCCAAAGACGATAATGATGTCTGAAGATCAAATTCTTCAAGTTAATACTATGTATAATAGTTTTCCCCTGTGTTCCTTTTGGTTTTTAAGCAAACTTGTATTTTACCCAGCACTGCTTTATAAACTGTTTTTTTTAAGTGCACTGTTCCTTAACTAGATTAAAAATGTTCACTGATAAACAGCTACAGCAGCGCTCAGCTATTCACAGCAGTGTTTCTCAACATCAGTAGTATTCATTAAACCTGGCAGAATGAGAAATCCCCAAACTACTCATTACCAAGGCGCTGTGTTGTTCACCTAAAGAAACTGAAAAATGTTTTGTCCTTGTTTTGTACTAGGGAAGATGGATGGCATTTGCTGCTCTGTGCTCTCCAGTACAGGACCAGCACTGGAAAATACCGAGGGGTACTGCTAGCAAGGGATGCTTTCATCTAGCCAAGATGAAGGTGTAAATGGGGGATCGATAAGAATCAATGCCCTGTTTCCCACCTAGCTTACATGTTCAGAAGTGTTCTTCAGGGACTCCAGAGAAGTACAATCCATAGCTGGAAGCTGGAATCAGCACAGCAGGCTAAGAAAATGAAAGGGAGCTCCCACTAGGTTGACTTACTAAAATCTTTCATATGTACTTGAATCATAGAATCGTAGAATAGTTAGGGTTGGAAAGGACCTTAAGATCATCCAGTTCCAACCCCCCTGCCATGGGCAGGGACACCTCACACTAAACCATGCCACCCAAGGCTTCGTCCAACCTGGCGTTGAACACTGCCAGGGATGGAGCATTCACAACCTCCCTGGGCAACCCATTCCAGTGCCTCACCACCCTAACAGGAAAGAACTTCTTCTTTATATCCAATCTAAACTCCCCCTGTTTACGTTTTAGCCCGTTACCCCTTGTCCTATCACTACAGTCTCTAATGAAGAGTCCCTCCCCAGCATCCCTATAGGCCCCCTTCAGATACTGGAAGGCTGCTATGAGGTCTCCATGCAGCCTTCTCTTCTCCAGGCTGAACAGCCCCAACTTTCTCATCCTATCTTCACATGGAAGGTGCTCCAGTCCCCTGATCATCCTCGTGGCCCTCCTCTGGACCTGTTCCAACAGTTCCATGTCCTTTTTATGTTGAGGACACCAGAACTGCACACAATGCTCCAGGTGAGGTCTCACAAGAGCAGAGTAGAGGGGCAGGATCACTTCCTTGTACCTGCTGGTCAGGCTCCTTTTGATGCAGCCCCGGATACGGTTGGTTTCTGGGCTGCGAGCGCACACTGAAGCCGGCTCATGTCCATTTTCTCATCAACCAACACCCCCAAGTCCTTCTCCTCAGGGCTGCTCTGAATCTCTTCTCTGCCCAACCTGTAGCTGTGCCTGGGATTGCTCTGACCCAGGTGTAGGACCTTGCACTTGACATGGTTAAACTTCATGAGGTTGGCATCAGCCCACCTCACAAGCGTGTTGAGGTCCCTCTGGATGGCATTCCTTCCCTCCAGGGTATCAACTGAACCACACAGCTTGGTGTCATCGGCAAACTTGTTGACGGCGCACTCAATCCCACTGTCCGTGTCAGCGATGAAGACATTGAACAAGACTGGTCCCAACACTGATCCCTGAGGGACACCACTCGTTGAAGCCCTGGTTCTGTTTGCCATCACATATCCATGAGCTGTTTCATTCCTGTAGCAACTATTTTCTCTGGAGAAAAAGCTCTACAATATTAGATAATGTTGAAGTTTTTCACTGCTACTTATTTCTAGTGCAATAATTTATGGGTTTGGGCCTCATAGACAGGCTAAGTAGATTCCCCATGGGTTTGCTGGATGAGAACATTTGCTGAGCCCTGAACAGCACAACACATAAACAGTGTTAAGGCCAGATTTGCTTTTAATCTCTGCTTCGCTCTGTGTGCCAGCAATTCGGAGGAGTAATTGATGTTACCTTGATATCTAATGGTCTGCCTACACTTTTTTATGAGCAGACATGATCTCACTGCACTTGCTAGGAAAGTATCATCTCCAAACAATGGTTTAGTGAAGCCTTGACTCTGTACTGGTGTCTGCACTTCTCTCATCTTCAGGACTGTGCTGTCATAGCTGTATGGCTCTCAGCCAGTCTGAAACACAGGGTGACAGAGCTGAGGAGAGAGCTGGAGAAAAGAAAAGAAAGAAGGACCAGCCTTAAGGAAGTTGCAGTGAGATTTATAGAACAGACTGTAGGCTACTTCTCCACTAAAGCACATGAGTTAAGCACTTTGCTGCATCTCCAGATACCTGAACGTAACTGAAAATCTTGGTTAATGTGATTGGAGTCAGAATTCATCTTGCTAGGTGCTTTCTTTAAATGAAATATATCCTAATTATACATCCCAATTATCAGAGAAACTGTCATCAGAACTCCCTCAGGATGATCTTTACATCATACAAAAAGTCCATGGAACTGCCATTGTACACAAGTTGTCTCCCAATAACCATTTTTCCAATAGCAGTTCAGTTTTCCAGTTTTGTTTATGTGGCTCAGAAGGGTAAAGCATGGAAATAAACCAGTTTTTCATAGAACCATATTTCAACAAAGCCATGTAATGAAAACCTGACACTCAGCCACTGAAGAGTTCCCCAGTGGCCAAATGAAAGCTGAAGAATGTCGAGGCGTATCAGTGACATACTAAGTCATATCTGGCTTCCAAATTTCAAACAATAAGAATTAGTTGAGGGAAAAAAATCATTTATTCAAGTCAGATTTTAAAAGATGCTGAATTATTGGAGTGAAGTAAATCCACGGGGAATGTGAAGGACAGCTGGGAACGTGAATTGATTGGCAATACGGATATGTAGATCGTGAAAACCAAATTGTTCAACAAAACTGTAGCAATGTTGTTTTTCATCCCTTCCCAGACAATTAACAAATGAGACCATCTTTCCATTTTAGCACTGATGAAAAAGCTGAGAAAGTCCCATTCTGATGTGCCAAAAGACAGCAAGAATAGGCATCCAGTTGTAAAGCCTGAGTAGTGCCACTGCGTCATGCACTCTTAACCACTGACAAGTGCTCTCCAGTTACTCCCTAAGTACATCAGCCACTGGCTCTTGATACGTAAATTCTCTAGGTTTGCTGGGATTCATCACCAGCAAAGAAAAGATGTAAATGCCATTAACCTAAATTGCCAGAGAGCAGAGGAGTAGGCTGGCTAACAAATCACGTATTGTCATAAAATGAAAGCATCCTTTCACATATGAGCCTTGGTGATACATGGATAGTTAAGAATACATTAAGAAGCTGAAGAACTAATTTCACTGTTCTAGTTTCTTTAGCATGATCTCAGTGACTTTATATGATTTCATCATGTCCATGTGGTAACTTCATTATACAATCCTACCCCAGTGTATTTTGGGACCCCTGATCTTAACACTTTCTTACATTTGACTCTAAGCTTGCACCACTCGCAGCAGTGTTACCCTCCCTCCCTTCCTTCCACCTGACCCCATTGGTTTCTAGCACCACTTCCCTGCTGTGCTGCTCCCAGGTCCTAAAGCACATTGGACTGTTAGTAGTGAGGTTGGGGAAGTGATTACTAAATGCTTTGCCATGGTATGTCTCCCAGGAGCTTGCACAGATCTGTGAGGAATCTTCTCTCTACAAGAGCTACACTGACAGGTCTCCTGCTTAACCATGTTTGTGCACAACTTGCTGATTCAGATTTTGTAGTAATTTCTACAAGTTTGCTTGGTGAAGCTGTCTTTTAATTCCCTGTATTTCCTCTTGGAATACTTTTTGGATCACATTGTTCACTGGGGAGCCGGTAAAACTCCTGAGCAGTTCTGAATGTCACTGTTTTCCAGCAAAGAACTGCCCTGGTGTGGTGCTGTGCTCCCCAGCTCTCTCCGCTTGTCTTCAGGCAGAAAGAAGTAAATACAAGTGAGACAGTAAGATGGAATCATACAATGTTCTAGTTTAAAAAAACCCAAACCAAACCAAACCCCAACGTAGGCCAATTCAAGTTTACATTAGCAAATAAAACCCCATCCAAAGCATTCCCCTCAGCTCAAATCCTGTTGTACAAGCACAATAGTTCCAACACAGCAAATAGGTGTAAAAGGCAGTGTCTCTCCCAGCATCTGGTATGGGTTATAACATGTGGCTTTCTATTGTGGATTTCTCTGAGAGACCTACAACTTAATTGCAGTTAACAACTACTGGTAAAGTAGTCTCTTATTTTTAAAAGACTTGGGGGTTTCTCCTTCACTGCATAGTTGATAGCAATGATATTTAATTGCTAGGGCCCCCTTTTAGTTTGCAGTTCCATAGTCAAGGATTGCTAATGGGTTGTCACATAAATAGAGCGCTAGATAGAGGAAGGGGTTGCATGTGTTTCTCATGTCAAAAGCAAAAGCCAGTCAAGGGAAACAACAGCTCAACACAGGTTTTACACTGGCTCTCTGCAGCAGAGGATGTTCTTTCAAACTAGCAGTTAAGGAAAAGCAAGGAAGAGACAACTGTCAACTTTCCAGCAGTGTGTCTGTGCATGATTTGGTGTTCTTTTCAATCAGAATTGCTGAATTTGCATCTCGAACCCATGTGAAGGTTCATTTCAATCCAGGAGCTACCTCAGAGTACCCACCACCAGGTGCTTTGCCGGAAAGAGGTTAAAAAGCCGGTAGTAGATGGCTGGGGAAGAATAACAATGTGCCAGTAGGGGAAGGAAGTTGCTTTAGTCTTCCTGGCTTTGTCCTGAAAGCAAGAATCTTGCTTATGTTTTGTAAAACCAAGCAGGTCTTTTAAAAGCAAAACACAACAGATAGAGCGGCAAAGGGCAGATTTGTCTCACCTTATTTTAGCTACCGAAAAATTAGCTGGCTTCAGCTATTTGTCCACCCTTCTCCTGTAGCCAATGGAAATAATAAACAGCAACCTGCACTTGCCAATTCATCCTGGCCCAGGAGAGATATTTCACCCTGTAGCAACATGTGTACTTGCCATTTGCTATTGGAAAGGACCCAGGTGTCTGTCTTGGAGCAAAGGTCTGCTTTTCAGATATTTAGATGTGAGATGAATCCCCAAAAGCAAGACTGCAATGTGTTTACCATTAACAATAGGTAAACACTGAAAAGCAAAGAGATGCATAAAGATTTTGTCCATCCCTCACAGTTCCCACAAGTGTTTATGGAAGATACCAAATGCAGATCAACTCACGCTTTGATAAATCCGCTGTACTGATCCTATATCACTGAAATCAGCCCAGAAAACCCCAACAAGCAAACATCCATTATATGATGATAATATCTGATATGAGTGAACAAGCATCCAAAACTACCCATCATGAAAGCTGCTGCCTCGTGATGCTCTCCTTGCACCTACTATTCTCCAACAAAGCCGTCAACCATCTGCACAGTGCCAGGAGGGCCCTGGTTTGTGGGTGCATCTCTAACTGAGAGGAGCTGGGGAGAGGTATTTAACATTTAAACCACAAGCAGTGTGTGACATCCTCGCAGAGCTGTGGGATGGCATCACTGCATTTTAGAGTGTAATGAAAATGTGTTGTATAAGAAGGTGCCTGAGGCTCAGAAAGGTTGCAACATTCATACAACCTGCAGATGGCTATTTTCGTGGAATATGGTTCAGGCATTGCATTGATTAACTGTTTTTTGCCTAGTCTGAATGGAAGAAATGCACAAAACCATTTATTCATTGCCGAAACACATACTAAAAACAAACAAAAAAAGAAACAAGAAACCCAATTAATTTCCTAGGAACATGGAAAGTCAATAGAAACTTTGTAAGAATTGCTATTATCCTGTACCTGTGAAGTGTCTCTCATCCAGAAACGTTTTGAACACTCCACAAGTTTAGGCTGCTTTAAGGAGTGGTTCTGAAATGCAAAGAGCATGGAAAAAGCAATGTAATGGTCTGCTCAAAGAAAGAACATTTTGTCTGCTGACAGTCAGATTCTGACCACGTTGATCAGAGCAAAACTGCCCCGCTTCACTGAGTTTCTTTTACTAGCTCTCCTCCATAGCAAATTCATGTTTTATTATATAGATGCACACTACATTTATCCTTATGTACCATCTGCAGTTTTCACTGCTTCTCACTGATGATTATTCCTCTTGAAACAAAAAGATCAAGCAAATTAATGGACAGCATTTGCCATGAATCCTTCCTCTTTCCTTGAGACATTCCTGAAATGCAAACGAGAGCAAGAAATGGTTCAATACCCTTTATGACAGATGTCTGCATCTGGCTTAATTAAACTCTGTCAGGTAGCCAGCTATACCTACAGAGACAATCTGTAATTAATAAACACATCTGGCTTGTGTTTTGTAGTACGCAGTCTAGTTATATCACAGAATAAAAGACTGGTAGCTGACATGGGCTTTCTTCCCAGCCAGATTTGACTTTTACATTTAAAAGGCATTGAATCTGTCCTTCCTGAAGAATGAATTCTGACTCGAAGCACAACCTGGGAGCCAGATTCCCTTCAATAATTCAAAATCTGAAGCATGCAAATTATTTTCTAAAGCCCCAGAATGAAAACGGGTCATGGGTTTAACATGAAGCCTAATCTAAACCAGGCAGCTTCATGAGCAAGGGTAATCATGTTGTGATGAAATCTGAGCTAATGGAACAGGCTATCACTGTAAAACCTTGTTGCTCTGAAGGGCATGTCCGCTTTTGCTCCACAGTCCAGCATCTCCTCCTCCCAGATGATGCAATTCCATCATAATCCTAAATCTGGTGTTGTGTAACAGGGCAATTACACGGAGGAGGAAACAGTGGGGGTGTCAATTTGAGGCAGAGGGCGGTTAATGTGGACTTGCCCAAGGGACTCAAGCAAGAGCAGACCTGGGAAGGCACCTTGACTGCTCTCACCCAGGGCTGGGGTGGATTAAGGTTCCCTTCCCCTGACAAATTTGGTTTAAATCATGTAAGTATCTTGTAAGAGATATGTAGCAGATTGGGAAACAAAACCAGATTTGCTGTCAGGCCTCTGCAAACGTGAATAGCACGTTTTGTATTTCCCTTGGTGCACCTGCATGCACTCTGAAGGGTGTTTTTCTTCCTCTAGGACTCCAGTGCCTTGCACCCTGCCTTGCTAGGACTGCTTGCCCAGCAGTGCTGGCTTGGAGCATGCAGGTTTACAGCGGTTCAGCTGCACACAGCTGCCAGCTGGCAGCTCCACCGAGCGTTCTGAGGAGAGACAAAGCCAAACTTTTCCAACCTTCATCTCATTACAGAGATTTTAATGATTTTTGAGAAGTGCAGAATTACTGCACCACAGCGCTGAAGCAGGGAGCTTGCCATTACATCTCAGCAGGGACACAGAGTTGCTGTGCTCTCTGAGATCAGCTCTTCATATGCTCCAGAGGTCTGGCTCTGAAGTAGGTGGGATTAGCTCCGTCTGACAGGGCTACCACAGAGAAGAGTCCTGGGACTCGAGGAAATGATTACCTTTTGGGAACTGATTTATGCCAGGAAGCAGAGTCTTTTGCATCCCTTTCATGTTTCCCTTACCTGAGGTAATGACTGTGCTTATCTGTGATAATGGACAAAAGGACTTTTTGCTGGAGAATGCCACGCATGAGAAGCAGTATTATTTAAAGCCTGTCTGGAGAGCCGGTGTATGCACGTTCAGGCACATTGCATTTCAAACATTCTCTTACAGCACATCCTTCCTTAGCATTGAGATGTGCTATCTTGGCATGCTCAAAGGGCAAATGTTTTATGCAGGATGAGCTCTTCACTGAGTCTCTGCAGTACCCAGAACCATAGGTTCAAGGTGAGTGAGGAGGAGTCTTGGGCTTTTTGACAATGATAAGTAAAATACTGTAACTTAGTAAAACACGACCTCAGTCTGGCCGACTGGGAGGCCAAATCCCTAAATTCCAGGTGCTGTGAGAAGTTGTTTTTCTTTCATAACCTTTATTCCTTCTCTGGTTGCATGCTTTTAATCAGTTTGCTTGGGAGATGTTCATTGATCAACAAACCACCACGGAACTGGTACATCTCAACATCCGTCAATGACAAGAATTACCATTTTGCAAGTTCTCCACTGCAGATTCATGCTGTGAGGAAGCAGTGTGAGGTTGGAAGAGTGGGACAGGAGGCTCTTGTGATGCAGAGGGATGCAGGGAAGAGCTGCTCGTGCAGAGGGCTCAGCCACTCCAGCCTGCAGGTATGGGGAGATATGTCCCTTGAGTAAACTCCCTCTTAAATGGCTATGGGGTTTCCACAGAAGGGTGCTTCAACTCCCCAGCTGCATAAGCAGGAATAGAAGTCAGCTCCTTCAACTGACAGCCATGTCCAGCAGAAAGCTATTACAAAGTTGTTATTTCTGGAAGAAAAAAGCAAATCGGGTTTCATGGCCTTATGTTAGTCCCATACAGTTTCCCAAACTAGGGATTACAACTGCAAGAACCTCTGCACAAAGTTCTCTTTCTCCCCTTGCACCTTTGCTGACACATGCATGTGGGCACTGATGCATGGCTGAGCAGGCAGTGGCTATGATTATGGCCCTGTAATATATTTTGGTAAGAGAAGTACAGCAGTTACTGTGATGCATTGTGAAAAGCCTATTTCTGTTAGACTATTTCAGCTGGAGTACTTGTGCTCTGTTCATGCCAGTTTCAGATGGAAAACAACACTGTGCTGCACTGTGATAAATTTGTAAGTGAAGGTGAGCTGTTCCAAAAGCAAAAGCCAAGGTATTCTGGATAGATGTAAAAACACAGCCACCAGCTGTGCTTTGGGATAGATCAGATCGAAAGACTGTGAGATAGACAAATGAAAAGTCCCAATAATATTGGGGATAATCAAAATTCCTGCATAAAAACCTGTGGAAATGGGGATTGGTTACTATAGCTGTTGCACAGATGGAGCCAGTTGCAAAGTTCATTGCTGTGCAGCGCCTACCATGGCTGCAATGTGCTCCAGTATAGCTTGAGCAGTGTGCATGGCTCTCCCTCAGCTGTTGCAGGGAGCAGAGCAGCAGCTTCTGCTTGCAAATCAGGCTCAGAGTTTTGCAGCTCAGGATAAAACTCCTCCAAGACAAAGCCTGGCTTTAAGCTGAGAGAGATACTTCACACTGTATTGGCTTTATGTGCTCCAGTGTAAAAGATGGCAAGGTCAGGATGCTGAATTTTAGAGAGCTATGGTGAAGAGGTAAATGATCACACCATGAGTAGAGCCTGGGGCAATGAAGGGTTGTTTTGTTGGTTAATGGGAAAAAAGGCATGATACAGAGCAGAGTGGCTTTCCCAGAGCAGAGGGCTCCTGGGCCTCCCTGTTTTCACTGGGAGCCCAGTGGGAGGGGATCCACATACTGTGTGTGGGCTCAGTGCTGGCACCTGGGAAGTGGAGGGCTCATCAACTGAAAGGTTGTGCTGCTGCTTATCTCTGCTCTTCCATCCACAGCCATGACATGATCCTCTGGGCTTCCTTTCTGGAATTTGTCTTTGTTCTGAGTTTAATTTCTCCTTCTGGTTTTCCCCTTTCAGCACAAGATGTTTCCCAGAACAAAGATCTAGAGCAGAGATGTCCCTCCACTCCTCCATGGCTGTTCCTTCCCACAGTGGCTGCTGCTCAAAACAGGAATCCAACTGAAGCAGTAGGTAGGTTTAGCATCCTAAAATCTGGAAACCTGCTCAGTGGTCCTCTGCAGATCTCATATACGTCCTTTGTTTAGTTCTATACATGTTTTCCGAAGCACAACTCACATGGAAACATCCAGCATATTTAATCTGGACGTATTCTCAGAGCTTCTTTGCTGCAGACAGAACTTGCTCAAATGAGTAAAGAAGTATATTTAACTCTTTGAAACTCAGTGGGTTGTTTTGTTAGACACAGATATCACCCCCAGCAGACATTTTTAGTTAGTGGCTCTCTAGCCACTGCGTTCCATTTCTGCCATGTTCCCTTTCTGCCTCATACTGAGGACAGTTATTTTCTGTGTTTATCTGGTCAGCTCAGGATGTACATGATGTGCTAATAGAAAGAGAGAGAACAATAATGATGCTTAGCACTTCTTCCATTATGCTGCCAAAATATTAACGGATGTATCCTCACAAGAGCCCCAATAATAGATTAATACTATTATCTTTCTATTTAGGGAAATAGAAGCAGAAAGGTGAAAGACAATATGAAACAGAAATGCACAGATGTACTTTTCTGAGCTTTTTATAGCTTGTACATGTTGTTTATAATTCTGCTTACAATCTACCTTTAGGTGTAACAGGAATATTAATTCTTGCCTTCCTCTGGCCTTACTGGGAACTTGACAAATGAGGAGCAGAAACATCCTGAGAATTTAACCAAAAAGTGAGAAAGTTAAACCACCAGGGTGGATTTTTCTTCCAAATATTTTATTTCAACAGGCATTAAAGGTAGTAAAGACTTGGTAACAGAATGAATAGGAATCACTTACTGAGTTTGGCATTGCTTCCTTGCCATTCTGCATTCTCCAGAAGTAATCATCCTTCTCCTCCATGGACAGCCCTGCTTCAGTACTTCGTGGGCTGCTTTTATGTCAGGTGTAGGTCCTTGGACTTGTGTTTTAAACTTAAACTGAGCAAGAAAAAAAAGGGCCAGATGGTAAGCACTGGCTGTTCTCTCACCCAACCTTTGAAAAGCTCTCCAGTACTTCTTTAGTGACATTGAATATATTTAACTCCAAAGAGGAGAAATTAATCCCTTCAACAATTAAGTTACTTCATTCTCTGACAGCATTACTATCCTTGAAGAAACACAATACATGAATGAATTTAATAGCTTGTATTCTCTGAAAGAGGCATTTGTCCTCTCAAAAGGGAGACATGTTCTTAAAATCCTTTTTTAATTGAAAAGCCTCCCACTGCCTGCATACAGGTATAGATGTTTTTGATTTCCGCTACTCAACCTTCACTGTTGATGTATTTCCCATTCAAGGGAGAGCAGGATAAACTCAGGTTAATGAAAGAGAGGAAGCGACATTAGTCTCAGGGATTAAGACAGATGGGCTTATCTTGACTTCTACTGAGTTTGCAGGGAGGGAGTGACAATTGATTTTAGATAGAGCATGTTCAATTAGGTGTAATGTTTTTGTATACAGAGTATATAATGAAAAATGAGGTTATATACTTAGTGATGTCTGCTCTGCAAGTTAAGGTATGAGTGTAACCATGCCAGTTTGCCTCCTGTCTGTATGAGAGTGCTGCTGTAGCATCTTGTGGTTTAGCTTGTGAATAGTCAACCAATCAGTCGAGCACTGCTGCCCTTAGGGCCAAACACGCTGGTGACATCTCTGCCAAGACAGCATCTACTAGTGTGTGAAAGGAGGTAAGAGCTACAAGGCAGAAAAGCTAAACCAGAAAGTGCTTCAGGAGGACAGTGGAGGGAGAAAAGCTCTCAGAAGTACAAATCCTCCTTCCTGGGCAGGTTGCTTGCCATGGGAGCCCCTGTGTTGACACCACATGTGGTCCTGGCCAGTTTTCAACAGGCACTGTGGGTAGCCTGTGCCCCTGCTCTTGGAGAATGCCAGGCACGTGCCATGCAGGAGAAACTTCCTGACTCTTGGCCTTGCCAGTGTACCCCTTGCAGCTCTCCAAGTACTTTGTCAGCACACCAGCATAAGGATGACTCCGGTGTGTCTTGTGAAAGTACACTTGAAAATTTCATTGGCATACAGGAACCAAAGCTAAAGAGAGGTCAAAATAAACAAAGCACATCATCTGCAGTTAGTTATCCCTGCTCTTAACAAGTGTTTCAGGAATTTCTTCCAAAGTACCGCAAGCTATAAGGTAACTTGGAGTTGCAGGCAGATTCTAGTAACCGTTCCCAAAGCTGAAAGTGATGCTGAGGACCGTGCCCACTTCTATGACCATCAATCCATGTTTGTACTCCAGGTTCACTGGAATAGCCACATGAGACCCCAAGATTTTCCTCCCCAGAGTCTTTTCTCTGGGGAGATATTAGCAAATGTACAAATAATACTTTGACATTGCAGGCAGAACTGCCTTCTTCAAGTGTTCCCTTAATATACACCTCACATTCCTTAGTTAACACATTTCTACTTCTTATCTGTTCAGGGCTGCCAGGATCTTGTACCTTGAGAAACAGCTGTTGTGCTTTGCAGAGCTGTGGCTTCCAGCTCATGTGAACTTGGCAGTGAGTCTCTGCTGGTGATTTTGCTGCTTGTATTAGGTAAGTGCTTTCTCTTAGTTAGTGCTCCTCTCTGAACCACACTTGCTGTTAGCCCTGTAGTCCTGCTACTGCAGCCTTTTAAGGTGCAAAATGAAGTGTGTGACTGGAGCCACTTTGAGAGTTCCTTGTTGTCAGTAAGAAAATGTACCATTTCCTCATGTAGCTGATGCAGCAAATGTTGTAGTTCACTTCTGTTAGTGGATTTTGCTGCAGAAAAAGGCTCTGTAATGAACAGCAGCCTGGGGGAGACTGCAGCCATGCAAATGAGCACTCACTGGCCTCCTAAAGCCAGGGAAGCTTGTGCCACTTGTAGGATCCTGCAACGTCTGCTGCCTTTTTTAATGGAGTTTTGCTCACAGCAGTTTAATGCTTTGTAGGATTTTTTTGGTTCCGAAAGGAAAACAGTGAAATTACTTGCAGTGATGCCTCAATAAATGTTCATGTCAGTAAAATAAACCACGAGCAATCACAAGACAAAGAGGCTGTTAATGATTCACGCTGTTTCTTGTGATTTTCTTTTTCTTTTTAACGAGGACACCTGCACTAAACACCGCACTTAAAAGCGTTCATTTGATCTAAACTGACCCTACTCAGTCTCCTGGCAATTAGAGGAACCACAAACCCCATCAGTGTAATTTTGTTTTCTTAAGTGAGCAAACACAAGCACGTGTTGCTGTGGTCAAATTGAACCTCATGCATCTCCTGGTCACTCTGGACCATTCAAAGGCAAAAATCATTCCAAATCTCTCCCTTCCATGCAGCTCCTCCAGGTACTTTTAGGGAAGGTGCCTCCCCAGCAGGGTCTGGTAATTGGCTGTGGGTTTACAGAGGTCACATGGGGCTGATCTCTTGTATGAGCCCATCAGCTTTTGAGAGAGAGGCTTAAGGCAGAGATAGGCTGAGAAAGTTGAGACTGTTCAGCCTGGAGAAGAGAAGGCTGTGTGCAGACCTCATAGCAGCCTTCCAGTATCTGAAGGGGGCCTATAGGGATGCTGGGGAGGGACTCTTCATTAGGGACTGTAGTGATAGGACAAGGGGTAACTGGTTAAAATGTAAACAGGGGAAGTTTAGATTGGATATAAGGAAGAAGTTCTTTCCTGTTAGGGTGGTGAGGTGCTGGACTGGGTTGCCCAGGGAGGTTGTGAATGCTCCATCCCTGGCAGTGTTCAACACCAGGTTGGACAGAGCCTTGGGTGACATGGTTTAGTGTGAGGTGTCCCTGCCCATGGCAGGGGGGTTGGAACTGGATGGTCTTAAGGTCCTTTCTAACCCTAACTATTCTATGATTCTATGATTAAAACATGTTAAAAGCCTTGGGGTCCTAGCAAGTATAAAGAACATAGTTATCCCTTTGCTTTTTAATGGGGATTGCTCCCTTTGATATATACGAATGTATTGATTTCTCTTTTGAATCAATGATAAACTGGTTTCACAGCTTTTTGTTCCATTCAGCTGCATTTGTTACTTGCCATCAATAAATGATGATGGTGAGCTAAATGGAAACTATGGTCTGCTACCCATGATGCTCTGACTGAGGCCATTGATCTGCTCTGCCTATGGGGAGCAGCCCATGGTCAGAGATGCTGTCTAGGGGCACCACTGTACCTGGGAGGCCCAAAGGAGGGGGCTAGGAGGTACAATGATTCTGACAATCCTCGTAGGGTTTGCTGGAGCTACCAAACTAGCAATTGGTTTTGTAAACTCTGAGACATGAGGGATTAAGTGAATATTAATTCAGTTTTACATACAACTGAAGCCGTTCTGGGGAGGATGATACGGCAGCACTGACCTGGCAAGGGCAGCTCAGTTTAAATGCAAAGATGTCAGCATGTGCAAATGGGATCTGATGTTTTATCCCATGGAAATCTAAGAGAATTGTCAGTGAAAGGGTTTTGAGGCCTTCTGCGAAATGACACTCTTGAAAGGGAATGGGCTGAGTCATCAGGTTGCACCAAGAGTCTTTTGACTGAGCTGGGCAGGTGGGTGAGTTCTGTTTTCACATGGTCCTCACTGGGCTCCCTCTGATTTCCCTTGAAATGGGAGGTTTGGGCTGAAAAATTATATATTAAGCCATCTTTGCAAAGGACAATGTATTCTTCTCTAGTCCATCTCATTAAACAAACATTTAGAGGCACATTTATTGGGTTATGGCTGAAAAACCATCTCAGGCTGCTTGGTCAGATCAGCAGCTTTGGCCTTTCAACTGTGCTTCCCAGGGAGGTGACAGAGCAGGGCTCTGTGTGCCAACAATGAACACTGCCACAGGCCCTCTTTTCTGCGGAACTGGACCACAGCCATTGGAGAGCTTTCATTTTCAAACAGAAGTGATTTAAATAAAATCAGGATGTACTGCTCTCCATAGAGCCTGTCCTGGGACAGAAACTGGGAGTAGCAAGCTTCCACTATTTGCCTTTCCTCTAATTCCAGATATTAATCATCTGGGTGGGATTTCTGGTGCAGCCTTTGTACAGGTGTGAAATTAACACCATATCACATGGCAGGTAAGGCTCAAGGGAGACCTTATAACAGTCTTCCAATATTAAAGGGGGCCTACAAGAAATCTGGAGAGTGGCTTTTTACAAGGGCATATAGTGACAGGACAAGGGGGAATGGCTTTAACCTGGCAGAGGGGAGATTGAGATGAGCTCTTAGGCGGAAACTCTTCCCTGTGAGGGTGCTGAGGCCCTGGCACAGGGTGCCCAGAGAAGCTGTGGCTGCCCCATCCCTGGCAGTGTTCAAGGCCAGGTTGGACACAGGGGCTTGGAGCACCCTCCTCTAGTGGAAGGTGTCCCTGCCCGTGGCAGGGGCTGGAACTGGATGAGCTTTAAGGTCCCTTCCAACACAAACCAGTCTGGGATTCTAGGTAAAGCTTTTTTCATACCAATAAATAAATAAATTAAGCATTTAATTTCTAGCATCAATTGCAATGATGGCACTAACAATAAAAATGAAGAGCAGCTTCAACTTTGACACAGTTGAAAAATAAATCTGGGCCAATCCTTATCACTAGTACAAGAGATTACTCTCATCTATCCTGCCTCTTTCTTTTGCTGCAATTAACTGCATTTTTAGTTTGACCCTTTGCTAGGTACCTTTTCTGATGCTGAGGAATCGTTCTTCACCTCTACTATAGGCCACTTGAACTAAATAAACACTCAAATCAATCTGGGCTTCCTTTAGATTGCTGGCACTCCTTCATCTGTGCTGCTGAGCTGTTCTTGCTTGCATATTGCCCTTTTTCTCCATTCATTCATTGTATTTGTGGTCATTGAGGAAATGATGAGTTTTCTGCTGGGAAGATCAGTAAACACGGGATAAAATTGCCGATGGCGACTGTGAAGCCTCCAGTAGAGGTTAGACAGAGCAGATGTCTTTCAGATATGATAAATACAGGTAATTCTGGCTTGAGACAGAGAAACAGACTGCAAGGCTCCTTCTAGCTCAGTTTGCCCTGGTTTCTATATAGCACATATGTTAGTAATTTGCCCATTAGTGTCCCAGTGTGGTTAGTTTTAATATCACTCATACTGCAGTAAAATCTGATTTTGCCAGGAGAACATTCATACAAAATTACCTTGTGCCATCTGCAAGAAGGAGGAGTATGACTTTTGCATCCAAATACAATGATGTTGTCAGGGCAGAAAACTGGTGAACAGTGGCTGATGTGCTGGAGAGCAGTGCCTGGTGTGAGTGTGCAGTGCTGTGCCCTGAAAAAGGATGGGGCATGATTGAAACTGATGCCTCTTGGACAAACCAGGAAGAACAGAGCCCCAGGTCATGGGTGATCACAGAGGACTGGACCTCTGGGAAACAGCCACATGTGCAAAAGAGATAGAGAGAGGCTTTGGAGAAATAAAAGGGAGAGTTCAATTTGTTTAATAGGAAGATATGAGCTGTCACAGTCTGGGCTGGGTGCCTGACTCAGTGGACCCACTCCTTGGACCCCCAGCACTTCCATGCCCTTGGATTCAGGGCAGTTCTTCGGTCATGGCTCATGGCTGCCAAAGTGAAGGTGAACTCCAAGACTTCTTTATGCAGCAAGACCCTACAGTTTAACCTCTTTGGCCTCTGAAAAGAGAGGTTTCAGCCCTCACATCTCCCCAGCAAGAAATGCAAAGCAGGTCATGCAGGCTGCTCATCACCTTCTCTGTGTTCTTGCGTAGGCAGGAGCAGTGCAAATTCTTGGGAAACAGCTAAACCCTGAATGCAGCTCCTGCACCAGTGCTTCCCCATGTGCCTCCTCCCCAGGCTTTCTGGTGGGCAAAGCCAGCAGCCCTGCTTACAAAGATGGGATTGATCAGCATGTGCACCAGGCACATCCCTGAATTATCAGAGTTGCTCATATTTTCATCTGCTATAACCATACAGAAAACATGGGGGGTAGGGGAAGAGGGGGAATATAAAAGCAGTGTAGCCTTTGTGTCCTTGTATCTTTTCCTTTTTTCTCCCAATACGGATTAGTGGTGTCAGTATTTGCTTTACTGTGCCATAGCAGTTGGTGATTACAAATCACAAGTCCTTCCTAGGTTCCAGCTACCCAGCGTACACCTCTTTGTCCACTCACCACACTGATTGCCTCATTTTCTCAACTTTTGTCTGTGATCTGATGGTTTCTGTTCATCTGATGGACCTGTGTTCTTGCTTCTTCTTGTGCCCTGTCATTAGACTGGTCCCCAGTTTCCATAGAGATTGCAAGCCTCACCTTGCCCTCTGAATCACGGTCCCTTTGTTGTGTTTCATGACTACAGAAGAAGGACATTAGTTTGCTCCAGGCACTGAAGTATTTGGTTCCCTCAGCATAACAGTAATTTAAATGAGAGCAGCCTCAGCGTATGGTGGGACTACAGAGAGCAGGTTATTGTGCAAAGGTCACTGTGGAGGCTCTAATGAAACTGTTTCGTGCAGCGCTTGATGGCAAATGAAGGTCAGACTTTGAGGTCTGGAGAGGAGACAAGGCTATTCACATTGCTCTAATGTGAAAGCACCAATGTCCTTAATGCAGAAAGCCAGGAAGATAAAGAAACATTGATTAGAGCTCCGAGGCATTAGCTGTGTGTGCTGTGACTTGCCCCTCCTGTTAGTGTGAGTGGCTGTGAATGTTATGCTGGGTGATGTAGTGCTGCTGGTGAGGCATGTGGCTAAAGAGAAGTTCATCTGGCTGGAGCAGCTGAAGGCAGTGTGTGCTATCTCCTGTGCAGGAGGGCAGAGAAACAAGCCTCAAACCTCACCACCCATTAGGACTTACCTGACAAGGCAATGGCCAGCAGAGCTGTACCGGAGCAGCACCTAGAAAGGCGTATCAAGGTAAATGCAGTGGTATCACCTGGAGCTGTTCCCTATTGGGAACCCATCCAGTTGTGTTCCCTGTGCTCCTGCAGGAATGGAAGAAAAACACAGCAATGTTTTCATCCTGTTAGCGCCAAGTGCCCAAATGCCAACTGTTAGAGCCCAGTACTGGTAGCCAAGGGAACAGTCCTCCCACAGGAAAATAAGAAAAACACAGCTGTGGAGAGGCCAGCACACAAAAGGCTTGCCAGATCATGAGAACATTTGGGTTTTGTTGGGGGGTTATGGGAGAGGGGGGTTAAATACAGATGGCTAGCTCTAATCTTTTCTCCATTCTCAGCGCTTAGACAGCCTGCAATCTAAAGCGCTGGGGCACTCTTCAGCCTTTAATGGGTTCTGGAAAAGCTTCAAACAGCTCTTGCAAGCCAATCAAATAAATGCACAGCTGGATCTGACCTAAAAAACTTGCTCGGTTTCCAAAACCCAGACCTTTGTGTCTGTCCGTGCACCTACCCACTGGCTCAGCCCTGGCTGCAGATAGAAAGTGAAGAGGCCTGTGGTGAAAGGCTGTGTTTCTGTCCCAACCTCTGCTCCCCAGGGGTTTAAACTCTGTGCAGGCCCTTATTTAATACATGCACACTAACAGCCATGCGTTGGTGCCATAGGAGCATATTCCTACTGGGAGTTTCACCCTGTATGGATCGTAAAGGAATTAACAGAGGAGGTCTTGAACTCATGAATGATTTCTGTTGCAGGTTGTCCAGACACTTTGCAGATATCTAAGAGCTAATTTGATCTGATTTGTGATTATATTCCAAGAAAAACCTGATCTGAATATGCTATGTTTTATATCCGGTTCCTTTGTTAAATGAACAAAATAGTCTTTGGATTGTGATGATTTCCTTGAGGAGCACACATAAACCAAGCTCTAGAAGTCATCATCTGTTTAACTCCAGGGCTAAACAAGGTAGTCTAAGCATCTATAAGGAGTCCCAGCTGGCTTTTATTGCACATGGTGTTACTGCAGCTCTTTCTGCACTCTGGAGACATCGGGGAAGAAAGCAGTTTTGATACGATGCTTTCCTGGGATAAGGAGATGCTTCAAGGGACAAGTTTAATTACATGTTCTTTTCTTCTACCTATTGAGCAATAAGAAAATGTAGAATTCATTTTGAATTAATTAATCTGTTGTTTTTATTTTGTATAAGAACAGGTAAGTTTTAGCTAGAAATAATTCCTCTGCTATGCAATTTATTCTGGCTCATTTTTGTTGTAAGCCCACCCTTCCTTTCAGACACTCTACTATTTCTTCAACAGCTCTGCTATGAATGATCTTGGAGTGTCTGGGCCAAGCAAAGTTACACTCCAGCAAGTCCTTGGAAACAATCGCATAGGTCCCAGCTGAGGGAAGCCAGCTCGATGTGCTGCAGAACGTGTGCAGGGTCCCTCTGGTTTCAACTGTATTCATAGGCTGAGTCGTATTGCACATAGCAATTGCTAACAAGAAACAGCATTTATGTTTGTTACTTACTAGTTCAAGCCGCCAAACACAGAGAGTACTCAATCGATTCTTCTCCACACACTCATCTCATCAATTTGCAGTGTCATGACAAAAGCAGAGAAATGTCCCAAATTGCCCAAGGACCTTTCTGAAAGGAACATTTCCAGTATGAAGGTTCAATGCAGTCAGTTCTCAAGGTTATATCTGTTTCCCAATCTCACAATATCTCTGGTCCAGCCTGGTGTACAGGAACTGAATCAAAAAGCCTTGTTCTTTCATACTTAAACTTATCAAAAGAAGTTACTAACTTTCTTTCAGTCACCATATGCATATCCCCAGGCAATGTTAATGCCTTTGAAGAGCACTAAGTGAAGCAGCATGAAGCTTGCTGCTCTTCAGCAGTGGCAGCAGTAGGCTCCTGAGCACCACACGTCTGCTTGCCTCTGTATGCCATTATCCCAGGTTGTGTGTGTGATGCTGGCATTGCACCCTGGCAAAGGACCCCCCCTTGGGTTCTCAGAGGGCAATGTTTCAACTGGTGCTTGTAAGATATAAAACATCTACAATTTGGCTCCGTTCTCATCCATGTATCTGCTTGTGGGATGACAGCAAGTATTCTGGCTCAGTACTGCAAAACACTGAGGGAAAATATCTATTGAGCTCAGGTGGGGGTTATTTATTCAAATCATAGATCAAAACCCTTTCTTGAAATTGTTCCCCAAAGATTATAATGAAGAAAATAAACAGTATATATAAAAGGTTTCCAGGGCTCTGCTATGGTATAAATATAGCCTTTGGTTGCAGCTTCTAACTGCACAATGTCTAAGGCAAAATCATTCTGCATTTGGAAGAATGGAATGCTTTACATTCTTACCTAAAGATTACCAGGGACACATACAGGTACTGCATAAGAGAATACATTCTGACTTTAGTTTAACATACATAGGAGGATGGCATTAGATTAGGAAAGTTCAAAGAGAATTAAAACTGATCACTGGGGATCACCTATCTGCTATCATTTATAGAACTATATTAACTAGCTTTTAATTTGTGTTGCAGTTTAAACCATCACTGGATCAGCATCGTTACTGCAGTGTGATAGTGTGATCTGGAAATGTCCATCATCTGTTCTGGGAGCAGCAAACAGAACATCCAGCACATACCACACGTTGTCATTTCATCCTGTAATGCACAGAAAACAGGAATT
The DNA here is from genome assembly GCF_028554395.1 of Pezoporus wallicus. Classification (NCBI taxonomy): domain Eukaryota; kingdom Metazoa; phylum Chordata; class Aves; order Psittaciformes; family Psittacidae; genus Pezoporus; species Pezoporus wallicus. Next base: position 733,086 of record NW_026639057.1, on the reverse strand, counting down.
ACAAAGGCAAGTACAGTGCAGAGACGTTTTTGTTACCTGTCTGTGGGAAGTTTTTACTCTTTGCTGTACCAAAACCTTTGTGCTGCTCCTATAGAAACCATTGCTTGTATTGAATATTTATTCACACATTCTGGTGCTTTTGTAACTGTCTCAGTCCCCGGGTTCCGAAGAACATGTAAAACTCACAAAACCCAGTGGAAAAGAACTTAGAAGATGTTCAGAGATTCAAAAAGATCTGAATCTTTTAACCTCGAATTATGTATAATGTTCTCTGAGGGCCAGCATCTGTCTATTCATCATAAACATGGTGTGTGAGCCGCCACTCTGAGGCAGGCCTGGGTCCCTGTAACAGCCAGCGTCACTCTCTCAGCCTACCTGACAAGTAAGAGAATATCTACTTTCTTTGTACCAAGCACAACAAAAAGCAACACAATGCCATAGAGAAAACCTTCCACTTGAGAAGGCAGGCAAGAAAACTTCCCTGAAGGTAACACAGCAAGATTGCTTGCAGTGTTGACAGTGCCACAGCTTATTTTCTCTTCAAGGGTTATTAGTAACACTTATGCTGAGGTGGCTATTGCATCTTTCCGGAGTAATACTCCATGAATATTATCAGAATAACATTCAAAGGCCAGTTTCCCATTTCAGTGTTTTTTGGCTTGTAAAGAATTGACAAGTCCTTGCCATGCTAAATATCATTTGGAGAATAATCAGTTTGGGCTGACATCAACAGTCATTCAATGACTTGTCCTCCTTTCCTGACCTATAGAGATAATCCAGGTTTCCTTCCCAGGAGTTTGCAGAAAAGCTTGTTGCAAAGCAAGGAGAGTTTCCTGGCCAGGAAGCTCTATAGGAACACTGCGTGCTTCCAGCTGCCCCAGACCTGGAAGGAAACCAGTGCTTTTTGTGAGCAGTTAACTGCTCAGACCAGGCCATTAGTGTCATCCAAGACTGTCAGGATACGGAACTTGTGACATAAATTCTGATTAGGCTCATCTTCAAGTTATGAAATTACTGAAATCATGGTCAGTTAACATTTTTCTTTGATGGTTTCCTTACCCCAACTCCCTATGTAATGGCTCTGTGAGCTGAAAAGCAACTCTGTTTCTTGTGATTCCCTGGGTGAGGTGCACTAAAACGCTGCAGGTGACAAGTGCTGTATAAACACACAGGGGTTTCATCTTTCTATTGTTTTACTAGAAGTCTCTCAGTTGCTAAGCAGAACTCTCCAGGGTATGTTTAAAGCACCATGTTTTGGTGTCGCTTAGACGGAATGAAACCTGACAGGGAGCTCCCACCATACTCATGAACTGGAGTGTATGTACGCATTACCATTACGCTGCTCACAAATCCCCATCTGAAATCAGCACTCCAAAGTGGCCTTGATTTTAGAATTCCATATCACACAAATTTCTTCGTAGTTGGTCTAGGGGGAAAAAGGATTCTGAGAAAAGATTGTATCACAAAATCATATAACCATATGACAAAGAGGACTGCAGAACAAAGTGTGTATGGAAGAAGCTGAAAACATCATATTTGGAACAAATAGACCATTGGTAACTAGGAACCATTTTAACTAGGTTAGAGTAGAAGGCAGTAACACCAAATTATACATATGTGATTTAGTCTGAAATTAGTGTAATTTGTGGTTATTGTGTTTGCTGGAAGTGTGCATACTGAAAAATGAAAGCATTGGGAGGCTACAGTATGCCAAATGAAATTAGACATTGAAAATTTGGCACAGAATTGATCATTAAAGTCTGAAGAGTCCTGGACAAATCTGTTTTGTGAGGATTCTGGGCCATATTGTTGATAAGAGTGTCTGGAAAACCAGAGCAGGATGCTGTGTTTGATACTGAAATATGTACTAGGGAGTTTGTACAGCCCTGAAACTTTGGTTGTGGGTCTCTGGACTGGGGTTGTCAATCACGGGGACACACAAATGGCCTAATACCAGGACCTGAATGGAACCGCTGGATGCTACCCCAGTGCAGATTATGGCAATAATACAACTGGATATTCTGCTTATTCTCTGTTTCTTGTTGTGCCATGAATCCTTTTTCTCCCTCTGCCTTCTTGCTTCTTGTCCAACCCTAAGCAGAACTGTATCATTCTGAGGTCTAGCGGATGAGATGCTGGGAAGCACAATGGAAGGAGGAATTCTTCCTTCTCCATCTACCAAAGGAGGAGAAGAGCTACCTGGAAGAGTTGTCCTCTCACATGATGCCAACAGAGTGAGTATCTTTCCTCACTGAACGAAACGTTTGTACTGTAACAAGGAACACTACTTTGTTTTCTTGGTGTGGTGATCACACACACGAAGTCTACCAGATGGTCCATGTGGGTGCATGTACAGCTACAGAACTACCTTCACACATACATTGCAGAGAGGAGTTGTTACTGACAGCTGAATAAAAGGTAAGCAAGCTGCAAACTGCTTTTATTACAATATAACACAGAAACAGAACCACCAGAACAAGTCTGTTTTTCTGTTTCTACGTCATGCAGCTTCACTACCCAACAGCATCTTTTGTCCGGAATTAATCCAAATGATACTTAACAACACAACATGATGTGGTGCCAGTGTTCTTTACATCTCAGTACAAAACCAGCACTCCACTGGTCATCTTTTCACAGCTGCAGGAAGCATCCTGCAGTGAATGCTTTCATCATTTAAAGCCATGTATTCCTAAGTCTATTTAATTAATCAGAGTTGGTCACCATGCCTTCTGAAGCATACTGCTGCTTTATTAAAGGAGGTTAGATGTATGCTTAGATCAATACAAATGAAAGAGAAAGCACACAGTGGTTTAGGGGCTGTGAAGCTGAGATAAACTCCTTTATTTCTTAGACAATTCACTGATCCTGGAGATCAACAGGTCTTCCATTTTTTCAAGTAGGCTATTATGATCATGTATCGATCACTCCTTCCTTCTGACCTCAGAGGCTTTGGAGGAACAATTTTCTTCCCAAGAGGAAATTTAGCCTTTTAAAAGAAAGAGCAGGAAGATACCAGCCTTTTGGTAATACCTTCATGGTATCAGAGTAAGGTGGTTTTAAGCCAAGGTCTGCAGTAAAATGTTCACCTCTTAATGGATTCTGATTACATCTGATCTCTAGGCTGAGAATCGACTGCTATTAGTAGAGTCCATAGTCTCAGCTACAGACTGCATTAACCACATATCATTTATAATGCCCTCAAATGAGACTGGCTGATCTTTTTTTTTTGATACTTTGTCACTTTGGAGGGAAAAGAGTCAGGAGAGGGCCTCACCCATCTAATGCACTGGTTACAGCATCACTGATACCAGTGTAAAAGAGATACAGGTGTGTCTGCAACAGGCAGCAAACTGTCAGAGTCAACCTGAAAACACTTTAAACTGGTTTTGATGGTCTTTTAGTGTAACTAAAGAGCCTTCCTTAATTTGGGTTTGCCTTTTCAACAGGTGGCACAAAACTGGGTGAGGCTTCATAAACTTTTCTGTACTAACACATGGCAGCTTTCATGAAAATAGTTCAATTTATAATAGGAAAACTCTGCAAGTCTCTGACTTCTCAAGTGCTATGAAGAAGCCTCCCCACAACATGCACTTTATATGTGGCTTTACTTACCTGCAATATGTGTCACTTGTATGGAGGATGTTCCCAGGTGCCCATTGTGTAGACTGGAGGTTCCCACAGGCTATCGCTGACAAGTGTTATTCCCAGTGGGAGGAAGCCTGCTCTGGGGAGGCAGGTTTGGACTGAGGAACTGAACAGGCCACTTAGAGGCAGGGAGCATTACAAGATTGGAAAGAAGATCAGGGCTTCAAATGTCACCCAATTCTTGACACTTTGAGCCACCTCTAACTGCTGGCTTCTGAACACATGGCTTCCAAACTGCTTTACTATTAGACTGTCACACTCTACAGAGGCAGCATTTTCTTACCTTCCCCAAGTGAAATAAATTCCCAGAATAGGATCTAGCAAAGGATCAGGCAAAGTGAATTTCTCTAAAAGAGCTCTGTCTTCTCAAACTGCCACAAAATACTGACTCTGGTAAGAGAAATAGTCTCGCTTTTGTCACCACTGCTGGTTTTTTTCCTGAGCTACTGAAAACACGAGCCAACGGCCTGACACCCACTGTATGCAAGAATGTTTTTCCTATACTGCCACCTCTCGTTACACTGTGCCACTGGGGTTTTTATTCCAGCAGCTAGCATGCCCTTTCCAAGGAGGCTGTTAGAAGTGTGGCTAAGTTGGAAGAACTGCTGTAATTCATACATGCTTTGCCTGAGACACCATGCAGTGAGATTCTGACAATGCAATGGTGGCAAGAGCCAAATGAGTGTGGGTTTTTTTTTCTCCCACTTAATTTACCTCAGTAGTAAGTTTGTACCTTTACCCAGACCACAGCCAGAGCATTCATGTTCTATATCAGTGGTACTTTGCATATATTTTTACACACCAGAATGATAAAGGAGCTTGTCAGTGCATAAATACATATATATATATATATATATATTGCCTTACTTATTTAGACAACAGTTTCAAAATATATGGTTAGCTTGTACATACATAAGCTATGGATTTGAGCCCAAAATCTCATCAGTTAGCACCTCATTCTCTAAATCTATATTATAAGCAATAGAACATAATGTTTCAGAAGCTGGCAGCCAGGTAAATCAATTTGTGTGTAATTGAGTAAGGGGTGATCACCGCGTGTTCCTAAAACAATCAGGTACGCAGGGCAGTCATACACACTTGGCAAGATGCTAAAAACATTCAGGGTAAAGGTGTTTAAAACCTGTGTGCCTGCCTTGTCTGAAAGGGAATCTGGCCTTAGGTACTCATCTGTAACTCAACACATCTAGGCCAATTCCTAGCTCTCTTCTCCACAAGCCAGAGCAGCTGTCTTAAACTCTGCCACTGTAGCTTATCTGCCCAGCAGAGCCAGTTAAAAGTTTCTTTCTCTCCTGCCTTTGTATCTCCTACCTCTTTCATTTGCAAGATCTATAAGCAAAGATGTTTCTATGCACATATTGCCATACAGGCTCATTACTGTTTTGGGTTTGGCATCATCTGAACATGACTTAAATGTTTCTCTATCTAAGATTCACACTTTCAGAGCCTAAAGCAGCATGCTCCCCCTGGACCTGGCATCATTGCAGACAGCAAGAGGCACTGCCCAGAAAAACCTGCTGCCTGGGTGAACTTCTCACAGTTAAAAAAGCTGATAGTACAAGTGAGGTACAAGTGTCCAGAGAGAGTAAAGTAAGCTTGGTTTTAAAGTGAAGTGGTGAGCCTTAAACATCACGTGAAAGCAGCTCAGGTTGGGTTGGAACTGGATGCTCTTCAAGGTTCCTTCCAATCCAAACTGTTCTACGATCTTGAAACTGGCTGCTGATACTGTTCAATACATCTGAAGTAGAATACATGCAAGAACCTTCTTTCACTTGTCTCTCTTGAAGCTGTCACATACAAACTGAACAAATCATACAGTATCAAGGTTTGCTTGTACACTGGATTAATCCTCCAGTCTTCCTCTCAGTTTGCATCTTTTGATGGTTTATTACCCTTACTTATCCAAAATCCACTGTAAATGTAAATCTCAGTTCTTTTAAAACAAGTATGTCCCTCCAAGACACTGGTAGTGAGCTTTGTTGATGCTGCCTTGAAGAGTGACAGTAGAGTTGAATGAACCAATTAAGACACTACAGCTTTCTCAGTATAGTGAAGCTTCAGTGACAAAGATGTCTAAGAACAGCTTTGAAAGAACTAAGAATTTAAACAACAACTATTTGGTTTGGGAATGTCAACAGAATACATCTAGAGTGTTTAGGAATCTGTAAGTGCTTGTAAATATCAAGCCATCAGCTCTCACACAGGAACCATCTCACTGCACTCAACAGAATTACTCCTGCACATATTAGTAAGTTCTGGGCCTTCAACTTTTATGCCATAGTGGAAGAGGAGGAAGAAAAAGCCAGCAGCTCTTTGTGTAAACCTGCCATGTTCTGCATTTTTCAAGCAGTAGGTAGCAGAAAACATGCTGCCATGTTCACTATTGTGTGCTCCTTAGAGGAGAAATAAATCCACTATTTGTACAGGAGTGCCACTTCCCGCATCAGGATGTTTGGGAGTTCACCTACACCAGAGTTGGTGTGCAATGGCATTTTTCACTTGGACATAAAAATCTGGCATGGCTTCAGTGGAATGCTTAATTATTTAGAAATCAAATTATATCCAATAATTCTGTAACATGGATTTACAATCAAATAAACATTTGCACTAATGGAATAATTACACTAACAGCCTGTGAACCTTACAGACCAAACTGAGAAATCAAAACTTCTCAGATGAAATGATGACATTAAATATAATCTAATCATCAGCAAGACACCAAATTATTATTGCTGCCTCTAATAAGTCTTCTCTTTCTCTCCTAGTTACAAGTGTAATTTTGCTGGTAGGACAACAAACTAAGTAAATCAGCAAGTCTAAATACAGCCTGAGGATAGCAAATTTCACTTGCAGCAAATAAACCCGCTCAAGGTTCTCAAAGCATGCTGGGACAAAGCAGCCCTAGAGCAGTTCTCCAGAGCTATCAGAGTTCCACAACTGCTTGTAAGAGATCACACAGTTCTGACTGTCCAAGCTGGGATTACTTTGCAGCTGTCATGTGTGTGTGTGTGTGTTCAAACACAACCCTCAATACCAAAGTGCTAGACATGAGAGAGTGCCTTTTGTATTTGAAATCATGGGCACAACCTTCCAAAAGGCCAGAAGTTTTTGCCTTTCTTAAAGAAGAGGAAGGATCTAAGCAATACAAGTAAGAACTTGTGTATTCAGAAACTCAGGAAGGCACAACAGTTGTATGTTGCATCCAAAAAAAATACAATTTTATTTGCATATCCAAATACAGGGTATTCATTTAAGTGAAGACTCTGTGTTCACAATTTAACAAGTTCACTTGCCATTTAAAACTGCAGTCTTAGTAACTGTAGCTGACCATTTTACTCCCCAAACGTTATAGAACTTGAGGCTTCTTTCTGCTCTTTATGCAACCGTTTTGCCCTGTTTCTCAAATCCTCTGCCTTAGCATCATTCTTCTCAGTGCCATCTCCCAGCTTGTACATTCGACTGGCATTGGCACAAGCCCACGCGTGACCCAGCTCACACCCTTTCAGTGAGTACTTCAAAGCATGGTTCATGTCCTTGGGGACCCCAGGTGCTCCTTGGAGGTATATTACACTGAGGTTGAAGCAGCTAGGAGCAAAGTTGCCATCGCAGGCTTTTGTGTAATAGTCTCTAGCAACAACGGGGTCAGGTTTATCACCGTTTACTCTCCCATCATGGGCCAAGAGCCCAACGCTGTGACATGCATTTACTGACTTCTTCCCACCTTTTTCACAGGACTTCATAAAAGACTTGTAGGCAGCTTTCAAATCTGGTTCGAATCCACCTATGGGCCAAGAAACCGAAAGATTATGGTAAGGACACCTAAACCAGATGGGTGCTCTCTGCTTTGCAGCAAGCTTCCCAGTGCTCTTTGGGAAGTACAGCATCCCTCACTTGAGATGCAGACTTCAGAGACACTATTACTATCTCAGTCAAAAAGGTTTCGCTCATGTCTTTCAGTTAGGAAACTCCTCCACTCCCCAGTAATCACAACAGCTTATGCAAACAAAAAAAAAAACAACCCCAAAGCTCCCAAACCACTCTTTCTGTTACCACATCTATGATTTTCTTAACAGCTTACACTAGGCAAAGTAGTCTTTTGCCAGTATACCAACACATACACAAAAGTTATTACTTTTGAACTGTAGTAAAAATAACGCGTTCCTTGCTAGTACTGTCATTTGGAAGAAGCTTCAGTAGTTGAACTGCTTCCCATTACTGCACCAGCAGATACATTTTGGGCAGAACTGAGGCCTACTTATGGTATGTGGACTTTTAAGCAGTGTTGCCAGTCTACAAGTTTATTTCTTCTTTACTTCCTTTAAAAGAAGAACAGCCAGAAGAGAGAAGAAATTCAGATTTTAAGAACAAGACACAGGGCAAAATTCAGATGTACTTACCACTTATGCAGACATACTAATACACGTGGCTAACCTAAAGCTGATTCTCCAGAGGGAAGCAATTTAAGGCTTTCCACCCTTCCCCGCTGTTTTTTATGTGGCCATAAAAGAAGCAGGACGGGTGGTCAGTTCCTCCTTCAAGGTCAGGAGGAAACGCAGGCATCAACCACGCACCGGGGCCCGCACTCAGGACCACTACGGGTGAGGAACCCGCGACCCCGCAGCACTGCGCCGCCCCCGGAGGCGACTGAAGGCCGGAGACGCGCCCCCCCCACGACGGGTGAGCGGCGACAAACCCGAGCCCACCTTTGCCGATGGCCTGGTAGGCGCCCAGCTTGTAGCAGCTCTCGCTGTGCCCGTGCGCCTCGCAGTTGTCGCGCAGCACCCGCCCCGCCGCCACAAAGTCCTTCTTCACGGCGTCCAGATAGTCGGCGAGCCGCTGGCAGCCTGCAAGGCACCGGAGAGGGGGGTGAGGCTGCCGCCGGCAGCGGGGCTGCGGGCCGGCACTCACGGCGGTGCCGCTTACCTTCCGGGTCCTTCTCCTTGAAGCATTGGTAGCTGTACTCGATGTGGATGTTCTCCAGATACCCCCGCACCTCCTCCTCGTCCTCGAAGTTGATGAACACGGCCATAGCGGAGCTCTTGGGACCGCCGCGCAGGGCTGCCTCTAATCGCCGAGCCGTCGATGCGGCGCCTTCCGCGAGTGCCGAGCGATCGATGCCGCGGCTCCCGCTCCCTCCGTCCCGCACCGGCGGGTGGTGACTCTTGGGGCACCGACCCGCGCTGCCCCGGGGCGCCTCCGGGACCGCTCGGCGGTGGCAGACCCCTGTTGGCCTGCGCTGCCTCTTGCCTCCCTCTCAGCACCACTGAGCAGTTTTAAGCAGTAACACGCTTCCAGCGTTTGACTTCCCGAGGTTTGTCCCGCTGGACGTGTACTGTTGAGGCCAGGACAATCGAGTCCCTAAGTGGAGACGTTACTACATATATATCCATACCCTACACACGGCCTAGAAGCCAGGGCTGCCCTACCAATTCCCCAACTCTCTGCCTGCACTTCTCTTACGTATTAACTAATTGATTTTCAGCTCAGTTTTAAATGGGGAAGTTGCTGCTTGTGACTTACCCGTGACTCTTCTTTCCTGTCGTACAGCAAAACGTCTTGCAGGTGCTTTGGATGGAACCCCATGTTCATCTGAGTGTCCCCAAACAGGCAGTGACAGGGTTGTCAAAACCACCCTTAGCTAGCTAAGCAGTTAACACCACATGGCAAACACTAGTTCTCTAGTTACGGGTGAATTTAAGCCAGATGTGATACAAAGTTAGAATCATAGAATAGTTAGGGTTGGAAAGGACCTTAAGATCACCTAGTTCCAACCCCCCTGCCATGGGCAGGGACACCTCACACTAAACCATGTCACCTACGAAATGTTACTTACACAAAAATGCGGCACACTGTTCAATTCCAGCAGTTTTGAGCAAAACCAGAGTGTCATAAATGTCTATTTTCTGAGACATTATAAATGTATGTAACCAACTGCTCAGGGTTAAAATGAATTTCAAAGGACATCGGAGTTAAAATGAATTTTGAAGACTATTTGAGAACGCTTTGTCCCAGGTGAGTTCAGTAACATAACGCCACCTTGGCGAGCTCATGGGGTAATTAAACCCTGTCCACAGGCTCCCGTAGGAAGAAACCTGGTTGCCGGTCGGACTGGCGGCACCACCTGCTGACGTGCTGCCGGAATTCCAGTTGCAACTTCTGATCAAGTGTTTCCTCAAAACTTGTCAAACCTTGCAGTATCTGGGTTGGAGTTGACACACATTGTCCACGTGAAGCTAAAATCTGGCTTTCAGAATGCATTGACCCAAACCACTGATGTGTCCACGAGAAACCGAGAAGATAGATGTAGTTTGGTCCATGCTGGCGGCCACCTGGAAAGCTTTGGGCACAGTCCTCTGCTCTGGAGAAGGCCTGTGGAAGATGAGCTGCTTTGGAACCAGCAATGCTATTTCTCTGAAAATCCAGCTTTGAAAGATTTCCGTCTGCAGAAGCTTGGTGGAAATTCCTTTGACTGTGTTGGTTTAAATCCCTGCAGGGTCTGTTCTTGCTGGGGTTTTGTCTGTGCAGCTTCTGATGCCAAGGTTGAGTCAGCGCCAACTCAGTGGCAGAGCCTCTCCGTACAAGGAGTGAGGTTGGAGCGGGTGAGTGAATTTGTTAATGGGTATGGAAAGAACAGCCTGAGAGCTCCAAAACCCACCAGGATGTGGAAGGAATATGTAGTGGACTAAGAATAACGGCACAAGCCCCTTCCTAATCTGAGCCACTCTCTGTGTACATAATTATATACATTATTTCTTCTAAGCAAAGTAGATTTTTAAGGAGTTAAATTCAGAACCAGACACTTGTCAGATCCTGCACATGTAACCTATTTTCTCTACTTCAATATTCTAATCTGAAGAATTAGGACTGTAACTGAACTTTGTTATGTGGTCTCCCAACAGGCAAAATTGATAGTATTTGTAGAATATTTTGCCATCTTGCAGTGAGGGAAACATAATTGGTATCAGCAGTTGTTCCTTCATGTTTATTTATGTGTTTTGCTGGCTCACAAACAGCTACTGTTCAAAGCTGCTGCGTGTAGGATCAGCAGTTCTTTAAAAGGTTTGTGAACACTTTATAATGTCATTTTACTTGGACAGGGTAACTGTATCAGTCTACTTTGTATCCTGAAACAAAAACATAATTGTATTCTCTTTGCTAACAACACATTATAGCATGTATTTGTTGGGAGACAGGTCTTCACCCCTCCTACTGCGTCTGAAACCTGGAATTATTTTGTATTAAAACTTATGTCAAAGCTGCTCTGTGCAGCAGGTGGCAAAACCTATTGTCCTGGAGCAGGTTATGATTCCTCTTTCCAGAATAAACTAGTTTGTGCAGGAAACATTTAAATTAGAGAGGTCGATCAGTGAGCAACAAACTGATGATGAACTCCGTGTTGTGAGAGGCTGCCCAGAGATAAGGCACTGCTTCAGACCCCAGCAGCCTCCACGTGGACAGACCCACTGGCCCTTTGCTCTAGCTTAGAATCGTAGGATAGACTCAAGTAGGTTGGAAAAGACCTTTATGGTCATGAGGTCCAACCATTACCCCAGCACTGCCAAGGCCACCGCTAACCCACGGCACTGAGGGCCTCGTCTCCACGCTGTGTGAACACTTGCAGGGACGGTGATTCCAGCCTGTTCCAAAGCCTGAGCACCCTTTGGGGAAGGAATTGTTCCTCAGCGCCACCTAAACCTGCCCTGGTGCAGCTTGCCCCAAGCTGACAACAACCTGGCGGCAGGGAAGGTCTTGCACGTCCCGTAACATGCAGCGTGTTCCTGGCGCGGCCCCTTTAAGGGAGGCGGGCTCGGCGCTGCCTCCCGGCCGGCTCAGGGACGTTCACTTCCAGGTCGGGGGAGGTGAAAAACGGGGAAAAGGCAAAAAAGAAGGAGCTGTGCTCCTGGACCCGGCTCGCTGGGCTCTCGCCTCCGGCTCCCAGGGCCGCGATGGTGAGTGAGCGCCGCGGGCCGGGCAGCCGCTGAGGGCATGGGTGGGCTTCGCTGTCGTGCAGGTGAAGGCAGGGAGGGGGGCAGAGGGAGAGGCTGCCCCCCGCCTCAGGGTGACAGAGCCCGGCGGCGGGGCGCTGAGGTGAAGGGGCCGTTATGGCGGCGCCACGGGCCCCGCTCTGTCAGGCGGGCGCGGGGCAGGTGAGGCCGTTGGCCGCAGCGAGCGTGAGGAGGGCCCTGGGTGCGCTCCTCTCCCCCCCCGCCCCGTCCCCGTCCCCCCTCCTGCCCGCGCTGAGGGGCAGAACCGGGAACGACCCCGCGGGACCGCGGCGGATCCTCGCCGCCCGCACACGCGGGGCCGGCAGCCCTCGCTCTTGTGTAACGGGTTATATAAACGGGGCGACCTAGCCCCGGCAGAGCGGAGGTTGGAGCGATGCGAGGGGGCAGCGGTTCAGCACTGCCCATGGCGCCCCTGCATCGCCTCAGCGCCGCGAGGGTCGACCCGGCCTCACTGCCGCCGACAGGCTCCTCTCACGGCACCTTGTGGGGGCGAGGACAGGCGGCTGCGGCCGGGGTCCCGCCGCACAGGAGCGGGGGATAGCCCGGCCGTCAGGGCCCCTCATCCGGCCGGCATGGAGGGCACGACAGGGCAGGACAGCCATCTCTCCTCTCTCCCCTCCAGCACATGCCTCCCGGCAGCCTAGGTGCCCTTCAGCCCTCCCACAGCGCTTTCCCACTGCGGCTTGCTTTGTCGAGGGGCTGTCTGGAAAGAGCCGTGCCCCCGAGAGCACGGGTTTTGTGGTATGCACGGTACGTGGGCCTTGCTGAGCGGTGTGGTGTGTAGCAGCGTGCTCGTACAGCATGGAGCTGGCCGAAACTGGCGCTGGAGAAACAACCCTTCTCTATGGAAGGCCGGCCTTGGAGCAGAACATATGGTTGCTGGTTTGGTTGCTCCTCTCTTCGAGATGAGTGTGCATATTTTGCTTTTAAAGGAGTAGCAGGAACTTCCTGGGTTATCTAGGCGCACCTTTTGTTAGTAAAAGCCTAATTTCATTTAGTCCCCTAATAAACTTTCTGTTTTAAAATAGGTACCTTTTGCGCCTGCTATTCTATTCAGTGGTTGAGGGCAGAGCTTCATTGTTTGATGCTTTGGAGCCGTGTACTGACATGTAAATTTATGGCCAAAATTCTGCTTCATGGCATTTCTGTGCACCTTTGTTGCTATGCTTGTCCTTCGTAGCTTTTCTTCTTCTATAGTTTTTATTCACTGTGCTGTACTTATAGGTGGCATTCATCTCTCTCACCTTTTTAACCTACTAGCCTGAGAAAGCCGGTTTTGTTTCCTACTCCAAATAATCCCCCCCAGCATTCTAGTAGTTGTGTTGTTCAAACTGAAATGGTGCAGGTATCTCTTAACATAAATAGCCCTGTGAGGTCTCAGAGTGCCTTAAAAATGTCATAGTACGTCCTTGTTTTGGCTTGATGCTTCTCCTGATGACTTTTTTGGCAGCCTCACATTGCTTTCTTGTGGTTAAGCAAACCATTCAGGTTCTTCAGTCATTTCCGATTGATGAACTCATATCTGAAGTTCTTGATACTGATCTTGAAATACATGGCCTTACTATGTAGTTTTAACTTGACACTGCTTGACTTCAGACCTTTCATGATCTCTGCCAACTTCGTATCGCTAGCAACCAGCAGTTCCCACTTGTGCCAGAATAGTTAATGTTAAATTTGAGTTCTGAGCATAACCTTCGAGTCTAGTTAATGAATTGCCTGTATCTGTTTCATCCTGTTTAAGTACGATAATCATAAAGTTTTCTTTGTAATGTAAATCACAGAACTGTTTCTTTTTTGCTTGCCTTTATTAGTGCTCAGGAGAATGTCGATGACTGCTGAGTTAGTATTTCTTGGTTTTAAGAATGTTCATTTTAAAAATGTCAGTGAAGTTTTGGGGCTGTGGAGACATGGAAAGCAGTTAGAAACATGGTCTGTCCAACACAAAAAACTAAGGCTCTAAATTATCTCTTTATTTTCCTGCTGACTCTGAGAGAAATAACTGCCACGGTCTGAAAAGTCCCTTCTCCTGCCCTCCATCTCCTTCTTTGGGACTTCAGAGAGGGGAAAAAAGCAGATGGGCCTGGTATACACTGACCTTACACGCTTGGGTGTTGTCATACCGAGTCTGCAATTGGGTATGAATATTGAGGGCTACATCATAGAAGTGGATCTGTTGGAGCTGAAATTAGTATCTGTTTTTCCACTAAACAGATTGGTTTATTGAGGTGGGAGACTCCCACCCACAGAAAATTACCTGTGGAAAAGGTTTTATTTCTTTTAGTGAGTCTTTAAGACACAAAGCCAGAAGGAACTGAATGTTTCAGTCTGGAGTTGGTAGGATCACAATATGTATAGTGAAGCGGGCCCACACAGCAGTGGAATTTGATTTCTGTGTGAAGTTAGATTGGAATTGCTGATGGAAAACATGAGTTAAAGCTGTCTCTTCTTTAGTTACTGTCGCATAATCGGGGGGTTGCGTGGTGATCCTTCCCGAAAGGAACAGGATTTTGTTTTGATACTCACACTCAGCCAGTTAATCTAGGCATAATGTCTGGTTTAAGATCCTCTAACTTGTTCCAGGTACTTTAATGCATCCCCTTAAGCTCTTTCATCTTTTTAGCTGCATTTTGAAATATAGTTTAAATATATTCTAGCAATATTTATAATTGATTCAAAGAGTTTTAAAAAGAAAATGTGGAGGATGGTGTTCTTTTTGAGAACCTTTCCAACTGCACTAGTTTGTGAGCTATAAGCTGACCCGGGTAACATCATGTTGAAGTAGATATTGCATTTCAGTCCAGTAGTGTATTGAATTACTGTCAGATGCCAGTAGCCATGCAGTTTACTCCCCCTTCACCTCCCTGGACACTTGGTTGGTTGGTTGTTTGCCTTGGTTATATTAAGCACATTACAAAGTTACCTGTTTTAAAAGAATTAATTTAAATAAGCCTTAAAAAGCCCATCTAATTGCAATTATTGTACTTTTTTTTACTATTCCATAAGCCAGTTGTTTATGTGTCACGTTTCTCTTATAATATGCATTTTAGCTAATGAGGGTGCCCAGACTTGAATCATGTCATGCAGAATTCTGTGGTTTGGAGAATTTATTTTAATACTTATTTTCTAGCCACTGAATTAGTTTGATAGAATGAAGGAAACGATGAGGTAACATGAAAGTACCAGATAATTAAGATGGCTATGAAGAAATCAAATACACGTAATAATTTCTACTCAAATATTGCTGGATGATCTTCATTAAATTAAAAATGATAATCCTGAGCTATGGCTGACACACATTTACAGTGTCTTTTCGGGGTATTGGATCCAGAAAGTGAAATGAGCTGAAAACAAGCACCAGCTTTCTTTTCAAGTTGTCATTCAAAGCATAACTCGAGAAAGGAGCCACTTAAATCCTAACCTAAGATCTTAACTACAACTGACCACGTTTACTATGAGGTTTTTAACTGGGCAGTATCCTTTTTAAGTACAGGGAAGTTCAGGAGAGGAATGCCACAAGCTCACATAAAAGGTTTACAGACTGCATTCACGCTGTTCTATTTCAGTAGCAGGCAGTCTAGAAAATGGTTTTATGATGTTTGTCAAGGGGTTTTATTAGATACCGATAAAAACATTTCACCTATCTACCCAGGTCACCTCAGGAGCCTTCCTGAGGTGTGTTTCTTCAGCCTTTTGGCAAAATTGAAGAAACATCACAAATATCTCCCTGTAGCTGGTATAGGTGGAGTTAAAAATGACTCTGTGGTGTTTGCAAGTGTAACTGATCCCTGCTTGTGGATTTTGTTCCTTTACTGTATGGAGATGTCCTGCAGGGACTTCTAAAGCGATTAATTCATAGGAGAATTAAAACGATCTCTCTGAATTACAGATTGGCTGGTTAGAGGTACTGGTTGAAAAAATAGTGTTCTGAGTCATATGCTAGTGGTCTATCTGCAAGGCTAAAAATTCCCACTGGAGTTCGCTCACTGATACCTAAAAGTGTTTTAATTTTCCGGGCAGAAATTGCGGAACAGAGCCAGAAAGAATGAAGAGAGGCAGGATTCTGGTTTTGTCATGTTTAAGCATCAAATTAGAAGCACAAGATCTAATGGGAGATGAGGATGTCTCAGTGGGGCTAGTTTTCATATGCCTTTCAGTAAGGATTCTGATTTCTGTTTGAATCTGCAGCTGTCACACAAATCCTGAGCGTGTGCATTAATTTCAAGTTAAAAAGAGAAACTTCCCCTTTAAGAAAAAATGTACTAGTTTAAAGTAATTGGTTAGGTTTTTTCTGTTTAGGAGTACTTCAGGTGTTGTTGCACATTCTAAAGAAACAAAAGATGTTCAGAGTTCCTAAGTCTGCCCTTTCTTTTCATACCAGCCTAAAATTGGAGGCAGCCAAATTGCTGTTTTGTGGTAATACAAGCAAGTTGCATCACAAAGTAAATTCTGTTTCTTCAACAATAAAATGTAATAATCAAGCTTTTTAAAAAACCAGCAAACCCCAAACCTAAGCACTTAGGAAAATGGAGTCAAAGCAGTTGGAATTTGCATGTCACAAGCTGCAGAAAGAGCTTGTATTTGAATAATTTGGAATTCCTAGTTCCCAAACCTGTACTTAAGTCCTCAGCTGCTATTAAACTGCAGTCTCTTATTGCTGTCAGTGTATGATTCATTGAAGATAAGTTCCATTCCATCTTTGCCCTGAAGTGGTCCCTCCCAGTCTCCAAATATATGCACCTTTTTTTGGAAGACTTATTTTTGTCATTTTCTTTATATTTCTTCTATATAACCTTTCATATGTACCTCTACTTCTGTGATGAGCATAGGAGGCAAGAAAAGCAACAAAAGAGAAGTTAAATGAGCTAGGAAAGAAAGGTGAAATTATCCAGAACTGTCAGTATAAAAGGGAAGCTGCAGTTTTTCCTACAGATGAGATCTGGCAGGAGTTGATGCTGTTATTTTCAATATTGTCTGGGGGAGTATGTACCAGTCACTCGCCCTTCTTTTGTGTAGTGCTGGGGATGATTCACAGTGCGGCGACTCATTCTTTATGTTGATTAATCTGTGTGGCTGAAAACAGTAGACTATTATTAGACGTGGAATAAAAAACCTTTGAGGTTTTCATGTATCACTGTACAATCTCAAACTCTGGAAGAAGAGTTCAAGTTTATATTCTGCCTTGTCCTTTGTACCCTGGGTTGTACTGTAGATGATTTTCAAATACTTGTCATAAAAAGGTGGAAGTTGGTATCTGTAAGTAGATAACAATGAGTACTGTAATACTTGTTACTTTGCTGCACAGAATTTGGAATGAAAATAGCTCTTTTTGAGTTTCCTTTTTCAATATAAACTTCTAAGTGCCCTTTTCAGTATCAAAAATTGCTCCTAACAATATATGAAATTCATCTGCATTTTTAATGTATGTTGGTAGTAGGCTTCTAATATGAGTTGACTTAAATGAAAGATTTAAAGAAATAGTTTAAATCAAGAAGTAAAATTTGATTTAAAATCTTCTTTCAGTCTGTCTTGCTTACTTAATTCCCAGTAGACTTAATAAACTCAAATGATCTTATCAGCAATTACTTTTCTTCCTCTGTGGATGCAAGCAGGGCTCAGCATTACAGACCAGACTGGCTGTGCTTGTTGGGGTGACTGGAGGAAGAAGTTGCCCATCAGTTTGGCCAGTTGTTTATTGTGTGACCCAAGGCTCTAAGGGGGATGTCTCCTTTTCTAGTATTTGCCTGTTCCAATGAAAATCAGACTATCAAATAATAATGATTTGCCTAAAACAACATTATAGAGTAATGGAAGATCCGTAGGTGGAGAGAATGATTTGACTAAATCTCCTTTGTTTCATTGTGTTTTGCGTATGACAGGAGGAAGCTTCTCCTTATTCTTTACTTGATATCTGTTTGAATTTCCTGACTGCCAACCTAGAGAAGTTCTGCACAGAAAGGCAAGATGGAACACTGTGCTTGCAGGAGCCAGGAATGTTTCCTCAAGAAGTGGCTGATCGACTGCTGCAGACAATGGCATTTCATGGTAAAAACAATTCTTTGTGGGATCAGTGAAAATGTTTTATTGGAGTGTGCTACTGAAGTCCTGGTGTATTTTGGAGTAGAATCTGCTGTTAAAACTGTGTTCCTTAATCTTTTAAGAGAAGATTTGTTATTTTTGTTTTTCCAGAGCTTCAGCTCAATGTTGCATTGGCATATAGGTGGTTCTAAATAGAAAACCCTTTATCTTGGGTTTATGATTTTAATGTTCCTTCAAATGAACCTCCTTTTAATAGATCTTCTTTCAATCGCTGAAAAAAAAACCCCAACTATTTGATTGTGCTACTTCCAGCAGCACTCAAATATCAATATCTCTCTCAGAGCAATGAATTGAATTTTCTTTACTGTGTGTCCTTGTGATTAAGCTTGGAGATGATCTTGTGATTTTAATTAAAATAGCTTCTCATCACTTCTAGCACTTTTGTTGAAGTGGAATTATTTGCTGGAAAGTAGTTTCAAGAGTGGTGTACATATCTATGAAGAACACCTTGTGGTGGTCTTACATTTTATGTACTTTCCTATCATGTTCTCTGTCAGCACATCTTTGAGTAGAGGGCTGCCCTCTGCTTTGCTTGCGTTAAGCATGACAAAGGGAAATGTGTCGATAAAAGCTTCATAGCATAAAAAGAATGAATGTATAGATTTCCCTAGAGGAGAGGCAGGAGTCCCCTTCCTGAGGATCCTGGTTATTAAGAGGTGAGACATGACACTAGAAAAATTACTGTAAACAGGCTAAACACCCAATACTATAGGTGCAAATTTGATTGGGTCTTACTGTGCAAGAACTGATATTCTAGTTTTCCCAAATTATTCTAGTCATATACAACAGAAGGAATGTTCCTAAAGAAAGGCAAATTCAAAAAACCTACATCTTCAACGTACATGAACTTTCTGGTAAGTAATCTTTAGAGTAGTCCCAAGAAATCAGATTCAAGGAATCTGAATTTGGGGCTGTTCATCCTAGAGAAGAGAAGGCTGCGTGGAGACCTCACAGCAGCCTCCCAGTATCTGAAGGGAGCCTACATCGATGCCAGAGGGGGACTCTTCATCAGGGACTGTAGCAACAGGTCAAGGGGCAATGGGTTAAAACTGAAACGGGGAAAGTTCAGGTTAGATATAAGGAAGAAGTTCTTTGCTGAGAGGGTGGGGAGGCACTGGAACAGATTGTCCAAAGAAGCAGTAAATCCCTGGCAGTTCCAAGGCCAGGTTGGACAAAGCCTTGGGTGATGTGGTCTAGTGTGAGGTGTTCCTGCCCTTGGCAGTGGGGTAGGAACTAGATGATCTTAAGGTGCTTTTCAGCCCAAACCATTCTGTGATTCTATGAATTACCAGAAACTTATTACCAGTACTAGTAGTGATGCAGGCAGTTCCAAACACTGAAACACCCCAACACTGTGTCAGACCATGGGATGAAAAAAGGGTATGCCAGGTCAATGGGATGTGGCTGAGGTAGACCAGGCAGAGAGCTTAGCTTGATCCTCAAATGAAAAGATGGGGAAAAACAAAAAAAAAAAAACAAAAAAAGAGAAGTAATTTAGCAATACTTTAACAAATTAAGTGGAATAAATAATGATGATTTGTTCTGCTGGGTACCAGTTGTTTCACCCCGTACTTTTGTTCTCTCTGCAAAAGCCCCAGCTACTTTGTCAAAAATACCTACATGGTTTGCTCTTTGGAACAGTCTGCAAATCTTAGTGTTAATTTGACTTTGTCACAGAGAAAATCGCTAGCTTGTGACTTAAGTCCAAACTATAGTGGAAATTATGTTTTCATTCAACTATATTGCATTTTCAGTTCTTTTCTGTGTTTGGAAGATGGGAGGTAAAAAACAGGGGTGTTGACATAACTCTCTAGATTGAAACTAGAAGGACATGTTCTTCCTATTCTTTTTGTGTGAATGCTTGTGCAATCTCCCCCTTCTCCTATGGCTTTTTATAAAGCAGTAATCCTTCTGTTGAGAAGATATGAGTAAGAAATCTTGGTGTCCTCAATATGTTTTGGGATAATCCTGTGCATGGAACTAAAAGTATTATTTCAGTTAGGCTGTTGCCAATATGCTAGGAAAAAAGACTACTTATACAGAATTCTTGATACAGAGCAAAAAGATAATCTCAAACAAGATTGTTGCATTTCCTTTTTTTTATTGCTGTCTTTCTCTCCTTCCCACCCTTTCCTAGTCCTCTTTGAATCAGTTCTTAGGATTCTTTCCCACATTCAGCTTGTTCCTGAGCAACACTCCTACCTTCTTCATGAGAGATACATAGAACTTAATTATCTCAGTTTAGTTTATTGATTCTACTTATGAATTCAGTCAAATGTTGCATTAGTCAATTGAGTTAAAGCAGGATGAGGGCTGGTCATTGATTGCTGTGATACTATTTTGAGGTTGACTAGGGAAGAATAACTTTCAGAAATGCTGAAGTCCTGTTTTTAGCACATTTCTAACTAGTTCAGTGAGAAAATCCAGTAATGCAGGCAGCAGGCTGAGTGCCTTGGAATCATATCCACATTTTATTTATTGCACATTCCATGTTCGGAACCAAACAGGTAATGTGTGCGTACTACATCTTAATTCACCTGGCCTAGTCTTAAACCTGGAAAGTACTGAAGGTGAGATCATAATCTTAAAAGTGGAATCTGAAACATAAACTTTTGGGACCTGTGTCATAAAGATCTGAGAGAAACTACTTTGCAGTTATCTTTCTTTGTTAACACCTTGTACCCTTGAAGTGATGTTTTGTACCACTGGAGCCAAACACTAATGCTGTTTTCCAACAGGGCTTCTCAATGATGGAACCGTGGGCATCTTCCGAGGCAACCAGATGCGTTTGAAACGAGCCTGTATCCGAAAGGCAAAAATCTCTGCTGTGGCTTTCCGGAAAGCATTCTGCCATCACAAACTGGTGGAACTTGATGCTACTGGGGTGAATGCAGATATAACAATCACAGACATTATAAGTGGACTTGGCAGCAATAAATGGATCCAACAAAATCTGCAGTGCCTAGTGCTGAACTCACTAACTCTTTCTTTAGAAGACCCATACGAGAGGTGCTTCAGTCAGTTGTCTGGGCTTCGTGCATTGAGTATTACCAATGTTCTGTTCTACAATGAGGACTTGGCAGATGTTGCTTCACTTCCTAGATTAGAAAGTTTGGATATATCGAACACCTCTGTCACTGACATAACAGCACTTCTTACCTGCAAAGACCGACTCAAGTCTTTGACCATGCACCACCTGAAATGCTTGAAAATGACCACAACCCAGATTCTGGATGTAATAAGAGAACTAAAATACCTGAATCACCTTGATATTTCAGATGACAAACAGTTCACATCAGACATAGCTCTTCGTTTACTGGAACAGAAAGACATCTTGCCTAACCTTGTGTCTTTGGACATTTCTGGAAGAAAACATGTGACAGATAAAGCTGTAGAAGCATTTATTCAGCAGCGACCCACAATGCAGTTTGTAGGATTGCTTGCTACTGATGCTGGCTACTCGGAATTCCTAACAGGAGAAGGAAACCTAAAGGTTAAGTGGGGGAATTAATTTTCCTGAAAAATTACAATGTGCAGGAAAAAGAGAGCTAATCATTTGTAACAAATGTACGTGGGTGTTTCAGAAGGAGGCTCTAGATTAATTTTTTAACTGTAATTTTTTTAACTGTTAAAATTGTAACTACTGACTTTTATGTCAAATTCCTACTTGATTCTGGCATGGATAATGCTAAATTTACATAATACTATTGTAAGAAACATCTATTTTCTGTGCCTTTTCAGTGAGCCCTAGGTCTTGATTTAACATAGCAGATCTAAGAGAGCTGAACCTTGTCTAGTCTGAATTCATTTGCTGGAATAATACTCTTTGATTCCAGCACAGTAGCAGTATGTAAGAGGTGGAGGTAGAATCTGCATGAGCTTTGAGCAGTTCATGATTAACACAGCAGATATAATAAAACTTAATAACTGAGCTGCGGTTGTACTCCATCACCCCTTCTATTTCCTATTGCAATACTTCTACCCATCTTGAAAGGTCTTTTGGTGCTGAGCATGTAAGAAGCAATTACTTCGGATGAAAAACCTTCCTTTTCTTGAACAAATCCTGAATTGCTTAGCCCCAAAGGATGAGATGATGCTTGCTGAAAGTGCATTTATCTTTTAGTGCCAGACAACAAGATGTTGTTCCCTGTTCTGTAGATTATGCATGCACTTACTGGACAATGAGCCTATCCTGTTCCTGCTATGAAGGAGTCAGAATTAAAGAAGAAAAAGGGATGTTTTAGACCTGTCAGTGGTGTAAATCATCTTTGACTCTGAGTTTTGGTTTCTGCTGTGCCATGAGGATGATGGAAACTGCAGAGGGTATGAGGAAGAGTTTGCATAGTGTTTCTATAGGTTAGTCTATCTCCTATGCAAGTTGAGTTTTGCACTTCAGTTTTAAAATGCAGAATGCTCTTGTTATAGGTAAGTGAGGTAACACAGCTACACAGTTGTGTAATCTTTTACTCCTGGAATGTTTGACAGTTGTTAATGTCAGTGTGTCTTGAGTTGTCATGGCTGATAGCGCTCAGCATGAATGTTGAAATCAGTTGTTGAAGGAAAGTTCCCATTTGGTGTGGTGATGTATGGCATCAGGCAATTATACCTCATGTTTGGATAAAGTAATTAAATGTAATCCTTGCTATTTAGAATATGTGTTTCATTAAAGTGACTGTGCTGTGAAAAGGCAGGAAGGAAGAAGATTCTGGTGATGTCAAAATCATGATGGACTTGTAGCAGTGTGCAGTTAGCAGTGTAGCTTGCATTTTTTAATACTTTTTTAAGGCGTAGCTGTCAAGAATGTAAAGAAGAGACTGTAGGCAGTGAATGGGGTTTTTCTTTTTGTAACTATACTGAAATATTCAGCAATATTCAGTTGCTTAGTTAAGCTACTGGTAAAGTATACACAGGACATAGCAGTCATGCAGACAGCAAAAATAAGTATTGCTGTCTTTCCAGCGGTCCTGTGGAATTTGGTTATAGAAAATCCTTGAAAATGGAACACGAGGCAGACATTACTGCTGAGAACATGCAGCCCAAGTAGAAATTCTTCATATAGTGTATAATCGGCTGCAAAACATGTCAGTAAATAGGATTGCCTTGTTCTAATCAGGAGAGAATATAAAGCAAAATCCAACATGGTATCAGTTTCCTGAAGCCTGTAATGTGCTTTGGGACCTCGACACGCTTGTGAGGTGGGCTGATGCCAACCTCATGAAGTTTAACCATGCCAAGTGCAAGGTCCTACACCTGGGTGGGAGCAATCCCAGGCACAGCTACAGGCTGGGCAGAGAAGAGATTCACAGCAGCTCTGCGAAGAAGGACTTGGGGGTGTTGGTTGATGAGAAAATGAACATGAGCCGGCTTCAGTGTGCGCTCGCAGCCCAGAAAGCCAACCGTATCCTGGGCTGCATCAAAAGGAGCCTGACCAGCAGGTCAAAGGAGGTGATCCTGCCCCTCTACTCTGCTCTTGTGAGACCTCACCTGGAGTATTGTGTGCAGTTCTGGTGTCCTCAACATAAAAAGGGCATGGAACTGTTGGAACAAGTCCAGAGAAGGGCCACGAGGATGATCAGGGGACTGGAGCACCTCCCATATGAAGACAGGCTGAGGAAGTTGGGGCTGTTCAGCCTGGAGAAGAGAAGGCTGCGTGGAGACCTCATAGCAGCCTTCCAGTATCTGAAGGGGGCCTATAGGGATGCTGGGGAGGGACTCTTCATTAGGGACTGTAGTGGGAGGACAAGGGGTAACGGGTTAAAACTTAAGCAGGGGAAGTTTAGATTGAATATAAGGAGGAAATTCTTTCCTGTTAGGGTGGTGAGGCACTGGAATAGGTTACCCAGGGAGGTTGTGAATGCTTCATCCCTGGCAGTGTTCAAGACCAGGTTGGACGAGGCCTTGGGTGATACGATTTAGCGTAAGGTGTCCCTGCTCATGGCAGGGGGGTTGGAACTAGATGATCTTAAGGTGCTTTCCAACTCTAACTATTCTATGATTCTATGATTCTACTCCTGATCTAGCAAGTTTAAAAATACATATATACAATACAGGATGCACAGAATGTGACACTTTAATCTATGAGCATTTGCTTCCCTTACGTGGCACAGTAAGCAGAACAAGTTCTGCATGCTTCCCTAAGAATTAAAAAAACCCAGAGTTTGCAGCAATGATTCATTAAGTAGTAGGACTGAGGAACAAACAGTGCAACTTACAGTTATCAAGTAGATAAGACTTAAATGGAAAATACAGCAGATTGGGAAGTGGAAAATTTTGCAGCTAGTTGCTGATTTAATATTCTGAATTTAAGCTTATATAAGTTAACAGCTCATAGCTTCTAATGCAGTCTTCACTGAATTTAGCTCATTGTTCAGTTTTCATATGTGTCTAAAGTCTGGTTTTAAGAACTCTTTTGCAGAGAGCACGACTTAGTTCTTTAATAGGGTGCTGGCAAGCTGCTGTTACAGCTTACAGGAAACTTGGTGTAGGCAAGGAATGGAAATATCTTTTTTTAATGCCAGAACTAGAACCCAGAGCCAAAAAATTACAGCTAAAATACCATCTTCAGCAGTTTATCAGCTGCATTTCCCAGAGCATTCAGTTACAAATAGTGTTTTTAGGCATTTGGTGCATCAAAAGCAGCTTTTAGTTATGAAGTGCTACTTTTACTTAGTAGTGTCATACAGTTCTGCTTAAAGATATGACTGGAGCCTAATTTTTGCTTATAATGTGGATTATTCTTCATGAGGAATGTTTGAAGATTGTGTGGCTATGGATTAAGATGGCCTGATAAAGTAATCGTTGGGTTACTGAAGTATTTGGTTAAAAATATTGCCACCTTTGAAACTGCAGCTTTGCACTTTGTTAAGAACAAATATAAAGTAAAATGATCGCATCTGGCACTAAAGATTATTTCTCTGTTCATAGGTGTCAGGAGAAGCAAATGAAACGCAGATTTCTGAAGCACTGAAGCGTTACAGTGAACGGGCTTTCTTTGTGAGAGAAGCACTTTTTCATTTATTCAGCCTGACACATGTAATGGAAAAAACGAAGCCTGAAATTTTAAAGGTAAAAGGGTATAGTTTGGGTGATTGTCATGCATTGTTCCTTAAGCTGAGCCCAGCCCTCAAACCCCGGTGTAAACTATTTTATGAGCTTTTACCTTTTTTGAATGTGATTTTTATGATTGAAATTGTAATGATGGATAAAAATTAATAACTATCTAAAAAAACAGTGACGTAGAAGATGCCCTGTAGTGTTTTATGTTAAGTAAATTTAATCTGAACTAAGGTATAGTATCTAAATTTAGTAGCATCTAATTTTTTTTTCCATGTAATTTTGAAGATGATACGAAGTCTTCTTCAGATGCTGAATTCAGTCCTTAGAACATATCTGTACTGGGTGAAATCAAAGCCATGTCTAGTCTTGTTCCCCAGGTACAACAGTGACTTCTGCTGATGCTTACAAAACAGTAACAATAAGGGAGGCATTCAGTGATACCTCTTTCAACTGTCACCATCTAGTATGACAGCAAGTGAATAAGTACCATTACTGTTCTATATTGTGCTCTTGGGAAATCCTAGAAATTTCCTTAGAAATCCCTTCTAGGCATTGGCTTTCCATGTGTAGAATACCAGAGATGGTTTAATTTTTACTGTGATCATAAAAGAGGCATCGGTAGGACAGATGATTTTTGTTTTCCTGTTCTCTTTCATTTGAATTTGCTGGCTTCAGTATCAAAAAGACTTTGGCAATCCATAGCCAATATGAAAAACACTTTCTTAAGTTAGATCCCAGTCAGCATACATAGTTGAAATTACGTTTTCAGCTTCAGGAAGAAGCTGCAAAAGCCCTCTCCTGACCTAGCAGCTTAGGATATGATCTGAAATTGCTGGTCTCCAAACAACAAACAACTCCATCATTACCATTACACTGCAGAAACTGTCCTACCTCATTCACCTCTGACAGGGTTTGGTGTTGTTTTTATCCCAGTGTGTGTACAGCAAACCCTGGATCTTTCTAGGAATCTCTTGCATTCCGTGCAGCCTCTCTTTTGACAGGCTGCCATAACCTGTGCAAAAGGACTTGGGAGAAATAGAAGTTGTCAGCTTTGCATCACTTAGCAGAAGGAAGTGTTCCTCCCGGATCTAAAATCACACCAGATGGATTTTTCCCTTAAGTGAAAGGGAGAAGAGGCAGAAATTGGGTGCTGTGAGTCATTGTGGCCTCAAGCAGCAGTGGATCGCTCTTGGGGTATGTGCGCAAATGTCAAGGAACTAACGTGGGCAAAACTCTTGCATTTCAGCTTGTGGTTATTGGAATGAGAAATCACCCCCTCAACTTGCCTGTGCAGTTAGCAGCAAGTGCGTGTGTCTTTAACCTAACCAAGCAAGATTTAGCAGCAGGTATGCCTGTGCGACTTCTGGCTGATGTCACTCACTTGCTCCTGAAAGCCATGGAACACTTCCCAAACCATCAACAGGTAACAGACAACGTTTTCGTTATCTTCTGTAAGATTCCCTGTCTCTTTTGGATCTTAAAAGGATTCTCCACAGCTCGTGACCTCATAGAAATACATGTAATGATTCATAGCAAGAAAATACTCTGAAATATGTATGTATCTGATGAAGTAATTCTTTTTCCTCACAGCTACAAAAGAATTGCCTTCTTTCACTATGCAGTGACAGAATCCTTCAGGATGTTCCATTTAACAGGCAAGTTTTATGCGGGTTGTAGCATTGTGGAATATTCTTGCTTTGTTATTGTTCTTTGGGAAGGTTTGTTTCCGGTCTCAATTTTGCTCAGTTTAAATCATTCCAGTGTGCTGGATTTGTCTGGCCTATATTGTTTTGGGCCTGTAATTCACAACTGATTATAGGTCTGAAACTCCTTTGGTATACAGGTATTTTTTACTTCACCTGGATGGGTCTATTACTAATTGTGTGTAATACAAGTCAGGATTTCTCTGAGGAACTATGGGATTGCTTTTTGTAGAGATTTTTCTACTTAAACGTATTGCCTAAATGCTTTGAAGTGTGTTGGTCTGATGCTTCAGAAGATTGTGCCAGATTTTTCCTCCTTCTTTGGAAGTAATTCCTGTATACTTTGATGTATAATTAGAAGAGACCCAAAGACAACTGGGAGCTGTCTGAGGCTCGTGCTGTACCTGTAATTTCACGGTGTACGTCTACTTTGCTTTGGTACAAGGCATAATACTTCCAGTTTCTTTTGTCTTGTATGCATTTCTAGCTGATGCGTTGTCTCTGTACCTTTTTCTTTTACTGAGACTAATGAGGCTTCTGAAAACTAACATTATTCTTAACTTCCAGGTTTGAAGCAGCCAAACTTGTTATGCAGTGGCTGTGTAATCATGAAGATCAAAACATGCAAAGGATGGCTGTAGCCATAATTTCCATTCTTGCTGCAAAGGTACAAAATACAAGCTTGTGATTATAGGGTAATATTTCTAAAATCTTGAAGAAATTGTTGATATGGTTTTATTTGTTTACAGCTTTCAACAGAGCAAACAGCTCAGCTTGGCGCAGAGCTCTTCATTGTTAGGGTAAGTCTCATACTTTCCTGACAGAAATACCATCCTCTCCAGCTATTCATGCGAGTAGTATTGCTAAAGGTGCATAAGGAGATAGAACTCTTCAGAACACATTAGCCTGTATTCATTTGAAAGCTTTTTAGAAGGAAAAGCCTAGAGAATTTGTTTGAGATAGTATCAGAGACAGTAGCAATGAGATGTGTTGGCATAGATGAAAAGAAACCGAAGGGGGGAAATTGGACACAAGTAATACAAAGTAAAATAGCAAGAGATCTCTTAATTTGTCAGATAAAAGATGCTCAAAAAGAGAATATTTAAAGTAAATGGTTAGTGCTGTCAATGTTCATGTGGAATCCAAAGTTCTGCGGATGGCTTTGTGCTATCTCTAATAGTACCATGTGTGTAATTATGGTGAAAACAAAGGAATTCATCTAGCAGGCAACCACGTTCAAAGGAGAGCTAAAAAGTTTAATAGCCCTTTTGGTTTTGTATGGTTTGACCCTAAACATGTAGATCTTTGCTATGCGTTACCCCAGTCGGTGCAGAAAGAAGCAGAGGAGCTAATACATTTTTTTGTATGCAATCACAACTGGGTTTTTTGTTTGGTTCTTTTTTCAGCAACTTCTGCAAATAGTTAAACAGAAAACGAATCAGAATCTCGTAGACACTACCCTCAAGTTCACACTGAGTGCACTTTGGAACCTCACTGATGAATCACCAACAACATGTCGGCACTTCATTGAAAATCAAGGGCTAGAACTTTTCATGAGAGTCTTAGAGGTAAGGAGTACAGTTTTGGTGGTGGGTTATCGACATAGGTCTATAGTTAACATGTTTCAATAGTAAACATAAATGGTTACCTATAGTTTGTTTCTTTTTTCCACAGTCTTTCCCATCAGAATCATCCATCCAACAGAAAGTTCTTGGACTTCTGGTGAGATGAAAAAGGAAACTTGCCTAGTATTTTTATGTTGTTCTTTAATCTTTATAGTGCCCGTTAATCACAATTGACATTTGGTTTTGATTGTTATACCAGTTCTCCAATAACAATAGTTATGTTGACATTGATGGTTACAGTAAACAAAAAGAGCTTTTAAGAAAGGACAGAGAGTGAAGCTTCAGATGAGTCCAAATGCACAGAGTAGGTTGAAAATCAGTGGAATTCAGAATTGTGCACTGCTGAAGTTGTGTTTGAGAATGTTAAAACTAGCCTTTAGTTTAGTGTAATCTGCATGCTAATGACCTAATTACTAATGAGGAAAACCTCTTTGGTTGGAGGTAAATTCCTACACTAGGCTGTAAAAGTGTTCAAAAGCAAGATTAGTATTTTGACATCTGGTGGTCACCTGGATGTATCAAGATCTCATCCTGGTGTTTACTTACACAATGTCATTCATCTTAAGTATTTACCTCACTCGTATCATATTCTTTCTGTTGATATTTTCTCTTTTCCCCCTTCCAGAATAACATAGCTGAAGTTAAAGAACTCCATTCTGAATTAATGTGGAAAGACTTTATAGACCACATCAGTAAATTATTGCACAGCGTGGAGGTGGAAGTTAGCTACTTTGCAGCAGGGATTATTGCTCATTTGATATCTCGAGGAGAGCAGGCTTGGACATTAAGCCGCAGCCAGAGGACATCTCTCCTTGAACAGCTGGTACAGAAATGATGGTGAATTTTATCATACTCTTTTATGGGTTTTTTCAGTGTTTGTATTTAACAATGAGTGTTCTTGGTTCTGTGTTTTGCAGCATTCTGCAATCTTGAACTGGCCAACCCCGGAGTGTGAGATGGTGGCTTACAGGTAACTATTGTCTTCATTTAGAGTTTGGAAAATAAAATGAAGCAGATTTAAAACTTTTTCCTAAAGCAGAGTGAACTGCTGTCCAGACGTGGGTTTTGTCCAGTGGAAAAACTCCTATTGGCTTAAAACGCACAGTGTGTTAATGTTCCCTTTGTGACCAAAGAAAGTGAAGGACTCCTGTAAAAGACAGATGTAATGTTATTCTGCTACATTCCTAGTAAAGATACTCAGCACTGTCTGTCCTAGATAAAGAAGCTTGAGGCCAGCAAGTACAATTAGATAATTACTGCCCATCTAGTCTTTATAATTTCCACTGGCTTTACTTCTGGTTTTAAGGAGCAGGAGGCATCCAAATGCTATGGTAAAGCATAGCATATACTCACTGTATATGATTTTAACTAGTAATTGCCTTAAACATTAAAAGGCTTGCCTGCTGCATCTAAAACTAGTTTACCAACTGTCTCTCCTAGTTAAACCTGTAGCTGAATGCATAGACAACGTGTGGCCTCTGAAGCAGTAACACCGAGTAGTAAAGTAAGTTGCTGTTCTCCTTTTCTTACAGGTCTTTTAATCCATTTTTTCCACTACTTGGCTGTTTCATGACACCCGGTGTCCAGTTATGGGCAGTGTGGGCCATGCAGCATGTCTGCAGCAAAAATCGTATGTATTAAGATACTATCACCCTTAAAATTTGTATTAGTATATTATTCACTAGCCTTAAATGGAGAAAAAATGAGAATTCCTAGGGTATTTACTCCTAATCCTCTGGAAAGACTACATTTAGGCCTTGGCTAAATGGGGCAGGGGAGGAAAGTAATAGAATTTCTTTATATCCTTTTTATTTACTGGAATTTTACTGTTAAATGCACAGTGTTCATTCCAAACTGTGGATGTGTGTTAAGATTAACTAAGTTTTTGGCTTGCAAAGTGTTTTTACTCAGAAATGTAAATATTAATAATGGGCAACAAATTCCTTTTAACAGCAATGATTGTAGCAGTTAGTGATGTCTTTACTATGAGAGCACAAGTTTTAGGTAATCCTCATTGCTAATCACCTTTTTGTGATAATCTGCTATTACATGAAACTCAGTTTCTTGATTTGTCTTTCCTATTTGCACAATGAGAACACCAGTGTCTTGTTTGTAAAATGATTTGGGGGCGTGTGATGAAATCCCCAAATGTTGGGGAAGGAAATAAACCCCCTGAACACTACCTAAATGTAGGAATGAACAAACCTTCCTGGCTTTTCATGCCCTTTTTGTTTTTGACATTAATATGAATGCGTGTATTGTCATGAACTTCTACCAGCTGGAAAGCAGCTTTCCTCTGAAATATTAGAAGTATTTTCTGTGCCTGCTGTTTTAATCTTTGTGACAGCAGTACATTTATGCTTGTTTATCCCTGTCCCATAAACCATTATTTTTACAATGAGAAGACATTTATTTGGGATCAAACAAAAACATTGCATGTTATATAATTGCACCTAAGTGCAAAGTACTGTGAGGACTTTTGCCATGTTGAAGTAGGACTGTTCTGACAAGGCTGTTGTACTGGTCAGACCCTGGATAACAGTTTTTGATGAAGATCCTGTAATTTCTCTTTGGGCCTCATATATGTTCTCTATTTATTTTTAGTACCTATTTTGTGGTGTTGTAACCTCTGAGCTTTCAACAGGCCACAGAGGTTTGTGTTGGTAGTAACTGCTGTGTAGAATGGAGAGGCTGGAAGTACTCTGTGAACTCCTGATTTGAGCTCAGGATGGTATTTGGGAAGTCTGATGGTAGTTTGTGCCAGAAGCTTCTGGACAAAGTTGCAGAGAAACCAAATGTAATAAACTACTGAGGGGAAATATATTGAATTCTGAAATATATTTATTTGATGTTTGGCACCAAGAAAGCTTTTTGTCCTGGAGAGGAGATGCATTCTCTTTTGAGTTCCTCTTTTTAGCTGAAGGGGAAAAGTAGTCTGGAATTAATGGGATTGACTTTTCTTGTTTATTTTTTCTCCTTTTGCTGTTTCTCTGTATGATATGAGCTAACTTAACAAGAATACTAGTAGCACTGCAGTAGCTGTGATCCCCAGTGGAACACATAATGTGAACATTTAGTGTTGCTTCACCGAGATGAATGCTGAAATAGGGCACATCTGAGGTAACGCTCTGTGGATTGCACTACAGTCCTCCTGATGTTTATGCAACAACTTCTGAACTTGCATGTTACATTAGACATATAGCTCTTTTTATACCTGGTCCTTGCACATAACACTGGAGCTGATGTAGGCATGCTTTCAGCTTCATACAATCAATAATGAAAGTGGAAAAAAGTAGTACTGTATCCCCGAAAAGCCATTCAGAGCAGCTTCTAAGTAGTTGAAGGGCACCATTGGTAGTGTTTGGCAAACTGGTTTTGGAGGAACCAGGTCCTACTTTCTCACACAAGCCTGTTTAACTGATGTGATGTGTCTGAAACCATTTTCTGGTAACTTTTGTACCAGTGTTTTGGGTGAAGGTGATATTTTTACCTGGATACTCGTAGATACTGTAGTATTTTAAAATACATATATATGCACTTAAAATACCTGTAGAGGAGGCGGATGGAGAGAGGAAATACTATGCATATTACAGGGCACTTTTCAGTCGGCTA
This sequence comes from Pezoporus wallicus, assembly GCF_028554395.1. Classification (NCBI taxonomy): domain Eukaryota; kingdom Metazoa; phylum Chordata; class Aves; order Psittaciformes; family Psittacidae; genus Pezoporus; species Pezoporus wallicus. The sequence continues at coordinate 701,325 of NW_026639057.1, read as the reverse complement.
AGACAGACATGGAAGCACACCTGATTACGACTGGAGTCCTGTCCAAAGACCTCTGTTGTTCTCTTGTCACTTGGTAAAGTACAAATGCACTTCTGCAGACACTTTACTGAGTGTCCTAAATGCTGCCTTGTCTAGGAGATGAAAGTGGATTTGAATCACTTTTTCCAGTATCTGCTACATTTACCCTAGATAATGGTTTTTAATTCCCTTTTTTTAAATCTTATTACAGCTGCCAGATACTGCAGCATGTTAATTGAAGAAGGTGGTTTACAGCATTTATACAACATCAAGGAAAACGTCCAGACTGATCCACACGTCCAAAGGATTGCTATTGCCATCCTAGATAGTTTGGAAAAACACATTATGCGTCATGGGAGACCACCGCCCTGTAGAAAACAACAACAGAACAAACCAAACTGAATGCTGCAGGTATAGGAGTGTAAAGTATTGTCTCTGTAATAATCCTTTCTGATGTGTGTGTAGTTGGAGTTAACTTGTAACATTGTGGTCACCATTAAAGTGATTTGCCAATAATTGTGGTACCCAGAGCCATGTACGGTAACCATTGGTGAAGGTCAACTTTAATGGCAACCGCATATGCAACATGTAAAGGGTAACTGCTTGAGCTGGTCACACCTCTAGGATTACTGCTGGCTACAAAGACAGGGACTTGTACAGATCTGGAAAAAAGACTTCTAGGAATATCTTGTTTTGTGACCTCTGGGAGAGAAAGTTATTTCATCCCTATGATTGCTCTTCATAACACTGTTTACCAGTTTGGTGTTTGAATAGAACTGTGTGTGGTTGTGAGATTCAACACTTTTACACATTAAAACAAAGGTACATGCATGCAGGTTACAAGAGACTTCTAACTAAGGCGACCAAAATGTCCATTGTCTCATAACCCTTCTAAACACAAGTAGGGTCTTCAACTTCCTTTTCCTTTTGCCTGCAAGCTGTGTTCTTTTGTTTTCCTGACTGCTAGAACAATGCCTCTTTGCAGTTCAGCTCTCCTGAGCCCTCCCTGCTCTTGCTAAGGTGAGGACCGGCACTGCATCTGGGAATGGGGAAACCTGCTAAAGTAAAGCAATATAAACAGGATTAAAATGAGACAATACTGAAAGGATGAGGTAAGCTTGAGATTTTAAATTTGATAACAAGAAGGAGGTTTTGTTGTTGTTTGACTGCTTTTGGTTGTGTGTGATATCTTTTGTTTTCAGAATACGGAAAGGGAAAGGAGAAGGCTCATTAGTGCAAAATACTGACTTGTCTTCATCATGAAGGGGACTGCATGTCTTTGTAAGAGGCCCAGGATATTTGGTCACCTTATTTATAAGACTAATGATTGCTCTGTTGTTTTCTGTAAATACTCTGTCAGTATTGTGCAGTGAATTATATTTCCAAGTCATCACAATGCAAAATACCACCCAATGTTCTATGTAAGCCCTGTGTCAATTGCTTTTTGTGGAGTGTGTAATTTTACATAAAGATGCTAACTGTAACAACTTCTTTCTTTCTACGGGTTTCAGTGATGTGTTGAATGAAATATATTGCACAGCATACAGATGCCTGATAAAATGCAAGTGATGGAAGCAAACTGCATGTCCATTCAAATTCAGTTTAATTTCAGGTATTGTTTTTGTTTATCTGGTTAGTCTCCATATTTCTATGGCAACTGACTGATATTCAGAGACACTTCTGTAAATACATTAGTAATGAATTAAAAAAGAAAACATGTTTGGTAGTTTATTTGCAGGGATGGCTATTTCATGATGACCATTATTTTGCTATTTTTAACTCCTTCCTTCTCCCAAATCCCATCCTTCAAATAAAAACATCACCTCTAATCTTCAATAATCTAGTTATTGTGTATTTCAGTAACTTCAAAAGGTACTGATCCAGTAATTTAATCAATGTTGTGGAACTGCTTTTTGTAGGAAAGTATAATTTGGCCTGCGTAATTTTCATGTGTGTATCTGGTTATATACAATTTTCTTGATTTGGTTGTATGAAGGTGGTTTAAAAAATGATAGTGGGCCTGCAAGCCTTTACCTACCACCCTTCTGAGCTGTATGCTATAGGACTTCTGCTATGAACTTTCCGTTACATGAAATGGCACACAAAACTTGTCAAAATTGGTGTTAATAGAATGAAAATAAATCAATTGCTACAAGATTTTAAAATAAAGATGACAACTCTCCTTAAAGTATTGTTTTTTCCTAGTAACAGGAGAACTTGCTGAAGCATCTTAACTAAAACTGTGTGTGTGTGTCGAGGGACGTCTTCTACTAGATGCAGCTCAATATGAATGTGATAGTCTCAGTCAGATGGTGAAGCTGCTACTTCATGAAGTTCTGCAACCAGCAAGTACAGAGACTGTAAATAATTTTCCATACCCTTCTTGTTTTGTTCCCCCATACTTCAAGCAGTGAGCAGAATTCTCTTAAGCTGAAAAGTATGTATAAATCCACTAAACTGACTTGCAGTTACAGAAGGATCTCTTCGCGTACCCGTGCAGCCTTTAGGAATCCCTGCCAGGGTAGGGTAATCCTGGAAGTGACTTTTAAACTCTTACATTTCACCTGTGGCATTTGACATCTTTTTTTTGAGGGATGAAGATCCTGACTCTGCTTTACCTTTGCAGATCTTTACACAGGAAACTTGTATATGTATAATCTCGTAAGGTTACCTTAACCACGGAATTGCTGGGTTAACTTTTGGCACATGGGGAATTCTGTTTTGGTTTGATACTGTCATAGAATCATAGAATAGTTAGGGTTGGAAAGGACCTTAAGATCATCTAGTTCCAAGCCCCCTGCCATGGGCAGGGACATCTCACACTAAACCATGTCACCTAAGGCTCTGTCCAGCCTGGCCTTGAACACTGCCAGGCATGGAGCATTCACAACCTCCCTGGGCAAGAAGTCATACCAGGAAGTGATGCCCAGTTCCAGTGTGGTAAGCTACTTCTTATCAAGTATATATTTGATGATCTATAATATATTTACTAAAAATATATTTCCCTAGCTCTACCAATTCACTTTTGCTTGAAAGCTCCAGTCTAGGGAAGCAGGAAGCTGTAGAGGTGAACTATGTGGCATGTCTCAGTGCTGGAGAATTTCTAAGCAGGAGAAAGTAACTTCAACTTCCAATCGGGCAACAGAGGAAACTAAGCGATGGGAGAGTGGTGACGTGCCTATGATGCCTGGCATAGAGTGATCTGGTGGCCATATATATATATGTACATACACACACACATATATATACAAGGTCATGCATTTTCCCAAGCACTGATACCAAAGAGACGCAAGTTCAGCTGCCTGGAGTGGTACCTGAATAGTGCTTTGCACTATTCACAACAGATCTGGGGTAAACCACCATTGCTCTGTGTTAATACAGCTTGTTCTGTCTGATTAGTTGGAAGAGCACTGATAATGAATGGGAAGCAGCTTTAGGAAGGTTTTTTTTCCCCTCTGTAAGTTAACTCCCTGTCGGTGTTTAGATGGAGCATGTTTCAGTATTTAATTTTCATCCTTTTTAATCTGCTTACAGTGAGCCAAAACTTCTCCTTTCTCCTTCCTTGACATCTGTTTGAGAGTTCTAACCACCGCCTTAAGATGTATGCACTTTAACTTTGTACAGCTGACCTTTTTAATGTTTTATTTGGGAATTCTTACAGCAGAGTAATCCAGTGGAGTATTCAAAAATGCAGTCCAAGGCAAGGAACTAAGTACACAGAATGCGATCATAAAAATAATCCTAAGAAATCAGTGGGTCCTCTTCAGTCCTCCTTTACTTTCAAAGGACCAAGGGAAAGCTAGGAAACGTTATTTGCCAATAAACTGAGGTGGTCGTTTCTCCCTGAAGGCAGCCATCCCCTCCTGCCGGTCTCTTGTGGGAATGTTCTGCATGTAAGGAAAAAAAGGTACATTTTTCACTGATAAGTCTGTGTTTTTAAGTACTGATTAATTTGGCAGTAGTAGGCTAAGACTGCTTTTCCTTCAGTGATGTATTAACTGCTACCTTTCATGTTTTGCAGTTAGGTAAATAAGAGACTGGGTTGTAGTGCGTAAATTACAAGCAAAGCACCTAAGACAAAGGCCATAGACCAGAAAATTAAAGAGGAAGGAAGAGAGAAGCAGCTATGCATGACACAACAATTTATATTCCAAAATAGAGATCTGGAACTGCATTCAAGTATGTTCTCAAGAGTTTTAGATTTAGCTGTTAGTGCTCCCTTATAGAGAGGAAAATAGAAGAGGATGATGTGAATAGCTGGCTTTAGGAAACATGTATTTTTTCTTTTCAGGAATGCATTATGAAGGTAACCAACCTACCTGGGCATAGCACATCCCCTCAATAGCCATCCCTGATGCAATGTCAACCTGGGGATGAGAGGGAAGGAGTGAGTTCTGGCTGAAGCATCACCCTAAAACCACTTCATAACCCTCAAATCAATAACCATTCTCTCCTAGTGAGGGACCTTCACTCCTGTATTAGAACAACAGTGTTAACATCTAAAAGGAAAATTCTGCCACATTAATTTTGTTTTTAAAGAAAAAAAAGTCTTTAAAATCCCTGGAAAGGTTTTCAATGTCTTGTCAAGGTATGGATTATAACTCATCTGTCTCCTCATTCACCTCAGTATTTGAAAGATAAATAAGTTACCTCCATTCCTCTGTTTATTGCCAGTTTTCCCATTTTCACAGCAAATGGAGCCTTTATTGAAAACAAGACAAAAAACAATCAACTAAACCAAACCACAACAAACATTTAAAAATAAAGCCACTTCCATTCATAATAGTGTAGTTGCTGCATCGTTTTCCTAGCACCAAAGGACCTTTTTGCATATAGAAGTTTGCAGTAAGTTGGTAATTTTTAAGAACCAGTTTGGTGTTATCTGCAGTTAACAGATGTACACAGTGCAAGTCAGTGTGCTCTGCATAACCACAGCTGGGAGGTAAAACTGTCCTATGGGTTAAGCAGCTGGATGTTAATGCTTGTTCCTACAGAAACTGCATTCACAAAAAAGGACAGAGTTAAAAGACCTGCAGGAACCAAGGCTCTCGTATTTCACAGAACTGAATTTCAGTTGTTTGCTCTCTCTCTCAAAGGAAGCAGAACTGCCTTTACACTGACTACAGGTAAAATGCACTGACCTGAGGAAGGATTTCTTTAGCCAAAGTCAATGCTTTCTGGTAAGCTGCATCTCCTTCGTTGTTTTGTGGCACAGTGTGATTTACTAACCCAATTGAGGCAGCTTGCTGTCCATCAATCTGTCTACCAGTGAAGATAAGTTCCTTTGCAAGACCTATTCCAACACATCTGGGCAGGCGCTGGGTTCCACCTTACAACAACAGCAAAAACACCATTGTCCATTTCTGAGAAATACCCCAAAACAAAAGTATTTTGTCTTCTTACATAACAAGGTTTGTGTTTCTTTAAGAACTGCTAGCTGAATGTGTCAACATTTTGCAAGGCATCTGAACGGCTTGAGCATCTCTGAGTATTGTGATAAACAGGAAAAAGTAAATGGACTTTCCTAATTTCATAGCAAGTCCAAGACAGGGCTTGGAACAGAACTCTTTGTTCACAAATCTTTTGTGTCACTATAAGATGCTGCTTCTAATTTACAGTCAAAACACTTCAAGTGTTCTAATGGTAAAATATTTACTATATGGCTCAGAAAGTAAGGGACTGAAGACTCAATGATGGTTACCTGCTCCAGGAAGAAGCCCCCTTGTGGTTTCAATAAGGCCCATTTTAGCTGATGAAGCTGTTTGTTAAAAAAACAAATACAGGGTTTAGGTACTTCTTGATCTTTATAACTATGGGTTTTCCATAGTGAACTGATTAATGAAACTACAAACTGCCAATAGTGAGCTGGAACTATTTCTCCAGGAAGTTGGAAAGTCTGAACACTACAGTATTTATCAACAGCCATCTCGAGTCAGCTGAGGGATGTGTAGTATTAGCTACTTACCCCTAATTGTAGCCATTTTATCTAGAAAAATTAACCTTGAGTCCATTCTAGATGAAACATGGAAGAATGGAAACAAAAGAACAAGTCTTCCACTCCAGACTGATTTAAGTAGGGAAGGTTAGATCTAGCCAGAGTGCTGATGCAATATTACATGATAATAACTGTAATTCTACCAAGAAATAGTTCTCTGAAATAATCCTAATCTTGCCTAAAACTAGGCTTTACTTTTTTAAGCAAGGAAACTGCTTTCCCATTAGTAGCTAAATGTCAGAGGTTTGGGACAAACATCTGTTCATTTCCTGAACTGTGCAAGTTCCTCTCTCTGGATTCCATCACCAGTCAGCTATCGCTTGTGCAAGGTCTCTTTAAAATACAGTCACCAAATACAAGAAGATTCCTATATTAAGCAACACACAAACCTGCTACTCGAAGGTCACAAGCTAACGCCAGTTCTAGTCCACCACCCAGTGCATAGCCATCTATTGCAGCAATTGTGGGTACAGGGAGAGCCGCTGCAGAAGAGAACACAAATTATACAGTTTTGTTCCAGAAGTTCTGCTCCATTAACATTGGGAATTTCAGTGCTTAAATGCTAAAGCTTTTAGGAGTTCTCAAATTCAGAATGGCTCAAGAATTCATATTCTGCCACAAGATTTCCGACTGTCTCTAAATGGTAGGAACTGTCTTTCTGTACTTCTCCCTTCTTCGTGAAAAGAAGGCAAAACATTCTTCTTGCATGTGAAGAAGCATGCAAATACAAATACTGCAGCATAAACCAGGATGAATTGTCTCCTTGCAAATGCATGGTGTGAATATCCAGCTGTTGCAGTTAAACAAAGACATCATTCCTAATCACTGTTACAAGGATTAGCCTTTCTGCTGCTTTCCTTAGGTGAGGCTCCTGAATTTGGTAAACACCGTTGTCACCTTAAAACTGAGGAGCCTGAGGTACATGGAGATTAGCTCCAAATCCATGTTCTTAGGTCACTGCCATATGATGAGTACTTCTGAGCATGTACTAAAATTGGGACAAACAACAGAGCTCATTTCATCTAGCATTGTCTCCCAAGAAATACACAGAACTGCATACAGTATCCTTTGTTGTAGCAGATACTATATGCATATATGTACTACTATTCATCATGGATAAGGCATCCTGTGTTTGGAGTGGCACCAGGGTACTTGGTATTTAAGTCTAATATGATCTTTGTTTCTTGCATAAACTGGAGCCGTTTGGGAAAGCTACTCCTAAATGGGTAACTTGCTGCGCCTAGCATCCTTCCCCTACTGGAGCATTCCTAAATGTCTCGGTACAGGCAGTCAAGGACAAATATCCCGAGATAATTATTTACCTATTTCATCCATGAGATTCCTCAGCCTTTTAACAAAGTGCCCAACTTCTGCATCATCCATCTGTGCACGTTCCTTTAAGTCTGCACCTAAATAGAGGATTAAAAGGTTAGAATCCAGGAACAGGGAAAAGACACCTGAACTGCATTCCCTCCCGTCTCTCTTGGGACACAGACCATTTCAGAAGTCACAATACAGTGTTCTGGTTAAGTAATGTCAGTGGAGGTTGGAGTGGGGCCATTTGGGCTGGAGCAGTGGCTAGGCTGCTCTTCTGTGCCCTTTGAACAGGGAGCACGAATCACTGTACGTAATGATGATAATCCATAAAACTGGAAACCAAGGATTCCTAGTACCGGAGGTGCCCATGCTTGAAGACGGTTATAAATGGAAGACAAATACTAGCACTATTTGTGCAGCTCACTCCATCACATCTTCATCACCAAAGCAAGCCAAGAGGCAGAAAGAGAGAACAATGTTTGTTATTTGCTACACAAAAGCCAGCCTGTTCTTCTATCACGCATTTCCAACTGCTTTCCTGCACGATCTGATCAGCACACAGCCCTAAGAGGCATCAACATTTGTAAGCTTGCAGAACCTTTGTCACTTACCAGCACAAAAGACACCTCTCACCTCGCTCTTGAACACCACCACACGAATGTTCTCATCCAAGCGGAGCTGTTCCAAAGCGCTGAACAGCTATGAGAGAGGGAGTACAAATAAGAGAAGAAAAACTTGTAAGCATCTCAATCTGTAGACCTGAATTACAGCAAGCTCCTAATCTGTGACAAAAATTCTTTTTCTCCCTCTGCAAGGGCCAGGAATTTCCTGGAAATCACGTATGTGGAGCCAGGAGAATCCTTCCACAACACCCTCAGAATGAGATGTTTCTACATCTCTTTCTTCCATTCAGAGATGAACCTTTCCTGTACCTTAAACTCCCCCGTAATTATGCAAGTAAGGACACTAACTTGAGTTAGCTAACTAAAATAACTCCAGATATTAGTTAATATTGCATGGTATGTTGATAGTGAAGTATCAACATGCCATGACCTCTTTTCTTCAGGCTAACCTGCCCCAAGGCAGTCTCCCACTCTTCAGCAAAAGATCAAGTTTTTGTTTCAGATTTCCCACTACTGTTCTTACTGCAGTTAGTTACTGATCATGATTTCAAACACATTCACAGGCCAGGCCCATACTCACTTCATTTACAAATACTTTTCCCAATGAATTTCTCGCGTGGGGTCGGTTCATTAGGATTTCAGCAATACCTTAGTAATAGGAGACAATTTCAGTTATACTTCGTTTAAGTTCTCTGACACAGTAATTCAACTGGGAACAATATCTGCATGTGCTGCATCTTCTCTTTCCTGAAAATGCATATAAAGTGTATTCTAAAACAATTGGTTATTTAAAAGTGGAGGTGGTAAACCATGTCTATGGAACCCAGTTATGCAGGACAGCTGTGAAATTCAGCAGCACTGTGAATAATATAAATAAATAAAGCAGACTTTTTACAAGAAGGTGCCATCCAAGTATATATGTCTTAGAATCATTGCAGGCAGAGAAAAAAACAACCCAAACCCAACAAACCCAAAAGATCCATCTTAGGTTTCTGTTTCAAATGCAACTAAATTCAGTTTTTCTTGCCCAGTCTTCAGGTTTTGAGGCGCTGGCACAGGGTGCCCAGAGAAGCTGTGGCTGCCCCATCCCTGGCAGTGTTCAAGGCCAGGTTGGACACAGGGGCTTAGAGCACCCTGCTCTAGTGGAAGGTGTCCCTGCCTGTGGCAGGGGGTTGGAACTGGATGAGCCTTAAGGTTCCTTCCAACCCAAACCAGTCTGGGATTCTATGATTAATGACAGAAATCATCCTCCTGGGATTGCTGTTGGAATGAGAGCAGCACAAGCTGGTCACCCTCACTTCATGCTTCAGAACCATTCTGAAACTGCAGCTCCATTTAATTTCAAGTTAGAAGCTCATCATTGACAGGACTTCACTCAAAGTTCGTAAGTCCAAGCAGAAAACTAAGACCACAACATCCACCTACTTTTCCCTTGAACTTGTGTTTTGTAAATCATTATCCAACGTTTTCTGTATGCTTTGGCAGGAAAAAAACCTCTCTCCCTTTTCCTTGTCTGGACTTCTGCTCGCTTCCCAGGCCTTAACGTTGGCAGATGCTCTTGCTGCTGCTGCAGGTGCACAGATGCTCCTCGCATCTGTCACGCTTGCTCCCTCTGCCCTGCTGGGAGGTCTGTGTCTATTTCTGTCTGTGCCAGTGGCCAGTCAGTGAACAAGCGACATGTCACATAGGAACAGACACAGGTAACAGGCACCCACAAACAATGGAAACTCACCATTCCAGTAACTACATTCATGTGTACGCAAAACTACCAGGAAGTGTTAACAAGCTCTTGCAGCGGTTGCCCTTATCATAAAGTAATTCCAGTGGCAACCTGCACCAAAACTCAGATTACTTCTTGGTGTCCCATGCAGAGACATGCCCCGGTCATACCCTACCTTTAGCACTGTGCATCACTGAGACCAGAAGAAGCTAAGGTATGCAACCCAGGACTTCTTGTATCAGTATCTCCTGCATATATAACTTCTAAAAATGGATCTAGTTAGTTATTTGGCAGCTGTGCCCTTGAAAAAGCCATCGAGGCATAACCTGAAGCAAAGATACCGTAAGCACCCTGCCTGCGATGGACCCTGCAGGGCCGTCGGTCACCTGCTGGGCTACGAGGGACAGCTCAAGTGCGGCCGGGCCCCGCCGCAGGAGCTGGTGACAGGCGGTGCCACCAGCGCCGGGTCGGGACCTGGCGTGTTTTAACCAGGAACCGGTACAACGAAGCACACCGACCGCTCCTCCCGCCCGCAGCACCACGGAACCGGCCTTGCCCCACTCAGCACTGGGGGCAAAGGAGCGCCGGGGCCTGCCCGCGCTCCCCGGGGCGCAGCTGGGGCGGGTCCCGCCGCACTCACCGCTGCTCTCCCCGCCGGCCGCGCTCACCAGCACCTCCGCGCCCCGCCGCGGGGCGGCCGCGCTACGGCCCCGCCGCAGGAGCTCGCGTCCCGCCCGGCTCAACCACATCGCGGCTTCGGGACCCAACGCCCTCGGGGCCGGGCCTCGGGAGACCGCCGCAGGGAGCACTGCGCGTTTAAGGAGGAGGGGCGGTGGCTTCACGCCTCTCGGGCGCTCACCCCGCCCCTTCGCGCTGGGCTGTCGGCGGTGGCGCGGCCGGAGGGGAGCGGGTGCAGGGGCACGGCCGCCATCATGGTGCCTCGCCGGGTGTTCGTGGTGGGCGTTGGCATGACCAAGGTACGGGGCTGCCTGCGCCGTGCCCGGTGAGGCGGTGCGGGAGGGCACGGCGGGGCCTGGTGCCTGTGCCGGGGCCGGGGGGCGGGGGGGTGTCGGGGGTGTCGGCCCGAGCAGGTCTGGTCCCCTTCGGGCGTCCCCGCTTCGCGCGTCCCCTGTGGTGCACGGCGCCGGCCGGGGCCTGCGGATCGGGCCTGGGCCGCAGCGGCTCCGTGCAGAGTTCACCTTCGGTTGGTGAGAGCTGACCCAGCGGCCAAGTTAAACATTAAGGAGCTCCGCTGGGATAGTCAGTGTAACAGATGTACAGCGGGCAGGGGGGTGCCGTGTCACTGCAGCCTCCGCTTGGCCCGGTGTTTTGAAGGGCCCGAAGCTGAAGGGCTCCGGGGGCACTGGCAGCAGCAGAGCAGGTGCACTGCAGATGCTGTGGTGGGGACTGACACCAGCTCCGGTCGTTTGGTGGCCGACAGAGTTCACGCAGCGCGGCTCCTCTACAGCTACCTGAAAGGAGGCTGTCGTGAGGTAGATGTCGGTCTCTTCTCCCAGGTACCCAGTGACAGGATAAGAAGTGGCCCCAGGTTGCACCAGGGGAGGTTTAGATTGGATATTAAGAGAAATTCCTTCCCCAAAGGGTGCTCAGGCATTGGAACAGGCTGCCCAGGGCAGTGCTGGAGTCACCGTCCCTGGAGCTATTGGAAAGACGTGTAGCTGTGGCACTTAAAGACATGGTTTAATGGTGATAAACTCATATATTGCTTAAACTCACTTGTGATATGCTCAAGGAGGTAACAGTAGTGTGGAAGAGACAACTAAAAGTTGTCAGACACCAAACTGCATCTTAACTGCTCTATCATGAAGTCCTTTAGAATAGTTAGGGTTGGAAAGGACCTTAAGATCATTCAGTTCCAACCCCTGCCATGGGCAGGGACACCTCACACTAAACCATGTCACCCAAGGCTCTGTCCAACCTGGCCTTGAACACCGCCAGGGATGGAGCATTCACAACTTCCCTGGGTAACCCATTTCAGCGCCTCACCACCCTCACAGTAAAGAGCTCCTTCCTTATATCCAATCTGTATCCTTTCTCTTTTTTAATCTTAATGATGTAATGTCTTCCAAAGATGAGTATACCTTCTCAAAACAAGAGCCTGTGCTTCCTGCGTGTGTAATTGCCAGTCCTACAGACCGTGCCTTGCATTTTTATGAGTGGATCATCATCTCAGTTACCAGCTTAGTGAGAAATTGTCACTACGCTTTTCCCCTCTTCATTAGCCTAGATAGCGTCAATTGCTCTTACAGACTTTTACAGTCATCAATTCACTGACTGATTTTCCTTCTGACCATCAGTACGAAGTTTCTCTGTCTAAATTAAGGAAATGAGGCTCTACAGAAAGTGCAGCTAAGTGTTGTGAACCACTGGAGCTGGTGAGCAGTTAGAGTATTACTTTTTATATACTAACAGTGAAGGTCGAATAATGTGTAGAACTACAAGTTGTTAGTATGAGGTGGGGTATTTTAGCAGCGACACCTTTTGTGAATGATGTAAAAATGCACAATGTATGTTTCTTGGTGGTTTCTAAGGAGTCATACTACAAAGAAAATAGAAATACCACCTCTCTGGTGAGAGGTAAGGTGTGGTAGGACTTGTAGCAAAGGGGAATAGGGCTCAGGAAAGGGAGGCTTTATACAGAATTAAGTTCCATACAAAACCCAAGCATTTTCTTGTTACAAAGAGGAGGATAACAAAATAAAGTGGAAGGGAAATACTTACCAAAGCCTTAGGGAAGATTATGTCTTGTGTTACAATGAATCAGTGAGGATGACAGTTATTCTCTGTCCCACCCAAAGGCTTTGGACAGGGTTACTGTATATCTGCATTTAAATCATGGGTCTTCTTTAACACTGAGATAAGGCAGTCCTGAGTACTATTTTCTGTTGTTAGCCATCACAGGCTAACAGGGCCTGTCAGTAGCACTTGGGAATCGTGCAGGTTTTGTGCGTGTGCTTTTGGGTCAATTAAATGAAATTGTTTGGTTATTTAAAGCTGATTGTTCACAAACCTGTTTCTAAGTTAAATATAAAGGGTTAAATGCACCAGTTGGAGCAAAAGAGCTATGAAATCTCACTGTAATTTGTTCTTGTGTGGTTTCTTGTTTGTTTTCCTTGTTTTTTCTCATCAGTTTGCAAAGCCTAGTGAGCGCATGGATTATCCTGACATGGCTAAGGAGGCAGGTAATTTAATAATGAAGCATTTAGTTTGATTGCTGACACTTAGTTTAAGTCTGACAGTTAATATTTTTCTTTTACATATGAAGGAATACTGCTGTTCAGTAAATAGATATGTATTAAAAGCAAATCTAAAACTGTTAAAAACCTCACAAAATCCATAACTGACCTGTTCAATTCACTGCCTTCCCGTGCTGGTTAGAAGGACAGCTTAAAATTGACTGGGACATTTATTTTAAGTGTCCTATATTATTACCTATATCCTACCTATATTCTTCAAGTGTACTTTCATTGGGACAGACAATGTGCATGAACACAGATGCATGAAACTTTCTGATAGGGAGCTTGTTCAGAGCTCAAAACACTGCAAAATTGTCTTTATGAGAATTAAGATGCAAGATTATATTAACCATCTGCATCATATAATAAGTAATTTTTACAGCTATCTCTTTTTCTTGTTTGTGAATGCATGAATAATACATAGTACTCTAGGTCTGCTTGTTCTGGTTGTGAGAGATGGGTTTGGTGGGGTTTTTTTCTTCAATTTTGAACTTCTTTTCAACTCTTTAACTTCTTCTAGGCCAAAAAGCTTTAGCTGATGCTGGGATTCATTACTCAGAAGTGGAGCAAGCATGTGTGGGTTATGTTTACGGTAAGCAATGTCATTTGGTTGAGATGTGACATGTGCAGACATCTGTGTAGATAAAGCTTGTCCACATCTGTGTGGATAAAGTGTGGGGGATCCCATCCATTTCAGGTTATATTTAATTTTGTAGAACTGTCTCAGTTTTAAAAAATCTGTTATTTTTAGTGGTCACAGATCTATGTCTGTGTATGTATGGAGTTTACAGCTGTAGTCATGGGTATGGAAAGACTTACATAAAGTTGTGTCTTGCAGTGTTTTATGCAAGTAACTCTTTCAGCAAGACCAGGTTGTGTATTTATTCAGGTGGTGCAAACCTTACGTATGACAATGTTTATGGCAGTGCACTTGAAAAGTCATTTATTCTCTGTGTGATGCTGTGTGCACACTGGAGTGGATATGCTTGTTTGTTCACCACCTTGGACTTGCTAGGGGGTATTCTGGGGATCAAAACTGTAATGTGTCCTTGCACTTTCAGCCCAAGAACATGACAGAGGTATGTGCTTGGACTCGACTCCTAAGTGATAGATGAGATGTACTCTGAAAGAGGTTCATAGCTTTTTCAATTGTATGGATGTATATAGAAAGATAACCATGATTTAATGTGCTGTATAAGACTATTGAAACACATGCATAAGCGTGGCTCCAGAATAATGCTTTGCAGCTGAAGCAGCCAAAACCAACACAACCCTCCAGTTTTCTAGTAGACACTCTTAGCAGAAGCTTTTAACTTGCAGTTACTGCTTAATGTAGTGAAAGGAGACGGTGTTAAGTGACTGGTTTGAACCTTTTCTTGCCACTGCAGTACATAGATGCCTGGTATGTTTCTCAAAGCAGTCAGGTTTCTATTAGAGGAAATTTGTTTCCATTCCAGACAGAGTTTTCTGTTTACTTTCTTCCTGTTTCTCTCTTAATGACTGTATTAGGACATTAGTAGGGTCAGTCAGCTGGGATACTTCTAGCAGCTTCCAAGCCACACCTGTAAGATGTTTCTGTCCTGTCCAGTTATCTTCCATTTATTTACAGCCTGTTATCACAGAAGCAGGAGTAATATATGTTTGTAAAATATGATGATTTTCATCTTGTTTCCAAGGTTCTTGTACAATGGATACTTGGGAGATACTCAAGATGACAGTTCAGAAGTTCACGTTTAGTGTTGAAGTACTAGCATTGCACACACATGGTTGGATTTTGTTTTGCTAGTCAAGTTTGAGTATGTACCTTATTTTAATGTTGTGTCCATGCATAAAGGTGATTCGACCTGTGGACAACGGGCAATCTATCATGGTTTGGGTTTGACTGGCATTCCTATCATTAATGTTAACAACAACTGTGCTACTGGATCAACTGCTTTGTTCATGGCCAGACAATTAGTAGAAGGAGGTGAGTTGTTTTGTTCTGGGGCTGGGTAATACATATTCTCTATTTCTATAAATATAACTTGAATGAAGAATGGAACTAGTGAATGTGTGAGTACTCCGAATTGTAAGTGTACTATCCTCATAGGCAAAATGGTGTTTTCTGCCTCACTCAGCTGAAAAGGTTGATCACTTATATGTATGCAAATATGAGACCAAGCACTTAAAAGAGCAGGGCACTAGAACATCATGTGTGCACTTAAGAGACTGTGTCAGTGATGCAGTAAGATGGTGTGTATGGATAGAAATGTTCTTTCCTGTGTCAGAAGCTGCATGAACCTAGTAAGTAGGAAGCCAGGTAAGTTTTTCCTGGAAGAATTGTCTGGAGTAGTGCAGAAGCAGTTGCATTATAGACACTAGACTCTGCAGGATGAAAAGGAGAAAAGAATCTGTTAAAAAGCTTGGCTTTTTTTCTTCTTTTTTTTAACTTGAAGTTAACACCAGTATTTGACAAATGCATTTTTTGGAAGGGAGGGGAGGAGATCAATGCCTTGTGACAGACCATGCTTTGAACTGACAGATGAGTCTTTCCTTCTGTTTCTGCAGTTCCTTTGTGGACTTTGATACTTTCTTGCACTTAAGTGCTGATGTTTCTGGAATCAAAACTATAGTAACATTCTGTATGATTCTTGTGTATTTGTAGCAGAGATGTAAGTGCTTGGTCATCTATGATAATTGCTGTCAAACAGGTCGAAAGTAAACCCAACCCCTGTAGTGATCTTTCATTCTTCAGTATCAATATGTTTGTATCAGTACAATTCCCACCCCTATTTGTCTCTCCTTCAAAAATGAAGAAAGGAGGAAGAACAGCTGGTAGGTTTTTATGTATATCTCTTGTTATTGAATAATTGCTAGTACATAATGTCATTTATCATTACATTGTGTTTTACATAGTCACAATTTTTATCTTAAGGTTTGGCAGACTGTGTTCTGGCCCTTGGCTTTGAGAGGATGGCAAAAGGATCCCTTGCCTCAGGTGTAAGTGTCTGAAACACTTTCATTACATTCATAGATTCAATACACCTCCTCATTCTCTGAGGCATATGCTAATAAAAACCAGTTGCTTTAAGATGCTGCTGTAGATGATTACAAAGTAAGCCATTGTTTTGATCCACAGAAACTTTTAATGAGTTTTATGATTCTGATTGCAGCTGTGATACACACATTTTGTGGAATGTTCTAGAATGATTTTTTTTCTGGTATGTCATGCTTTTAGTATTTTGTCAATATGTTAAAGGCAGGGTAAACAGGGAATAATGAAAACACAGGGTAGAATACTGAACCACTGAGCAATTGAAGTGTCTTTAACAAAATGACACAGCAAATCAAAGAAAGAATCTGGGTCTTCTGGCTTTTTGCTTCATGCTTACTCAGTTGAGCACTTTCCCAAAAACTGATGGCTTTTGTAAACCTTTCTTACCTGTCTCTTCTTGTGTGGGTTATTTGTATTCTGCCTTATTGCAAGCAATATTAGAGCCTCTATGCCTGGCAAGCAATATTAGAGCCCATTTAACTACACAAATGCCAAATTGGATTATATATGCAGAGGTTTGGGTGAGAAATGTTAAATTTAACAACTGATTTGGAAGAAGAGTTATTTTTAACATGCTTTATGATGCTTCATCTAAGCTTCGTTAAAAACACTAATACAGTGTTGATTTTATAACTTGGAACTACAGTAACTGTAGGATTTTAAGCCGAGGCGAGAAGTCATATAGGAATAGTCCTTGCCATGAATCAGTGCAGTGATTGTACAGTTATGGATTTTCTGCTTATTTACTCTTTCTTATTGTTGGGAAGTTATGAATGCTTCAACGCATGCCACTAAAGTGCGGCATGTCCAGTGGACTTGTGAAAATATCAAACCCCTCTGTTTTGCTTGAAATACATAGCAGTTTTGTGATGATCTTGTAAAGAAAAGGAAGTTATGACTTGCTTTATGACTCTTCCTCTTCTTTTTTAGTTTTCAGACAGAACTAATCCAATTGACAAACACTTGGAAGTTATGATAAATAAATATGGGTTAGCAAGTGCTCCTGTAGCACCTCAGATGTTTGCAAATGCTGGCAAAGAACATATGGAGAAATATGGTATGTTAAAAGACATCTTTTTTTTTTCATTGTCCTCTTCTAATGAAGTGAATTAAAACTTATTAGGATTTTGTTTTTTTTAAACTGATGGTGTTCAGTGTCCTTTCTTTTACCCAAGTACTACAACTGCAGCTAACACATACAGGAATACATTTGGATAAAGAGTTACCTACAGAAAAGTTGGTGATGTGTAGCCAAGCAAAACCATCAGGAGGCAAAATAAGGCTGTGATACAGAGTGTCTGGTAATCATGCTAATGAAATGGTTTGTGGTTTTGTAAGATCTGGGCAATAAGATTGTGTAACTTCCTGCATTTTTTTCATTTGTCTTAGGATAGGTAGAGAGGCTTAAGACTGAATTGCCTCACAAAAGCTTTTGGGTGTTTGATTCAATCTATAGCACTAGGCTGCTGCCACTGCCATTTCTTACCCCCTCAGCAGACAAGGGAATTGGCTTCCAGATAACAGGCTGGTGGGTTGAGCATCTTCTGTTTGCTCTTAGTTTTAGACTAGTATGTGGGAAAATTTTAGACAGACTCCAGTATTTCACCACAGCTGTTCTGCACCAATAGGAAAATGGGTATTCAAGTTTCAGTAATAGAATCATAGAATAGTTTGGGTTGGAAAGGACCTTAAGATCGTCTAGTTCCAACCCCCGTGCCATGGGCAGGGACACCTCACACTAATCCATGTCACCCAAGGCTCTGTCCAGCCTGGCCTTGAACACTGCCAGGGATGGAGCATTCATAACCTCCCTGAGCAACCCATTCCAGTGCCTCACCACCCTCACAGTAAAGAACTTCTTCCTTATATCCAATCTAAACTTCCCCTATTTAAGTTTTAACCTGTTACCCCTTGTCCTATCACTACAGTCCCTAATGAAGAGTCCCTCCCCAGCATCCCTATAGGCCCCCTTCAGATACTGGAAGTCTTCTATGAGGTCTCCATGCAGCCTTCTCCAGGCTGAACAGCCCCAACTTTCTCAGGCTGTCTCCATAGGGGAAACATACCTCAAATAAAATGCACTTATTTTCTGTATTTTTATGTCAGTAAGTGTTAAATATCCAAATAGGATGTCTGCTAGCTAAAACTCAGTTCTTTTTAGTAGCCTTTATCTAATTTTTAGACCTGAGATGAGTTCTAAGGAAAGCCTTGATATGACAATGAGTCTCTTGTAAAGATGCTTGTGAAGGTCAAACCAATATTTAAAATGCTATGTTAGCACTGCTGGGGTAAACAAACACTTCAGCACAGCTTTCCTTCGCCTTCCAGGGACAAATCCGGAATACTTTGCAAAAATTGCATGGAAGAATCATAGCCATTCAACCAACAACCCGTGAGTTACGTACTCTACCTCTACCCTGAACATGTGTTGCTGTTAAAAAAATCATTCAAAACCGAGCATTATTTTTAGAGTGTATTATTTCTTAGGGTGTGAAAATGACCCTCAGCATAAACTCTATATCCAGTGCCTTACATTTTGTAAAATCAGCTCTGTATCTGCCTAATAGTGTGATATTAGTGTGTCTACTGCTAAGGGCTGTACTAAAAGATGGTGTCTATGTGTTCTTGCCAGGTATTCCCAGTTCCAACAGGAGTACACATTAGATGAAGTTCTGCATTCTCGCAAGATTTTTGATTTCTTGACTGTCTTACAGTGTTGGTAAGGAGAGGACTTAGCATTGTGGTATAAAACTTGATGTTAAGCCAAATACGGTAGGATATCTAGTTAAATAAAAGTTTCTTTGCATGTGAATTAAAATGGACGGATTATTTGAAGAAAACTTCTTATAAATAAAACAGATGTGGAATCTCTGTGCTGACCAAACACTATCTAGGTACTTGTTCACAGTATAATGCAATAAGCTGAAATATATTTAGTACTTTGGGGCTCTCTTGTCATTCATAGAACCATAGAATGGTTTGGGTTGGAAAGGATCTTAAAATCATCAAGTTCCAACCCCCCTGCCATGAACAGGGATGCTTCACACTAGAACATGTCACCCAAGGCTCTGTCCAACCTGGCCTTGAACGCTTGATTCTGTATCTTTTATCAATGAGCATCCACTGCTGTTAAGTGTTGATTCTTCTCTTCAGCCTTTCCTATACCCTCCTGAAAGGCTTATTACTAATAATGTCTGTAGCCAGGTAGAAGCTTTGATATTCTTTCTAAATTGAAAAAAAAACAAACATAATGATTTGTGTGCATTTTGATGTCATGCTTTTCAAATGTCTGTTAAGACTATTGCTTAAAGTACCCAGCAAACACTGATGGAATTTATAGTTTCTGTGGCATCAGCCAAAGTATCTTTCTGTTTGTCCTTTTTGGGTTGTTTTGGTTTGCATTAAAAGATAATTCAATGGAAGATTGACATTACTAATACAGAATGCTGACATCATTATTTTTCTTCCAATCAGTCCAACATCAAATGGTGCTGCAGCTGCAGTTTTGGCTAGTGAGGAGTTTGTGAAAGGGCACAAGTTGCAGCCACAGTCTGTGGAAATTCTAGCCCAGGTGATGGCTACTGATTATCCAAGCACGTTTGAAGAAAACAGTTGTATGAAGATGGTAGGTTTACAGTTCTGTATTCCCTGGTACTCCTCAGTGTTGGGTTTTTTAATACCTGCAAGTCTTAATGATACTATAGACATTTCCGTGTCAGTTAGCAAACAAATTATACTCTGTGGCAAATATAAAAGTAATTTCATTTGGGCAGGTGGAAGAAGCAATGGGTATGGTTGTGGAATAATAGTCAGAACTTTATAAACAGGCTATCAACCCCCTCATTTTCAACCAGTTATTTAAAGGCTGCTCTTAATTGAAAAGCAAGAAGGTTTCTTTATTTAAAACAATCTTACTTATGTCTGTGTAATGCTGAGCCTGAAATAACCTGTTGGGTATAGTCACTACTTGGTTAAGTAGAATGAAGGGAAAGACATGAACTGTGAAATCTGGATCCCACTGCAAACTGGTAAAAATAATTGGATGTAAGTCAACCATTAGAATACCCAATAGTTTCTGCTTCAGTCATGTCCTGTTTGGGTTTCAAATACAGTTCTAGTTAGGTGGCTGATTGAAAAAGGCAGCAAGACAGTTTGAGGCTTTGTTTCAAGGCTGTTTGCCTGAGTCATGCAAAGGAGCAATTTAGCTTGTGAGCAAGGTTGAGAAAACAGAGGATATTTGCCAGAAAAGCTTCCACATGCCAACATCAAGACTTAGAATACTATCTCTTTTTATGCAATTCATACTGTATGAATATTAAACTGTGATGTAAGATGCATAAAAAAATAGAATGCCACCTCCTACCTCAATTTCAGGGTAGATAGAAACACATTTAAAATTAAGTGTAGAAATGAAATTGCTTGTAATTTTAATGTGTCTTTAATGATATTTTAAGGTATAATTTCTTCTCGCTGCAGGTTGGCTATGATATGACTAAAAAAGCTGCTGAAAAGTGTTTTGAAAAAGCAGGCCTAAAACCTGCAGATGTTGATGTGATCGAACTTCATGACTGTTTCTCAGTTAATGAGTTCATCACCTACGAAGCGCTGGGACTCTGTCCAGAAGGTAATAGCATCAATGGAGAGCTTTGTTTTAGTAAAATGGAAAGCATTAAAAATGCCTTTGTATCTGTTCATACAATCAAAACTTTGAACTATCTATTGGCCAGTCTGTATTTGAAAGTCTTACTGGCTGACTTCATAAGAGGGAAAAGGAAGTTAGACCGTCGTGAGACTGGTTAGTTTTACCCTACTCAGTACGAGAGGAACCGCAGGTTCAGACCCCTGGTGTGTGCTCTTGGCTGAGGAGCGAGGCTACCATCTGCGGGCTTATGACTGAACACCTCTAAGAACCTACCTAGATGCTTGTTGTGCTGTTGAGTCATCGGTTGCTTGTGATTGACCCAGGAGATGACAGTCTTGTTCAGAATGCATGGGTAAAGGTCTTTCCGAATCTTCCTTAGCGAAGACAGGCATTCCTCATAGGAGAAAGAAAACTCCTATCTTCAAACCCGGGCTGATGGAGCTCGCCTAGCCTTGTATGGTCTTCCATCAAAGAGGACACTCTTACAGAACCTAAGACCTGTGGACTTTGTTGTCACCGTCCTAGCTAACTAGGCCGTGCCAGTTAAACCTCAGGTTTAAAGGGTGGGGCCAGTTCTGCACAGGCTGGAAGGGCTCACTCTCACCCATCTGTATGGATGGGCGAGGGTCCAATGGTAGGTGACAAGGTGCATGGGAAGCTGCAGATCCAACGTTGCACGTGGGCAGACCAGTGCATGGGTAGCTCGAGTTAGCTCAGGAGTTGACAGCTGTGGTCAGACACTTCCTGATTGCCTAAGCAGCCTTTTTCTCCAACCAGATTTGGATATCCCACATGCCCTTGGTCATCATGCTTGTAGTAAGCATGGTTAAAGCCCTTCCCAAATCTTTGCTCACAAAGCCAAGCTATCAATCAATATAAAGAAGACCTGCGAACTCTAGAATCACTTTACTGTGATTTCTGAAGAAATCTACAAAGCTAATTAAAGTGTTGGGCAACTGTGTGAAATTCTGTGGCTAGCATGTGCAAGGATGGCTCTTTTAAGGAAGCAGAACAAGGAAACTGAGGACTCTTGTGATCTTTATTGGTGTTATGCCCCCTTTTCAGGGCCTTATAGCTACCTACCCCAAGATTTCCCTCCATCTTTGTATTTCCTTTTAAGAAGATAAAAATGAGACAAGAACTGCCTGTAGAGGGCATTTTACTCATCTTCAGTGAGACTTTCCTCAAAATCTTGAAACATATTTGCTGTTGAAAAGAGTTGTTGGCAAGTTGCGAACATGCCTCTGAAGTCAACAGGGTAACAATGCACAATCTGTCCAGATTAGTTTAATTCAGTGAAGTGAGTGGATTTACAACACGTTAAATGACAGTGGAGTTTAGTTCTTTTATGGAAGTCCAACCATTACAGTTTTCTACTGAAGAGGTTTTTAGATTTCAGATAAATAATGCATTGAATTGCTACTTTTAACATTTGATGTATTTAAATGTATTCTTGCTTTGTGTAAATAACCATCTGATGTAGTCTTTCTCTAATTTGTTTTTAATTGGGGAAAATATCATACTCTGTCACTAGATGGTGTATTGCGTTATGTCTAAACTTCTCACTGAAACAAGTTTGTGGAACTTTAGGAAGACTTCATGTGTTTGTAGGGCTTCCAGTATTTGCCATTGTTTGCTTTCTACTGTCATCCTTCTCATGGTTTTTATGGTATCTACAGTAAAACCAGTAAATGTTTGATGCTATTTAAATCAGAACATTAAGCTTTTTAGATTAATATTTTTAATTGAAGATAAAGAACAATTCTGGTGGTACTTGACTGTCCAGTAAGTCTGGTGTGTAGTAATTTAACAGTGCAATTCTCACCACCTTTCAGTCAGTCTGACCTTAATAGTATGTGAAACTTACCTTGAAATGGTAGGCTCATTAGACATTAGTCTAATTAGAGATTAGTGAAATGGCATAAACCACATTGTGGATTTAGATGTGCAAAACTGACCTGGTACTTGCAACTTGGTGACAACAGAATTGAAAAGTCACTTAAAAGCGATTACTTTTGTAATTACTGTTTTATAGGAAAAGCATGTGACCTGATTGACAGAGGAGATAACACTTATGGAGGAAAATGGGTTATTAATCCTAGCGGTGGCTTGATTTCCAAGGGACATCCACTTGGTGCTACAGGTATGCAGAACCATGTCATTTAGTCACACCAGTTAGATACAAGATACAGCTCTTGGGCCAGCAGATGCTTCCCACTTGCATTTGTCTGTATGAAACATGAGGGTTTCATGAGACTAGAAGGAAGCTCCGGAGTTGATTCTCATTTCCAACTAAGGCAGGTTGACCGTGTAGGATTGCTCAAACCAGAAGACTTGGAGTGTGTTTTTGATCATGAGCACTTAATTTTATGGTGCTTCCCCCCACCTCGGTTATTAAAGCAACCTGCAAAACAGCTTAACTTTTTGCTAAATAATTGCTCAATTGTACAACTCGTGCTGAATGTAGTTTGAATTTTGCAGTTTTCATCCTTTAAAATTCAGATTTGGGAGATTTTTACTGCAGCTGAATAGCCTGTACCCTTGTTAACTGCAATAAAAGCTATTTCTGTAACACTTGGATGGCAAAATATTTACCTGATGTTTACTGAGGAAGCTCAGGCATCATTTCCCAGCAACATAGGCTTTCCTTTTTCCTTTTGTTTTTTTGTTTTCTTCCAACTGCTGTGCTTGCTTCCAAATGAGCAAGCATATATAATGGATATATAAGTATATATAATGAATATATAAGCATATATAATGGATATGCAATCATATATAATGGATATAATGTATTTGGATTTGTGAGGATAATTCACCTTCCTTGTTTGGAAATGAGAAGCTGTTAGAAAACTGGAGGAGACCTTGTAAAAGAACAGATCTTAATCTTAGCAGCTGGATAGCCTGCAGTTGATGGGTGGAGAGAGTATTAGGCAGCTTTGGAAGGAGAACATACTGCGTAAATGAGACTGGGGGTATCTGTAACAGGATGGGAACATTACATTGCTAGGTTTCTGTTCAGTCTTTGTCAGTTACTCAGTAACACATGTAGAGACAGTTACTGGTGTGGAAAGAGTTGTTAAAGAGCAGAAAATGACCATGTCTACAGGCTGTCAGCTTAATTTCACTCTAAAACAGTCTGGAGGCCAGCTGTGTGCCAATCAGAGGTCCTACAAGTCACCTTAAGTTTCCAAATCATCCCAGAGCAGGTTGTACCACGGAACACATTCTCTCCTTGAGGCTGCGAGGGTGTAAATGAAACCTGTTAATTCTCCTCTGTGCCTGGAATGACAACACTCTTACTTGCCCTGTTTGTAACGTTTCAGTTAGCGGTGTGTACAGTGCCATGTGTAAAATACAGATGCCTACACAGTTACCTGGGAGAAAGGAGAGGAAGGGATGGAGGGAAGAAGAAACGTGTGGTGGAATGGGATCGCAGTTGCAGAAATAGTTGATAGTGAGGGGAATGCCAGCTGAAAATCGGGGGTGTAATGGAAAGGGATCCACCTTCGTTTTGGGCCTCCCAAGAAAAGCTGTTTCTGTGTACCTGGATTAACGTTCCCAAATCCTATCTTTAGTAGTCCCCGAACGCCTTTCCAAGGAGGGAGGTTTACGGCACACACCCATTGCGTGTTCCTTGTGTCGCTCTGTGCTCGATTCCTCAGGCCTGGCGCAGTGCGCCGAACTCTGCTGGCAGCTGCGCGGCCTGGCCGGGCGGCGGCAGGTCCCCGGGGCAAAGGTCGCGCTGCAGCACAACCTGGGCCTCGGCGGGGCCGCGGTGGTGACGCTGTACGGCATGGGCTTCCCGGGACACCGCAGGTGAGGCACCGGCACCGGCCCGCCCGGGGAGCAGTGCGGCTGCCCCTGCCGCGGCTGGGTCCGGAGGAGACAGCGGGACCCTGCAGGGTGCTCATCCTTCACACGGCAGAGAGAGAGCGCTCCTGAGGGCTTCAGCACGGAGAAGAGAAGGCTCCTTAAGGGGAGGCCTTAGAGCAGCTCCCAGTGCAGAAAGGGGCCTACAGAAATCTGGAGAGGGGCTTTGGACAAGGGCCTGTAGGGACAGGACACGGGGGAATGGCTTTAACCTGCCAGAGGGGAGACTGAGATGAGCTCTTAGGCAGAAGCTCTTCCCTGTGAGGGTGCTGAGGCGCTGGCACAGGGTGCCCAGAGAAGCTGTGGCTGCCCCATCCCTGGCAGTGTTCAAGGCCAGGTTGGACACAGGGGCTTGGAGCACCCCCCTCTAGCGGAAGGTGTCCCTGCCTGTGGCAGAGGGGTGGAACTGGATGAGCTTTAAGGTCCCTTCCAACCCAAACCATTCTGTGATTCTATTCTAAAATTGGAAACTTCAGCAGTGGGTTCAGTGGTGGTGTAAACTAAGGTCACTTTGTGCTGACCGTGCTCCCATATCTTTGCATTTCAAAATGTGTTATTTTTAGTGTTATCGTTTGCCTCTGTGCAAGGAAGAGATTGCACTGTAAACTGGAACTTGCTCAGCGATTGGAACTGTTGGGTACCTGCAGCACCACAGGTGTATACAAGAGATTGTAACTTATGCAGTGTCTGTTCTTGCAATGTGGGTTCTAAATTACTGCAAAGAGCAGACTGGCCCATAGGAATGGCTCACATGAGTTCCTGTAAGGAAGGGTCTAATGTTTGCAGAAAAAAAAAAGCTAACAAAAAACCCATCCAAGAACAAACCAGGCCACATTAAAATGATTTAATTGAAACTAAGGACTTGCCAGAAAAGGCCAGACATCCATGGGAATAGACATACCCACTGTTTTCACTGCTACAATTGTTACTGGTTTGGTTTCATGAAGACTTGTTTTCAGCTCTGTATTGCATTGGTGTTCAAAGCACTCAGACATGCTGCTCCTTCCATCCTGGCTAAAGAATTTGCACTTGCAAAGTAGCACACTTCAGAGTGAGAGGAGAATGCTGCTATGAAGCTGTCTTGCATTCTGCTCTAGTTCTGGCCAGGAGAGACTGAGAGAAGATACTTCAGAATTGTAAATACACCAAAATTTCAGGAGATGCTCTTTTAGTACACAGGTCCCGTTATGTTTTTACTTGGAACTTCAGTTAGAAAGATTGAGCCATTCTTTGTGGGTATTATGGTTTTAGTTTTAAAGCTTGATGCCAATACTTTATATTTGCTCCAAAAATGTATCAGGTATTGGACTTCCAGATAGAAATATTCCCCTCCCAACTCAGGTTTCTAATGTCTGCTTTAGCTAGGCCTGTACCATTCATGGGAGGTGACAATGTAACCTTTGGATTAGGTAATGAGAAAACCAGTTGAACTTTGAAGGGCTGTAGCAGTGATTTTCTACAGTACAGTGTCAGTTGTAGCAATTCTATCACTTTTACGAGGGCAGACCACATGAGAAAATGTGTGATACATGATTCTCATAGGTTCCCTTCAAACATGCTTGCAAAACTTGGCAGTGGGAGCTGGTGCAGTTTCAAATGACAGAGCAAAAGATTTCTATAGGGAATATACTGCTTTCCATTGCTTTGAGCATTGTCTTACAAAATATTGTATGGAACAGGGAATCTGTTGCTCTTTGTGTACTGTTAACCTTGAGGTCCTACTAGAAGTAGTGCCTTCCTATCAGGAAAAGCTTTGCATGTATAGATAATACTTCTGAAAGAACTTAAAGTCTCGTTTACTACAGCTCACTTCACCCTCATCAGTATGGAGATATTTTAAGAGTCTTTCTTAGGCACACCTCAAATCTCAGCAATACTAGTTTGATCTTGCATTAGAGAAGCTTAAAACCTTTTAGTTCTCCCAAGGGCTTGGTGTGCAGGAGGCACCTGACACAAGGATTTGCACTAATATATATAAATCAGACTTTGGAACGAAACAGTGTGGTTGATCTCTCCTGACACTGCTTATGTAATTGAGTGATGATGTGTATTGTGTAAGTAAGGCAAAGGTGGTGGCATTTCATGAATGTTAATGAAGATGCTTCATGCCATGTTTTTCTACAGCAATGCACAGTCCCATCTTAATCACTGGATTAAGAGCTACCTTGTAATTAGTGACTTTAGTAATAGCTGCTAAGAATGTACATCAAGGTAAATGATAGCAGGACGATTCGGTTTTGGATTAATCTTTGAAACAGTTCTTTTTTTGACACATTACAGCTTCACATCCTGTTAGTACAGCCTTGGTTTATTAGCAAAATGATGTGCCTTCTTCAGATGAGACAGTCACTACTACTGCTACCCTTGCATACCTCTACGGAGTAGTGTTAGGACCACACAAGTTGTAGCAACATTGCTTAAGCGATTCTGTCCCTGTGACAGTATCAGACCTGACCACAGCTTTGAACTGTGCTGCCAGGAGATAGTAATATCTGTAAGCTTGTTTTTCCTGCTGCTTGAATTGCCATTTCTTTGGGCATATCTATACTTCATCTTTGGGAGCCTCTGTGGAAATGAAGAATTAGGTTTCATGCTGTTCATTCAGGCCACGTAGGGTTACTGCTCCAGAGAATCGGGAATAATGCATAGAACCTCTTGTGACAGTTGAGACCCACTTGAATTGGGAAGGAAAAGATTTGTTTTGCCAAAAAAAAAGAAGTATTTCTCTGAGATGGTGCATGTGCTGCTCTCCCCTCACACCAGCTGTGACAGTAGTGTTTGCTACTTTATCTTAAGATGGATGATCTGCTATCATTATAAGATTAGTGTCATGTCCATACATGCAAAGACATGTAGGTACTTCAGGTGGTTGTCATTCAGACTATCAAGCCCATCAGATAGTAAGCTTCATGTAGATGTCATATATTTGCTCTGTCCTGCTGAAGTGTTTTGGTGTGGCTGTTCTCACCGGTGTGAGAGGTCTCTCCATGATAATTTGAATATGCAGAAAATGTGATTAAAGGGATATAAAAGACTGGGCTTCTCATTGCAGCACCGGCCGTATTGAGGCTGTGCCTCTCAGCGCAGAAGTGGATGGATTTAAGTCACATTTGGTCTTCAAAGAGATTGAAAAGAAGCTCGAAGAGGTATTTGACTACTTCTTTTACCTGTTGTAATTTATGACAGGACATGTGTGAAGCCTCATGGATATATAGTATCATCAATCACTTCCTCAGTACTCCTTACTGAAACTAATGTTACAGCTGTGCCAGAAATCTTTCTATGCCGTGCCATGATTTAAAAACATCTTTTTTTCAGCCAGTTCCTACCTGCATAAGTGTATTTCAGAAAAGGCAGGTTCAGATTGTACATGAGGAGCTTGTAGCTAAATGAGGAAATCTATAAAGTTTATACTTGGTCTTTGTTGCTTGCTTTGTAAGTGTGGTTAGCGGAAGAAATCACTTTTTGTCAGGCTTGCATCAAGACAAGACTGTTAGGACACTGGTCATTCTTCTTAGTTGATAGATTATAATATACATACCTGCATAGTCATAGTTTGTGGGGTTCTGTTTTGGTATTTTTGGGTGTCTTTATTTTTTAGTAAATTGTTTAAATGAAGCCTGATAGAGGGAAATGGGGATTTCCTTTTATTGGAAAGGTTAAAGGGTTTTAGATTCATTTCATTCAAACTATGTGAAAGTTATTTTGAAGTAAGTGAATGATTCACACATTACATGGTCATTCCAGGAAGGAGAGCAGTTTGTCAAGAAAATTGGTGGAGTCTTTGCCTTCAAAATAAAAGATGGTCCTGATGGGAAAGAAGCAACTTGGATAGTAGATGTGAAAAATGGCAAAGGCTCCGTAGCAGTTAATTCAGGTGAGTGCTATTTTAGTATGTCATTGCAGAAAACACATCAGACTAATGACAAGAATATAAATTCATACCCTGTTTAAGCTGTAGTGACCTTGAGCAAAAGTGGTATAGAGCTGCCTTGACTCTAAACTTAGCTACCTTCGCTTTAATCTTTTCTTATTACTGACATTTCTAATCCATGATGTTTGGACCAAGAACGAAACATCTTTAAATTCTGTCTATGTAACTGCATGTTTTCTTAGAAGCTCCGGACAGATCTGTCAGATGACTCTTGCAGGAATAACAATTAAAAAAAAACCCTAATGAAATCATTCAGATCTCAGGGCTTTTTTTGTCCTCACCTTTTAAATTTGGGCCAGAAATGTAATTTGTTGGAGACACTGGTAGAATCAGAGAATAGTTAGGGTTGGGAAGGACCTTAAGATCATCCAGTTCCAAACCCCTGCCATGGGCAGGGACACCTCACACTAAACCATGTCACCCAAGGCCTCATCCAACCTGGCCTTGAACACTGCCAGGGATGGAGCATTCACAGCTTCCCTGGGCAACCCATTCCAGTGCCTCACCACCCTTACAGTAAAGAACTTCTTCCATATATCCAATCTAAACTTCCCCTGCTTAAGTTTTAACCCATTACCCCTTGTCCTGTCACTACAGTCTCTAATGAAGAGTCCCTCCCCAGCATCCCTATAGGCCCCCTTCAGATACTGGAAGGCTGCTATGAGGTCTCCACGCAGCCTTCTCTTCTCCAGGCTGAACAGCCCCAACTTTCTCAGCCTGTCTTCATATGGGAGGTGCTCCAGTCCCCTGATCATCCTCGTGGCCCTCCTCTGGACTTGTTCCAACAGTTCCATGTCCTTTTTGTGTTGAGGACACCAGAACTGTACAGAATACTCCCAAGTGAGCAGTAGGCCATAAGCTGGTCTATCTCATCAAGTTACTTCTCTGCAGCGATAAAACTTGACTGATTTCAATCCTGTAACAGCTGATAAAAACTTCAAGTCCCATTAGAAAAAAGAAGGCAGGCATAAATAAGACACAGACTGGTGGTGGTGGGGAACCTCATAAAATTCTTGGATTTTATATAATCCTTGGAAACATAGGATTGTACTTCTTTTTTATTGGTTTGTCTCACTTCTGTAGTTACGCATCCTAGTGATATATAAAAAGCCAAAGACAATAGTTGTCAGAATTTCATATATCCATGGACCTGGATCTTAAAGCTTTTAATTAAAAACATGACAGAGGGTTTGATTTGGAATTCATTGATCTAAGTTACTACAAAAAGAAAAGCACCTTTTTCTGTTACATGGACATTTTACCAAAGAGTCAATTTTCATAATAAGATGAACATATGAAAATATGCATGCAGGTTTCAGCCCTTTCGTATATACATCAGGATTTCTGTTGGAGCTTATGAGGAGAAGTTTTCAGCTTATTTCTAATAAGACCCTAAAAACTTTTGTGTTAATTCAAATGAGTGCTTTTAGAATGCACATGTTGCTCCCATGGAAGGAGAGGGCAGGAAATGCCAGAAATGTCAGTGATGAGTATCTTCAGAGAGCATCACAGGGGAAAACACATCTCTTTGAGTTGAAATACTAGCAAATTTAGACAATTGCCAATGCGTGCAGTTAACATTCTGTCTGATTACAAGTAGATTATTATTTCTTTACAAGGAATACATTTACTTAGCACACTTCAGAAAGGTCTGTCTTCAGTATTGGGGTGTAGCACCTTGTCTGTGCTACAGGGTGGCACAGATGCCTCTTGGCTATCTCTTGCTGATCTTGTGAGCTCTTGCTGATACTTCTATAATGGCTGCTATTTGTATTTACCTGTGGTACCATTTTGCTAACTTGTAGTATCAACAGATGTTTCATAGAGTTGCAGCCTCTGTTGCTGTTTCATCTCACAGTTTAAATCTTCATAGTCAACTCTGTCTTACAGATAAGAAGGCGGATTGTACAATTACAATGGCAGACACTGATCTGTTAGCCCTCATGACTGGCAAAATGAATCCTCAGACAGTAAGTATAGTGAAGATGAGAAGAGGTCTGACTTGTTTGTTTTGGCTGTGTTTTAGTTGAAATCATTTGAATAAATCCCCCCTCCAAAACTGCCATGGCAGACTTGAAGAATGATAATTCTTGACTTCCCCTGAACAATTTGGCCAAAGTAAGATTAATCAAGAAAGACAGTATCTACTCTCTTGAAGAGGTACACATTATCTCAGACATCATATAGGTAATCCAAAAGGGGATATTATTATTGCTTGGTTTGCAGAGGAGAGGGTAAAACTGCTGTTTGCAGTGTGACTTAAGAAAGGAAGAACACTGGCCCTCTGTTTGAAGGGCTTTACAGTCATAATTGGCATTAGTGTAAGGAGTTATCGGGATGCTGAAAACCAGAAATCGAGGTGAGCATCCACTGAATGTCTGTGATTATTTGGTTGGGATTTTTTGTTCATCCGTGTGTCCAAAGCAGCCATAGTGCACAAGTAAACCAGATGTTTGTGTTAATTTTAAGTTGCTGTTCTGTACTTCTAAATTTGAAGTGCTTGGGGTAACATTCTTTTAAGTTTTTGGTCTGGTAATAACAGGAACTGACTTGTGTCTAGGAGAAATTGGAAGGTAAAGCACATTACAGAGGTGTTGTAATGTACATATAGGAAACTGGGAAGCAATTGCAAATTACATCTCCAGTTTGGATATTCTAGTGTGTGCAGTTCATCTTTTTACAAAGTCTGGATGAAAAACCACACATCTTTAGTGTGTGCTTCACAGACTAGATTAGCAAAATTGAGTTAATCAGTAACAGACACAGCAATGGCTGGGGGGGGATTTGAGTAACAAATGATTTGTGGCATCTACTGTGCACTTACTGCTTTATTGCCTTCAACTGAAGTAGTGAGCTTTCATTCTATGAACTGTCATCACTGAAACACTGGGTATTCTGCCCTGCTTTGTATACACATCCATCATTATGATAATCCAAGACACAAGCAATGCCAAGCTCATTCTCTTTAAGTGTCACAAATATAATAAGCATACAGCTTCCTCAGTTTACTATTTTATTGTCTAATGTCAGAAGATACATTTCTTGGTGAATGCTGGTGTCTGCTGGAACTGTTGGAGTTACTGAACTCAGGCCAGGACCTGCACACACATAATAGCCTATAACTATGGAGGGTGCATTTGAGGTAATATGTAATATTGCATTTCATTTCATCGAATCTCTTTCTTTTTAGGCATTCTTTCAAGGCAAATTGAAGATCTCTGGGAACATGGGCATGGCAATGAAACTTCAGAATCTACAGCTTCAGCCAGGCAAAGCTAAACTTTGAGCTCCTTAGAGAAAACAGTTAGTACTTGATATTCTTCACAATGAAAAGTAGAATGAAACTAGGCATTATCAATAACATGGTGCAGGCTGGGTTTGATTGGACCTCTCTCATCTAAATTATGTGGTTAGAGACCTTAATTCTCTTAATATATTCCATCAGTTTCTCTGTGGCAAAGAGTTTTAAGCTAAGACTGAGGCACTAACTCTTACAAATGGTATATGGTGGGTATTTGTGACAATTCTGTTTTAATCAATATGGAAAGAGCTGAATGAGGCTGCTTTACTGTTCAGCTTAGTTGGGAAGAGAGGGAGGAAGGTGATAGTTTGACATATCAATTAACATTAGTTGCATATTTTTGAAGCTGTAATAATGCTTTCAGACTTCCATTCTAGCAAATTTGTTGCTGCTTAAATTAACGTGGTCTTGTACAGGGGATCTGTAACAGCATTTTTTTTAGAACAGGCTTTAGGAATTTGCTATAAAATCCTTTTCTTATTACTTCTTTGGAATTAAAAAAAGAAACAAAATAGCCAGAAGTAAGGAGGAGCTAGAGTGTTGCATTGAGATTCACAGGATTGTAGTACCTTTCACCTTGGACAAAATATCAGGTTTGCCAGGAGAGCAGAGAGGGGGTATAACCAGTGTTTTACCTGCTTCCTCCTGAGAAAATCTGGTGTTGATCATTATGAAATGTAACAGCTTTAAGTTCTGTTTTGGGAAAATGTATTCTGGTTGGAGGTTTAATAGAAAATTAAATATACTTTTACTGTTCTTCTGTGTGTCTCTTCCTCAGATTTGTAAACATGGATTTCATGTTAATGTACTGAATTGACTGTTCTACACAGGTTGTCATGAAGGGTACCTACAGTCATCTGTTTTTAACTCCTTGGACATTGCTAGTAGATAAGCTGACGTCTCGGTCCAGAATATACACCTCACATCCTCACACATGTGGGCCATGACTGAGGAGCTTGGGCATAAATTTCCTCTTCCCTGGTTTAACTAAAATCATAATAAAATGAGCTAATTCAGGTTAATCATTCTGCTTACCTAGTGTGAGTGCTTAACAGATTGCTGAGCAGTAAGAATGGGTGCACTGAATCAGGCCAAAATCAGGCTAGCCCACTGTATGTTCTGACCTTTGATACATTGGAAGGAATAATAACATGGCCCAAACATCTGTTTATCCCGAATACTTTCCTAGCTGCAGGTGGTTTAATTTTCTTTTCCAGCTCACAAATGTGCACTGTGGTAGGTCTGCATCTAAACTTCTTGGTGGATGGTCTTTCATGCATTTGTCCAGTCCCTTTTGGAATCCTCAACAGCATTTTGACCATAGGTCAGGAATTGCTGTAGTTTACCTACATGTCATGTAGAATTAAATTTACTCCTTTTCATCTTACCCATTGCAGTTTTGGTTTACACCTCCTAGTTGCCTTTTTTGTTGGTTTGTTTTTTACTGGAAGAAACATTAAACAGCTTCAAAGCACTTCTGGTGTTTATAGCCTTGCCTGATCACTTCCAGGCTTCACAGCTTGGAAGAGGACATTCTGTTTAACCGTGTCACATGGGGATGACCTTTTGGCCATCCATGTATCCTTCCTCTATGCTGCATACCAATTGTCCTGTTGAAAGGCTTTCAGGATGCAAGAGCATTTTCAGGTTTTACTTTCCTTTCCCCAGTTGCTTTTCTGACCCCTGTTAGCCTTGAGCTGATGTTTCTTTACGTTTCTTTCATACTAACTCAGTGCTTATTTTCGCACAGTGAAGCTGAAAGTTGTTCTGTGTGCATTGCTTTATTTATACTGAATTTCAACTGCCCGTTTTCCTGCCCAGGCACTCACTGTTCAGACCTGCCTGCACCTCTTGTACTCAGCCCCGGTCTTTAATATCTGGATGAATCAACTTTCATCACCCTCTTTTCCAATAGCACAGATGTGGCCTGCCTTCACTTCTTAAAATACAGTCTGATATTAACCAGGTTTCCTCTTGTGTACTTGTTTATTGACTTACCCAAAGGGTTGTAGTAGATGGGAGTCCTGTCTCTCAAATGAAAGCAGTGTTAGCTCTGTAGAGAGCTAAACCAAGGTTTGCTAATGTATCCACTGCTTTTTCCTAAAGTCTTGCCATTTGGCTTGTGGGCTAAAAGAAAGGGGAATCACAGGATTGCAGAAGTAATTACATACTGAAAGCAATTTGTTCCTCTGCACAAAGTTACAGATACACCCTTTCATTAGCAAGCTTTGTCCTCCTGAATCACTAATACTAGCAGGAGAGCTTTAGTGATGTCTGTTATGCAGCTCAGAACATGCCTTTCCCAAGGATTTTGAATACAGACACGTTTTTGTTGCTGTTTAATTAAAGAAGCAGATGAATTCTGAAGTGCAAACAGGCTGACACAGATCACAGACCATACCCACAGAAGTTTAAGTAAGATGTGCTCACCTGCAGATTGAGATCAGTTTCTAAGGGGGAGGAAAGCTCGCACAGGAATATTGAAAACCAACCAAGCAAGGGAAAAAAAACAACCCACTGCAAAAATGTCTTTGGAGTTTGCTACCAAGGGAAAGAATACCCAAGTGTGAAGCCCAGCCTTCAAAGGAATCCCTGGGTTTTCACAGGCCCAGGACTTTCAGGTTTGGGCACTTGCAGATACCATGTCATTATAACAGGAGAATCCCAGATTAAATCTAGATGTTTATTTTGCTTGTTGATCGTAGCTAGAGGAGGTACTGCAGAGGTTTCACAGCCTGTTTGTATGCTTGGGAGTAAGAGAACTTGCCAGTTTTGTATTTCTCCTGCAGTGCTTAAGAAGATGGAGTAAAGGACAAAGTCTTCCATTTACCCTATGTGCCAGTCAATGTCTCAACGCATCTGTCTTGTGCTGCTTCTTCACTTTCAGCACCTTCTCTGTGTCATAACTTACTGAGTATTTTTAAAAGGTAACACTTTTTCTACTTCTCCTTCTTCCAGCAGTGAGGTGTGTGTGCAGGGGGTGTCTTTTCTAAAAACCCCAGTCCCTCAATTTACATTTGTATGTCTTAGAATCTGGTAACTGAATAAATTCCACAGTGGGCAGAAATAATTTGCCCTGCTCATCATGACGAGAAAGGGGGCAAAGCTCTGTGATACAGCGCAGATTGTGACATTAAGCTCTCTTACTTACTTTTTGCATTACTCTAATACAGGATTACCTCAGTTTGCACCATTTTAGAAGTCTCCTTATCGAAGTTTTCTTCCTCAACCCATTATGCTCTCTTGACCAAGCAGCATTAAGCACCTCTTCTCCAGCTAAAATCCTCGGTAACTTTAGATCAGCCTTTCTTACAAAGTTTATGTTACTGCAGTTCTTTTATATTAACTTGTTTCCTTGAGGGCAGAATTAAAGGCAGCCAGAGCTACCAAGAGGTGCCCAATCACTGAACATACAAGAGTTTAAATTTCTGATTTCAAAGGCTTTGCATAAAGAAAAAAAACCCTAATCCTCTAGGCAGAGGGTTCAGTGCTCTCAAACTCCAAGCTCACATGAGAGGAAACTTCAGCTTTAGACATTAAAATGCTCTGGAGGGTTGTTCTTCTCTTCATGGACTCTGGTGAATCCCCTTTACAGCTATTGGTTTTGTTGGGGTGTTTTCATCAGCTGTGATAAATGCGTTAATCATTTGACAGGCAGAGATGATGCCAGATTGGCACCACTATCTTATCTTTACTTCCTTTTATAAAGTCTTGTTATGTTTTCAGATAGGGATTTTCATAACGAAGGAAAACATAAACCATGTTTCACTGCTGTAAGAGAAGCAACTTTGTCAGAGTTGGAGCCAGTGAGCAGAGTGGTGCCTGACTCAGCAGATCTGGCTTGCAGGAAATTGGGGGAATGCTTTGGTTTGGGAACACAGATTTTACTTTCCAACTTTTACCTGAGTTTGTGTTTCACTCCTGCTGCTTTGCCTAGTCAGGAGTAGGTACAGTGCATACATTACACTTCCACATTGAAGCAGTATGTATTTTCAGAGGTGATCACTGCTTTTCTTACAATTAATTTGAGTCTTTAGAAGAAAAGCTGAGGGTCAGGACATGGCTCCTTTCCTTACAAAAGTGGGCTGCTTCAGGAAACCTCAGTTCCTGTGTTGATCAGGATAACGAATAGGGATTTGTTACAGAATTCTGAATTTGGCATATTTGCAGGAGAGCTCTCTGTAGGTAGATGAGGGCATGTGGAGGAACTTGATAGAGGGGAGATATAGCATAAATACTGAGAAGAAATTCTTCCCTGTGAGGGTGCTGAGGCACTGGCACAGGGTGCCCAGAGAAGCTGTGGCTGCCCCATCCCTGGCAGTGTTCAAGGCCAGGTTGGACACAGGGGCTTGGATCAACCTGGTCTAGTGGAAGGTGTCCCTGCCCATGGCAGGGGGTTGGAACTGGATGAGCTTTAAGGTCCCTTCCAACCCAAACCAGTCTGGGATATCCATGGGCAGATGAGGCAGTTTAGGGGGCAGGCAGTTACTGCAGCTGTATGTTGTATGGACTGACCTTACCTGCACTAACTTCGTGGGGGTTTGTGACTGCAGGTGTTAGAGGGGGAATGGAGGATCTGGCAGGTGGCTCTGGTGGCTTTAGTTGTGTAAAGCAAGTCTTCCACGTACAAGGTGATCTGGGATCCCACTGGTAAGCAGCAGAGAGAGATCAGTTTCCTCAAGGGAGGAGATTGTGAACAGCTGAGCATGGTTTGTGGCAGCTGGGTTAAGGAGCTATTCTTCTGGGTGACAGACCCTTTTAGGATGCAGGAGAATGGGACAAAGGGACTTCACAACATCTTCCCTCTGACAATAGAAGAAATCTGAATTCATCACAAGGCTGGATTTGTCCATTTCCCATGTGTCCAATTCATCTGAGGTCAGTTTAAACTGTTACCTCCTTGGAACAGGAAATAACATTGCTTCCTGTTTTACAGAGCACTGAGCTGGATGTCAGCTCTCATTAAACAGAAAAGAGTAAGAATGCAATTAGCCTGGTGGATAAAAGGCAGGAAAAAAAAACCCTGAACTGTGAAAAATCAATACTCGAGGAAGCAAACCACATGTGGAGAACAAATGCTGGGAAAAAAACCCAACTGTTTGGAACAAACTCCTTTATTACTTAAACAAACAGCAGCATAATTGGTTGGAGTGACAGTGTGAGCTGTCTGTACCCTGTATCTGTGAGAAGAGCTCACTGCTGACTTAAAAGCAGATGGCTTTATGTGGCCCTGGGTGGGTTCTCTGGGAAATATTAGTTATATTCTCTGATTCAGGAATAGAAATAGCCTAATAACGCTGCAGCAGGCTGAAACGAACATGAGGAGTATAAAACAAGTACAAAATATGCTGTGTCTGTATCACATATTTCAGATAGATTAAAAGCAGCCATGAATTTTCATTTCTTATTTTGTAATAGTACATATCCTCTGGGAGAACAGACATCTTAAAGTTCATTTGGATCAAGACACAGATGCCAATAGGCTCATGGCCAGGGTCTGTTGTGCATTCTTGAGTTTGAAAAATACTTCCTTTCCTGCTTTGGAGACAAAAATCCCTTTTATTCTTTGTGTTTGGATTATTCATTTTCTGAAGCAAATGATGGCAAGTTACTAAAAAGAATGTTAATGGGCTTTTTTCTCTTTTCACATAAAGGCAGTGAAAGTATCACAGTATCAGCGCATAGCAGTGGGTGCCTCAGGAATGCCAGTATTTCTGTAGAGTCTTATTATAAATCAGGTAAATAAAGTAAAAGAACAATGTATACCTTTTAAGATGCAACTAAAACTCTCCTGAATGCCTCATGCCTCACTCATCACAAGTGAGCCAATGCCTGCAGAACTGTTTTTGGAGCTCATGCTTCATCCATCTACTTACAGCTTCTGTTCTCTGCCATGTTGTTGCTTGACTGGGCTATCTGTTACCTGAGTTTATGGTATCACATCAAATTTAGCCTATAATGTCTTTAGGACAGTGACAGTAGTTGCAGAGTCAGAGCTGAGCAGGTCGCATGGGTTTGAGCTGCCTCTCCGCTGTCCTGATACCCTGTGGTTCCAGGGCAAGTGCAGCCTTGGTGTAACTTAGATAAGTAATCCAGCTTTCTCAGTTACAGGAGTGGAATACAGTGTACTGCATACTACAGCTTGGCCTTGGACATGTCCTTATGCTGAGGTCTGCAAGAGCATCTTGTAAAAAGAAGAGCTCAAGTAGTCAAGTCTGGCCTTTATCACCGGCTTTATTCTGATGGAGCCAGAGCAGAAGGTTGATTCTTGCACAGTGCTCTGTGTGCCAAGCCCATTGTGAAAATACCATGGCACATGCTGTCTGCTGTAGCTGCCAGTTGTTCACTGGAGTAGCCAGCAGTTGTTTGGTCAAGGACCTGTTTCTCTGCCATCTATGTGATCAGAGGAAGTGATCATGCCAAAGTTTAAGCTTTGTCTTGAGTCTTCAGTTTTTAAACCTGAAAATGTTTCTTCATTTAGGCTGGAACCACCACTCAACTCACACCCATCAGCACGGAACATGCAAGAGTACAAAGACTGGAGTTTGGCTGGGAATGGTTCCTGCAACTAATTCTATGTTGTGAGTCTTGCAGTGGAAGTTCTTTCCTCTGAAAGCATCAGAAAGCTCTAGTGCAGAAACCACAGGAACACTGGTTGCCTGAGTCCTTAGTGGTGGGTCAGAATACTGTTAGATAGATTTGGCTCCAGCTCTGGTTTTCCTGGGAATTTGTGCAGGTTCTAATGATGGAAATGCAGCACTGGGCCTGGATGACAGCAGGTTGTGAGTTTGGGATATGTTGATGTAAGAGGGTAAGATGTGGAGGAAGTGGAAGCTTGGGAAAAAAACAGATTATATAGGTAATCTGTAGCACAGTGTAAGGATGTGAGTGTTACCTTTGCATGCGGGGCACCTGGTCACTGGCTTTGTCCCGCTGGATAATCCTGGGTTGGTTGTGCTGCTTGTGTGCCTCTTGTTTCCCCACTAAAGGAGGCATAATGCCCCTCTTTATATTGTCCTGTAGTACATCCAGATGGTATGTGACAGCCTAGGAGTGTACTTACACACCAAAACCACAGGTAAAAACGCAGTTTTGGGGAAGGGTGAACCTCTCGTCCTCTCCTGTGGGCTGCTCTGACATCAGTAGAAAGCCAGGTCTTCCTTCTCTCTGTCTGCAGACTGGGGTACAGAGGGGTGGTCCCCCAACATCAGCACACAGTTTTTCTTCTGTCTGAATACACTGTAAATGTTGTGGTGTGGACTCTGTAGTACAGAAATGGGAGCAGGCAAATGCATCCTGGGGCTCTGAATCACGAAGGGAAAGCAGGCAGCTCTGGTTTGTTATTATTTTTGTTTTAGTAAAAACATACTTCCCACAGCAACTTTTAAAACTTCCACGTGGCACAGAAGGGGATCAGTTCCAGTTGATATGAGCCTGGATGAAGAGAGGGAGGAAATAACTTGATTGCTTTAGACTTCAGTTCAGCTGGAGTCGAGAGGAAAGAATCAGTGTCCCTTTATTTGGAATTCAGCAAGGAGGTCGTGTTCCTGGTGAGGACAGATCCTCTGCCTGTCTTCTGGAGGTACTGTATGGAGCGCTGCGGGGCAGGCACAAAGCAGGTGGCTTTAGATTTAAAACAGCAACTCTGCTGTTGGTGATAAAAAGCTGTGTTGCTTTCTTGGAAGTATTGCCGCACTTGGAGCATACTGTGTTATAACAGCATGTTCCTCTCTCTTTTTTTTTGTGCCAAAAAAAGGAGAAATAAGAAATGTGAGGCTTCTGGGCTAAACACGACCAGGGCTGGTGTGTGTGTGTATGTATGTGTAGTGGAGGGTTGTTTTGATGTTTAGCGCTGTAATATGGGGCTTAGAAGATAAAGAGATTGGGTAGATGGGGGTGTTATGTCAAACTGGGGGACTTTGCCTCTAAGACATTTGTAGTTTCAGCCTATCTATCTCTGGTCCTTAAAGATCAGTTGGTGGGTTGAAAACCAGGGGGAGTTAAAGGGGAGGGAGATGAAATGCAGGAAAAACTGCTGATCTGTCTGTTCCTGGCTAATTTGGACCAGACCCTCAGGGAATGGGAGGACATTCCCACCTGGAATTCAGATTTTGTGTTGAATATGGCTAAAATTAAGCATCTAGTAACAGAGAGAACAGCTCTGGTATCCTGCAAGGCAGTGCTAAAGCACATGCCGTCTGTGCTGCTCTGCTGTCAATTCCAGCATGCTTTCTTCTGGCATCTCTCCTTGATCTTACAAACTGTGTTGACAAAAAGCAATGGGAGATTGTTTCTTCCCCAAGTCTTTATATTCAGAGTATAGCTGCTTCCTCTTTCCTACTCACATTTTCCCATATGGTGACTTTGGAAAATTCCTCTCCGATTTCGTTGGGAAGTGCAGGAAACTCTCGTTGGTAGAGGGTTGCCTGTTACTCTCTCTTAATTCTGCTGCTCACATCTGGAAAGGATCTGGCTTGGAAAGGGGAGACTCGCTCTGAGCTCAGCGCATGTAACTGACATGGCATGAGCCGCGGGAGCCTGTGGGGGCAAGAGAAATGTTCTTCTCCATTCATCTGATTTCTGACAGCAAAGGTGAGTTTTTCAGCCCTTTATTTGTTCTTTTACAAGCTGTATTGTCAGACAACACCCAGCAGCCTGCCTTCCAGCTGCAGCTTTTAGAAAGGATATTCCATATGAGTTACAAACTCACTTAACCCGTTGATTTTGGAGGAGAGGATGGTTTTGCATCTCTGTGTGTGTCCTGAGAGAATAGGCTTGGAGAATAGTACAGAGATGAGATACTTTGGGCATGATTTTGTGGTTTATTGAGGTAACTGTGATCACTGAAAGCATAAGTAACTCCTGAAACTTCAGCTTACTTCTTGAGACACTGCCTTCTGTAGCACTCTGCCTCTGGTGCTGTGTGGCAGCAAAGTGCAGGAATCAGTACTGGTTCTGTCTAGGCTCAGAAAGATGCAACCTCTGAGGTCGTTTCAGTGCAGCTTCTGTCCTTGGGTGGAAGGACCTGATCCAAACCCCACTGACAGCAAGGGAAGAGGGCTGATTCTTTCATTCAGGTGGGTTTTGAGCTACATCTTTAGTAAGGCTTCTTAAATAAGGCTTTGGATCAGGCCCATGGGAATGATCTGAAATGGAGGGAGTTACTTCAGGCTTTCTTTGAACTAAAAGAAAATCAGAATTGTGCCTGACTTTACTGCCTGCACTCCAGATGCAAGCAGATGTTTCTGCATCCAGAGTGTCTCCCTGTGGCACCGGAGCAGCATGCACTTCAAAGGCATTGTAGCAGAAGCATGCATATTAATGACAGGGGGGTGAGATTGCCTCAGAAATCTTACTGTGCCATAGACAACAGTATTTCATGTTAATTTTTTAACATCTCTTCACCTCTATGTGTGGAAAAGTCAGGTTGTTGAAAATCTATAGAGCCAAATACCAACCATGATGTAACTATGCTGTGGGAACAGCATTGGTGTTGTTTGTGGGAGGGCTGGTTGTGACTTGCATGTAAAAAGGGGTCTTTTCTTTAGTTTCGTTTGTAAGTATCTGTAAGGGTAAACTGATATGTATAAAAAATACTCTGTTAGAAATGTGATAGATTGTACTTTCTGAGATTATTTCCTCTAAGGTTTCTGAGATTAGGTCACCAAATAGTAATGATTTTCCTAATCCACTGTTGGCATACTCATATGGCCAATTTTGATCTCACTATTAATATCTAGCTGCTATATAAGGAACACCATCTGATCTCTGGAATGTTTTATAAAGGAGATTAATTTCATTATAATCAGCCGGAGGCTGTGGAATAGTGGAGTGGGGGAGAAGGGATCAAGCAAGCAGTGTTAAATGCTTAAAATCACTCAGCATGCTGGTAGCAAATACCAGGACCAAAGCAAAACCATCCATGAATCAGGATGCTCTGTCCTGTAGTGCCACCTTCTCCATTTCTTCAAGTATAAGGCAGTGTTTAAAGAAGTTATTTAAGATGTTCATGACTGTGACTGAGAGCAGGGTGTCTCCAGTGCTTCCCAAGCACCCACAGTCTTTGCACAGCTGCAGCTGGTGCAAAGCAGCAAAGCCCTGTGGATGTGAGTGGAGACGTGCTAGTTCTGATACAGCCAGTGTGGCTCTGGCAGGTTCTTGTTTCTGATGCAAAGCAGGAACCTGGGCTGGCAGAGATGAGCAGAGTACTTACTTCATAGTAAGGTCATGAATCCATTGTGCTTTTTCACCTTCAACGATAAGACTCTCTCATCACTGTCCAATCCTCCTGTGCAGAATAGCTAAAGGATGTAAGACAAGCCATTACCAGCCCTTACTGCAAATCCTTAAGTATGAAACCTGAGAAGGGCAACAGCGGAGGCCGAGGGGGCTGAACCGGGGCCAGCTGGCCGGTCCTGTAGATATTCAACTTCTGTTTGAGTTATTGTAACCTGCTGCCAGAAAGATAAAAGCTGAACATCAGCCAGGCCTCTAAGGTTCAGATCTGCGCTGTCCAAAATCAATAGGAAGCCCATTTTGTTTTCAGTAGCCATGAGGTTTTGTTATTGTTTGAGGCATGTGAAGCAGCCCTCCTGAGAGGCAGCCTGGCAGCACCGCCAGCGCCTTGTTTACATTCACAAGGAGAGGTCCTTCCCTGCACGACAGTGACATTGCAATGACATTGCACAACCTCCTCCATAAACCTCTGGGATCATTTGGTGTTTCTCAATATAAAAAAGCAGTAAATGACCCGAGGAGTCAGGGATGGTGCACGGATGCTGCCAGGCCCCCAAACCACCTTGAGAGAATCATAGAATGGAGGTTGGAAAAGACCTTTATCGGGTCCAACTTGGACTGCCAAGGCCACCACTAACCCCTGTCACTGAGGGCCTCGTCTACACGGGCTTTGAGAGGACGCGACAGCACCCGGGGGAGCAGGAACCCGGGCTCCCGGTGCCTGCCTGCCTCCCTCCATGCGGGGCTGACCGCGCTGCTCGGTGTCGCTTGCAGGGGCGATGCCGGCCGGCGGCCGGGCGCTGCTGGCGCTGCTGGCTCTGGGCTGCGCCGCCGCCGCCCGCAACGACTTCCCCGAGCGGCGTCCACCCGGCCCGGCCCCGGCCCCAGCCTCAGCCTCAGCCTCAGCCTCAGCCTGTCCCCGAGACTGCGGCTGCACCCAGGAGGGCGTCGTGGACTGCGGCGGCATCGACCTGAAGGAGTTCCCGCTGCTGCTGCCCGAGCTCACCAACCACCTCTCCCTGCAGGTGAGCGAGACTCCCACACGCCGCCCGCCCGCCTCAGGGGCCTCTGACCCGAACCCGGCTCCTTCCCGCTTCTTCCGGCAGCTCCTCGGCTTCGAGTGGGAGGCAGGAGGTGCAGCAGGCCCAGCGCTGGTGCTTGACGTGCACATGGTTATCAGCAGTAATTCTCTCCCCACAGATCAAGGGAGGGAGCAAGACAGGAACATTTTCTCCTCCCTCTCTCAGCTCCACAAAAGGAATGGTCAAACTCATCATTACTGTTCCTGGTGGTGTGCCTTTGAAAAGGATGGGCTAAATCACTTCATTACTGAGAATTTTTCTGTCAGCACTACATGCTGGTAGAAATGTGAACGCCGTGCACCAGTCCAGAGACAGACCCAGCACACAGACGTGGCAAGGAGCAGCTGTGACAGAGTCACAGAGTGGTTTGGGTTGGAAGGGACCTTAAAGCTCATCCAGTTCGTACCCCCTGCCATAGGCAGGGACACCTTCCACTAGAGCAGGGTGCTCCAAGCCCCGTCCAACCTGGCCGAAGCCATCCATCACCACATGGCATTGCCTGGTGCTGTGCTGCCTGCGGCTGGGAGACTAATGCCATGCCTGCAGCAAATGGTTCTGCTGCAGAGACGCCATGTCTTGTCAGGATAAGGTCCTGTGTGGATATGGGATTTCAGGTAGAAGCAGCAGTCTGTCCTGAGCTTTCAGCAGGTGTCCATGCTCTGTCATTAGTTAAATGATCACTGTGACCAGCGTTTGGGCAGGTGTTCTGTCCCTGCCTGCGCTCTGAGACCCAAGGGTCTGAGCAGGGCCACAGCATGGCAGCCCTATGGGTGTTCCTCTTCCTCTGGGCAGTGGCAGCACTTCCAGGCTTTCCAATACCTCTTTGGCCCTTAACCAACTGCTTTTTGTTTATTGCTCCTATTTGCCAATTCTGTTCAATGGGTGGAATGCAGATTTTGTTCAGAGCTTTCCCTCTGAGTGCAGCATACTCAGAGAAGCTGTAATGTTAGCTGGCACCTTCCTCAGCAGATCTGTCCCAGGCGTGTGCTAGCCATGGCTCCTGCCTCTGCTGCCAAAAGCAAAGAAGCTTTTTGGAGCAGCAGCTGTCACTTTCTGTGTATTGGCTTGGCTTTGTGCATGGTGGGTTCTTAACTGGTCCCTTAGATGCTGAAACATTAGAATCACTC
Organism: Pezoporus wallicus; assembly: GCF_028554395.1. Lineage (NCBI taxonomy): Eukaryota > Metazoa > Chordata > Aves > Psittaciformes > Psittacidae > Pezoporus > Pezoporus wallicus. Next base: position 657,169 of record NW_026639057.1, on the reverse strand, counting down.
ATTAATGGTCAAAAATGTTAGTCAGCATGTTAATAAAATTCTGATGGCAGTCAACCAGCAAAAGTGAGCTCAGTTTGGCTCTCCTTGCCCATGAACAGTTGTTTTTAAAACAACCCATAAATAACAAGTAATAAACTTGGCAATCCATGGTGCCAACCTTTTAGGGAATGCTCTGCTGCAGCTATGAGGTTTGGCTGTGGCGGATGGATTGCAGGCCTTGCCCGGCACAGGCACGCTGTTTCTGTGCTGCCAGTGCATAAGCCGGATGTTTCTGGTGATGAGCACGAGTTACAAAGCTTGGTTCAGGCCTTCAAACACTGCTGGGTTTGGATGTCTTGGTTTTGACATCTGAGTTTGGCTCACTGTGGAGTGAAGTCTTGACAGTGTTTTGATACGGTGGGTTCATTTCCAGATTTCACTGGAGTTCACAGTCTGGGTTTGTTGGGATCCTTCTTGGATTACTTTGCTGGTGATTAATACTCTCCATTTTCTTAGAATAACCAGATAGAAGAAATCTTTCCAGAAGAGCTTGCTCGGCTTTACAGACTAGAAACGCTCAATTTGCAAAACAACAGGCTAACTTCAAAAGGTAAGCCAGCAGAGCCACAAAGTGGACAGAGCCTCCACAGCACCAACTTATGCAGTGAGGCCAGTGACAGCTGATAAGGAAAGCCAGAGAGTGATGGATTAACTTGGTTGGAGTAGTTAGCTATAAGCCTCACTCTTTTGGCCATCACACAGGTCATGGAGGCACTTTATCATCTGAAACATAATACTCACTGTGTAAGAATGCAGCCTTACTGAACCAGTGGAGAAGACCTGGCAGCAGCACTGTGTACTGCAGCGTGAGGCCTTCTCATCCAGGAAACTCCCCGTGGTCACACAGGCACATCAATGGAGCGCACTGGAGACCCAGAAATGTCTACATGCTGAATGATTTCCTTGTGACTGACCTTGTTTCTTAATCCATTTGTTTGGTTCAGGCTAGTCAGTCAGTGCAGTTTAGTCCAGTTCAGCCCTTGTTGAATTGGTGTAAATACAAGTAATATATATTGCAAATAAGGCAACTTCTGCCCTTATAAAACCATTTTGATTAGTGTAGGGAGGTTTTGCTTGCTAAGTCATAGGCGTATTGGAGAAATTCGCCAAGGGGTTAGTAAGGAAAGCGAAAGAAATGGAGGAATTGGAATAAATATTAAGAGGATATGCAACACAAAAGCTGTAATTGTGGTTAACTTGTGTGTCACCCAGTTACTCTGAATGCTGTTGCTACCCTTATTCCAATAACAGAAAACAGCCTTTATTGACAATGGGGGAATGTTATGCATGGGACCTAAAACATGGCACTTATACATAGCACAAGGAAGGCTGTGCTTAATAGATTCAGACTTTGACATTATCACCTTTGGGGCTTGGTGTTTCTTTCCCAAGCTTGAGTGCAGCCCTGAGTTTCCAGTATGTTTTGACATGGGAAATAGCTTCACCTTTGACTTATGATTATCTAAGTGCCAGGTGAAAATGTTATTTGCAGCCTTCCCATTGTGACAGCAATTGTGCTTGTGTGATCAGCTGGATGTGGAGTGATTCAGCTGAAAATTAATAATTATTGGGGATGATAAGCTCCAAGTTGGATCAGCTGTCTGAGGGGGCTCCTGCATGGCTATCTGGATTGTGGCAGAGCAGAGCAAGAGACAGGTTATGACATGCAGGTGTTATGTTACTTTGGTAACATCATGGTCATAGATCAGACTAATCTGATCATTAAACAACCTCAGATTATGCCCTTCCAAGAAAAAAGATTGGCTGATCCATGAGCAAATGACCAACTTCTCAATAGCATGGTGCTGTGAGCACAGATAATCAGCTTTACAACCGAGTCAGCACAGCTCTGTACCTGACCCTTCCCACTGGGATTGGCCACAGACCAAATTAAAATGCTTCCATAGTTAGGATTTTAATGGTCTTCCATTACTATTAACAGTCTGTGGGGGTTTTTGGTGGTGGTGTTTTGTTTGCTTGTTTTTAATTCTGAAAAACCAAAACAGAGACAACAATAGGTCTTTCAGTGGCACTGAAAAATACTTAAATCTCACATTAAATGTAATATCTGAGAGGGGAAGCTGCCCTCTGGTATCTTCAGTCGGAGAGGCAAGAAGGTGCTGATGTCTCTGATGAGTTATTCCTGTTTTAAAGGGTTGCCAGAGGAAGCATTTGAGCATCTGGAGAACCTGAATTACCTGTACCTGGCAAACAATAAGGTAAGAGACTCACAAGGCTTTCGTAGTTATTTTCTAACCAGGTTCTGAAAGTTAAACAAGCAAGTCTTCAATTCCTTTAATAAATACATGCTACATAAGTACAGTTGTGCTAAAGTGATATTCTAATGCAGGTTCATCTAAGGTCAAGACAATCAGTATGCTAAAAGATTAGAGGGTACACGTGCCAGTGTATTTTGAACACTGATTTATGTGTGCAACTGGTGAAGGGTTTTCCTTGTATGTAGGGAGGTACAGGGAGCCCCTGTATTTATAAATTACCACTGTCTGCAGTAGGTTTTGGTACAGCTGCGTGCAGATGTGGTAGCTGCCTGTATGCATATAATCTGGGCGGTATTCATAGAATCACAGAATGGTTTGGGTTGGAAAGGACCTTAACATCATTCAGTTCCAACCCCCTGCCATGGGCAGGGACGCTTCACACCAGACCATGTCACCCAAGGCTCTGTCCAGCCTGGTCTTGAACACTGCCAGGGATGAAGCATTCACAACTTCTTTGGGCAACCCGTTCCAGTGCCTCACCACCCTCACAGTAAAGAACTTCATCCTTATTTCCAACCTGAACTTCCCCTGTTTTAAGTTTTAACCCATTCCTCGTTGTCCTATTGCTACACAGGTTTCTCATCTCATCAGAGGAGGCTGGTTGAAAGAATCTGTGAGCAAACACATCCCAGTGGTTTAGCCATCAAGATCGATAAAAATCTATCCAGTTTTCCCTGACTGCCATTCTTACTATGTTTGATGGAGAGGGGGGATATCCACATGCAGTGAAACCGTGCAAGTTATGAATTTCTTTTTTTAGCTGCAGTGGTAGAAGCTGGATTTCTGTTTTAATGGAGAAGATCCTAGGTGCTTTTCTATTAATGACCCAAGTTGGATGTCCTCACAGAAGCACATCTTTCTTGCCAAGCCTAGGAAATGAAATAACTTCTCATATACAGTTACATCCGGGTGGTTCCCATTATGGCTTTCTTTATCCCCAGTGATTGTCCACAAATATTTGCTACAGAAGAAACTGGGATGCCACAGAGAAATATAAGTTAAAACATCAAGACAGAGGTTCTTTTGTCTGCAAAACCCTTCCATCCCTCTGTCTCTCTCTCTCAATATATATGCATGTCTGTATATATGTTTTATTATCCTCTTAAAATCTGTGACCTTTTCATGGTTTGTTTATATACATGAGCCCACATTCAGGTTTCAGTCAGGCCAAGAGACATCCAGAATCACTCCACAGATTTCTGTATAAAGTGATTGAGAATAGAACCCATTCCTCAGTACAGTAACATTGTGTTCTTTTCTCCCTTTCAAGCACCATTTCCATATAACAATCTTGGCACTTAAGGACTCCATAAAAATGAACAAGCCAGACTGTGACTAATATTCCAGAACTTTGCACTCCAATTTTCCCTGTGTGACAGAACAATGTATTTGGTTTTTCTGGCTTTACTGCAGAGAGAAAAGGATCCCAAAAGAAAATGCAAACATCAGCGAATGTCAGAACTAGTTATACTGAGAAGTTGTGGACCCACAAAAATAACACATTTCTTTGTAAGTCCCAAGCCAGGACAAACCAGATTGACTTCAAACTGCATCCACTCTGCAGCAGGAAACGCTGCAGATCAAGTAACTGTGGTGTCTGGAGGAGAGCAGGGATTTGCTGGTAGTTTGCTCCTTGTCTTATGGATCATTTTAATGCTGCTTTATCTCCAATTGTGATCCCATTGGATGTAGCTAAATTATCTGCTGTTAAACTAGCATATTTGGTCAGAGAAAAGAAATAGAACAGAGTAAAAGCCTTCTGTGGCTTACAAGTAACAAGTACTTCAAGGCAAAGATGAGAATGAATGGATTCTGTAGTTTCCTTTTTAATTTTTCAGCCCACTCTCATAATTTGGATCTATCACATAACATTCACACTAAGCCCTGTTAATAGCAGAAGTCTCTTCTACCAAACTGTTGACCAGGTCCTGAGCTGTCATTATTATTTACTATAAGCTAATGATTTTGGTGACAGAAGGTCTTACATTTCCCCATATCCCCAGAGTGATTTGGGATTCACTTGGACCAGTACTTCTGTCAAAGCTTGTTAGAAGCAAGAAAACTTGTTCTAAAACTGGCAGTAACTTTCGTATAATCCTTGTGAGTTCATTGGTTAAGTCATTAGTTAACAGTAGAGAAACACTATCTGCCATATGAAATGGAAGATCCAGCCATAAAGCTGCAAGATAATTGCAGCAGGAGAAACACAGGTTGGTACTGATTAGGCAATGTGCTAGGCAAAGCTGCTCTGTCACTTCACTTTTGCTAACAGTTGCAGCAATCCAGCACTAATCCTTCAAGCAGTCAGACAGTGAGGATGGATTAGTCTCATGACCAAGTGCTGAAATGCCAAAGCAAAGTCCTGAGCAAGTGAAAACTCTTTTGGGATGAAACTTCTCTCTTTCCTCTTTCTTGTGGTTCTGATGGCTCTCATTTCACGTATCTGAGCCATTCCCTTTGTTATGTATAAAAGTTACGACCTAATAGACCGTGTTTATGGAGAAAAGCTTTCATGTGCCACTGAGTATGAAAGTGATTAAGTCTGTTTCTTGTGTCTGAATTCCCAGTATTATGTCATGGCAGTGTTTTAATTCTGAGGCACTGCCAGACCTTCCTAGTCAGAGATGAGTGCCTTTATCCACCTCCCTGAAATCGTGTCTCCCAGATCAGGAGCTGAGAGATTCCCAGCAAAGCCAAGAGCAGGACTGTGGCACCTGTAGCAGTATGTCAAATGCCTATTGCCACTGCTTACATACTCTCTAGAAACACTGATAGTAGCGTGACTGTGGGAAAGATCTGCCTTGTGTTTGTGACCATTAAACATTTAACGCAGCTTAAGGATGGAGGTTTTGGCACAGGTGAACATGAAAACCAGTAAATAATGTACTTTAATCTTTTAAAAGCTAGGACTGTATTATGAGTCCAGTAAATTGCGAGTTCATGGATATAATCCTTCAACTGACACTTGGCAAATGAGTAAAGACAGATCTAGGCAACCTTTAGGTAAGTGCGTAGTTCAAGGCTTGGGTTAGGCAGTTCTCCAGTGAAGTGTCTGTTCTCTCACACGTTGTTCATCTTTTAAGTATTTCTCAGTTTGCAATATTATTAATAACCAAGTGCAGTTTTATGGTAATAAAAGCTTGAAAACTAAGTTTCCTCATCATGTGAGCCTTGCTGTGCCTTGCTGGCTGTAAGGGCTGAGCTCTGCTTCATGCAACAGTGCTGTGAGGGGGAAGCTTTACAGATTCAAAGAACTTCAAGCTAGGATGCTTGATCTCTTCCGTTGCCCAGAGTTTCCCATCCTGATCGCGAAGCTTTAAATGACAATTCAGAATCTCCCTAGAAAAGATGTTCTCTCCAGAGCCCTTCAGAGTGGATGTAAAATGCTGTAAGAGTGGTCTCATTAGTACTATACTTAACATCTGTAACCGTGGTAATGGCACCTGCCTACTGCTGTGGGCTCCAGGATCATGCCTACTACAGCACTGTGTTAATCATTTGTTTCCCAAGGGCTTAATCGTGATGCACAAATCTTTTAGGTTTATGCTGTCCCCCAGCCTATGTATTGTCACCTCTATTCTTGTTTCTAGGTTTGCTGTTAGCAGCCACTCAGTGAATGGAGCTATTGTATTATAGAGGTGCTCTGTAAGACTGAGCTTTTTTGATCATTATTTTTCACTCCACCAGTTTTTGTTCAGATGCAGATGTTCTTAGCAATATTTTATAAAATCACTGACAAAAATAGCAATAGACCAAGAGCAAACACATCAAATCCTCTTGTCAATTGTCAGCTTCTGGAGACAGGACTTTTCTGTGTGTTGTTTCTGATACATCACTTGTTTAATGAACAAAGTACCACTGTACAGTAGGTCTTTACTTTGAAGTCCTGTTTGCTTATTCCATCATTTGGCTCAGAAGCATCCCTGCCCTTTGAGACCCTGAATCCTGCATTGAAAACATCATCATAAATAGATACTATATTGGAACAGACATATGAAGTGATACTCCTCCCCTATAGTATACTTTGATAAGAGGGTAAATAGTAGGCCACTGTGGGGTGGGTTGGATTATTTTGGCACAGCAGGCTGAAGAATTAGGAACAATAATAAGCGAAGTGCTCTCTGAATAACAGTTTCTTGATTTCTTCCATCAAAAAGAAGACTCCTCCAACCAAAACAAGCATTCACTTACCTTGGAACAAAAGTCTGTCTCCTTCCTGGAGAGATTAGTGAATGAGGACAGTTTGTTTTCATTCATGCAGTCTGCATTCAGTTTCATTTATTTTTGCCTGTTTAAAGAAAATAAATTTGCAAGTGTTTTGTTGCTGGTCTAATCATTGGTTAAAAGACTTGTTGCATTTCATGGGAATACTCCTGTATATTTCTTTTACAGCTAACAGTGGCTCCGAAATTCCTACCAAGCACCTTGATCAGTGCAGACTTTGCAGCCAATTATCTCACTAAGATCTATGGGCTCACTTTTGGACAGAAACCAAACCTGAGGTAAGGGGTCAGGAAGTAAAACAATGACGGTGTTCTGCCACTGCCTGGATGCAGTTGGTGAGTGATAAGAACTATCTGGCTAAACCATGTTATTGCCTACTTATGGTTTTTGGAAAGAAGCTGCCTGCTTGTTATTCTCAGCATGAAAGATCAAATAATCTCTCAAACAAATACATTCCAAGGGCTTTTCCTAGCTGCCAAGCAGTTTTCATAGATAAAAATTGAACTGTCTCCATTTTCTTTGTGTGTCAGTTATGAGTTGAAAAGAGTTTCTCAAAATGGAGATGAACTGTTTAGAAATCCCTAGTTTTATAATAAGTCCATTCATTTTAAAATGGAATCAGGTTGAGAGTACAGCACTTTGCAGTACTCAACTATATTAAAGCTAAGCACTTCAGCACCTTCAGAGTGGTTCATACCCTCAGGTGTGGTTTCAAAGGTCTCTCTGCTAGTTTCAGGTTGTGATTTTCTCAGCTGGATCCAGTGCAGCACATTGGCCCCTCTCAAATTCAGATCCACATAGATGACCTCCTGCAAGATATGGTCTTTTCCAAAGGTGTTTTGAGTAATCCGTAAGAATACCGCAGCATCTAAATCCTGCAAAGACAACTCAGACTCTGTTGGTAGCAATGTACGCATCCAGGTTGGGAAGCAGTTAATAATAGCTGACCCAGTTGAGCTCCTAGAGCTCAGTCTTGTGATGAACTGAAGAACTTTCCATTCCCACTGAATTCATTGAGAGCTGAATCTACACTGAACTTACTTGGCCTTTAGTCTGGTAGGCTCTTGGTAGCTGAAAAGGCTGATTTGCTCACCGATTCCTGGCAACATCTCATCATGAAAGAAGTTAGATTTATACATGTGTTATTTCTTTATCTAAACTGCAGAAGCTGCTGTGTTTTGATCGTGTACTAAAATTCTTGCACTCTTCTGAAGTGACTTTCACACTCTCCTATACCAACACTGCTTTTAATCAGAATAATAACTCATTGATTTCCAAGATTGCTGATAGAAAACCCTAACAAACACAGTTGTTCCAGTTGGTTTATTTGCCCTCAGTAGAGTTCATGGTCTCAGATGGATTATTTGGAAAGCAAGGTTTTAGGAAAGGCAAATATTTGTGAGTAAAAGTACAGCTGACCAGGCAGGGTGAACAATATTTTCAGTGTGGCTCTGAACTCCCTGGAGGGTGTGATCACATGATTGTGTTTCCATACTGAGCCTTTCCTTCCTTCCAGAAAGATGTTGCCAAGTTCTCTGCAACTGGTAAAGAATCCAAGATCAAGTTAGAAAAGCACACTTTGACACTGTGCTCTTGGAATTTTAACCTGTCTCTGCAAGCTTAGGGGCTTGCTGCATCTTGGGGTAAGCACAGGGAAGGAAGAGGTAATCAAAGTCAGTAAAATCCTGTCATTTCTTTTGTTAAAAAGAAGTCAAATGAGTTCTTTTTGCAGTTAAAACCAAAGAAAAGCAGGAATAACTTCATAGGTGTCCATTGCTTTATGCAGAAATAAAACCCGTGTAAGAAAGAACGAATCCATTCTTAAAAATCTGATTGGAGGAACTCTTCCTTGAATATTAAAGGCTGAAAGTAAGAAGAGCAAAAGGAGATTAAGAAGCCCTCTTTCTGTCAATCCCAAAGGTTCATTCAAAACCCGAATTCTTCCAGATTGAGAAATCTGCTCTTCCTATCGGTATTCTTTGCCTGAGTTCCAGGAGTAGAAGAGAACCTGTTTCCTGGGGTATTTCCAGCTGTCAGGGGAACAGAAAGAATTGAGGGCTGAGAGCCATCTCTTTCTTAAGAGATCTGCAGGTTGATTTTGCTGAGGTTTGATTCCAAGCAGAAGTTAAAACTGGGGACATATCAATTATTCAGATATGAGTTTTAACCCTCTCACATGAGGCCACCACACTGACATTCTCTATTTCAAAGCACTGCACAATCCCAGACTTGCACTCAGTTTCTTGTTAAGAAGATAAAGCTACATGTGAAATTAGTATTCATGTGCAGGTTTGGATTTTGAATAGAGCTAAATTTCAGAGAGTATTTGGACCAACCTTTTGGTTTTGCATCTGTGTTCCTTACTGAATTAAAGGGCACATTTAAAAACCATATTGAATCAACTCAAGGAAAGAGGAAAAGATTGAAATACAGGTTTCAAACAGCCCTCTCATGGTAAACACCTCCCCCCCACACCCCGATCTCACTGTCAGTTTAACTTCATCTTTTTTCTCCTTCCAACAGATCTGTGTATCTTCACAACAACAAACTTTCAGATGCTGGGTTACCTGATAATATGTTCAATGGCTCTAATAATGTGGAGATACTCATCATGTCCAGCAATTTCTTGAAGTATGTTCCAAAGAATCTCCCTCCAGCACTATATAAATTACATTTAAAGGTAATGACAGCAAGGTTTTGTATTCTTTTATGACTGTGACAAAGTACTGTGTTTGTACAGCCAAGCCATTTCAGTGCACTTGGAAACATTCCCAGGCCCATTGCAAGTCTTGTCTGCTGTATCCCCAACAGTAGCTGTCTCCCATGGCCTTGCTTTTTGTTCATAAGCAACAGTTTGTTTTTGCAAAACACATGCTCAGAGGGAGCAAAATGCTTTTCTGTTTTCAGGGGAATGTGTTGCCCGTGCCTGTGTGGTGGCATTGCTGGCCTCTTCCCTGCATGTAATGGTATTAATACATATTATTGCAAGAAGGTAGATCATTCTCTATGGCCATCCGGTTGCTGGCTTCCCACTTAAGTTTGCCACTGATGATGCTGTTTTCCGGACAGCTGCTTGCCCACTGTGTGCTGGCTTTGCTTGCTAACTCACTTCACACAGACTGCTGTTTCCTAGCATCAGTGGTTTTCCTTTGCTACCAAACTGGCGATTCAGATGACACAGAGGAAGTTTGGATTGGTGATTCTTCGTTACTACAGCTTCTCCAGCGATAGTGCAACTAGCAGAAGTTGTGGTATTAAGTAGTTTCCAGCATTTTTAATTCCATGTCATCTGATTTTGATAAAAACACTTCATCATGTCTGTGCTAGAGATCTCAGCCTTGTTAATGATGGGAGAGCAGTAGCAGTGGGGAGTCCTGGTTCTGCTTCTCCAAGCGTTGACAGCTCCTTGGACGTGTGTAGACTGGAGCCTGTTATCAGCCCCGAACTTAGGCAGTTGTGTTGCCTCCCAGCTTTCTTTTCCCTCGAAGGTTTCACCGCTAATTCCCATTAAAGTCTTCTAGAAAAGAGGCTTCTCCAGCCTGAAGAAAAGTAAAGGCAAACAGTCTGATCCTTTAAATTGCTGGAATTCTCTGCAAAGTGTGAAGTCACTAGTCCCCTGCATTGTATTGCCATTTATAGGGGATTATTGTCTCCCAAAGGGGTCTCAGACTTTGAGGATTACACTTTGAACTCATATCCTTCCCTGCTGCCACCAATTGTGTTAAGGGCAGAGGAGCTGAAGAGAGAAATGGGCATTTTGTTTTCATGTGCACTGCCTCTCAGTAGTAACATTTACCTTGATATTCCGACTGAGAAAAAACAGGACAATGAGAAATGAGAGATGGCCAGTAGTGGACCAAGAGTGTCCAAAATGTGTACTTCAGATGTGGCAGAGCTTTGATTTTTCTTTCACTGTTCACTGAGACACTCAGCCAAATCTGTCTGTGATGTCGTCCACTTTATATTAGTTGGCACATGAATCCAGTTAGTCTGTCCACTACATTTTTGTGTATACATGGACTGGGGGAAGTTTAACAAATTCAGTGGCAGTGTTTTATATATCCTTTTATAATTCCTACAGTTTCTGTATGGAATTTCTAAGTGGATTGTTTTGTTCATGTCTGCCCACTCGCTACTCCAGAGTGATGCTAAGGCAATAGAAGTAATTGTTTTGGGATCTACATTGCAGGAACTGCACCTTTTGGAATATTTGGGAAGGTGGCAGGTTCCCAGCTCCCAGTTGAATTCTTCTTTACGGTGAAATCTGTCTTAAAAATTCCAGAAATCTTGAGCAAACTCCAGAGGTAGTTTCCTGGATCACATTATACATTTGCACATAGGTGGGAGGGCTATGAATACAAAATAAAGCTATCTGGGAGGCAGGGGCAAATTCTACCTTCTTAACCCAAAGTTTCCATGGGGAATCAATAAAAGCAGCTTGCAATATTTCAGTCTAGTATTTGTATTTATTTCTTAAGCAGAATTATCATGCTCCCTGAAATATCTTACATCTGGCCCTTTTGAAGTTTGATTGCCTGATGCTAGTTGAGCAGAACCTGAATGTCTTGTGTCGTTTCATGCCAAATAATGTACTTTGTGCTTCTGGTGGCTCTAGAACAACAAGCTGGAGAAGATTCCCAAAGGAGCCTTCAGTGAACTCACAGGTCTGCGGGAGCTGTATTTACAGAATAACTACTTGACAAATGAAGGAATGGACAATGAAACCTTCTGGTGAGACTGAGATCTGTAGTTTGTACCTATGTGTCTTCTACCTCCTCTGGTACAGTAGTACATCTACTGAGCAAAGTATCTCTTAAAAAGTACATTTGTTAAAAGCTGAATGATGTTACACAATCCTCTGCAAAATCTATATGAAAAGTCTTAGGTTCAGATGCTGCCATTCAAAAGGAAGGGTCTGGGTCAGTGGTTTGAATTCCCACTGCAGAATACTTTTATACAAAAGACACAACACTGAACATCAGCCCGCACCATTCCCTGATTGCCACAGACCCAATCACACCAGGTACTGAGTGCCTTCTGGGAAAAGGCCACCCAGAACAGTGTTGAAAGCTGGTCTCTGGTCTTCCAAACTAGTCAAAAGTGATGTTACTTGGGACTTTCCAGTTTCAAGGACAGATCATTGGAAGTTAAGGCCAGATCTTCATCTTTGCTAAAGCCACTTCTGTGTTTCTGGGAAGATGACTTGAAAGCAGATGATTGTTGGCGTAGGCAGGGGTGCAGTGGTGCTGCTCAATAGCCAGATGGCTGCAAAAGCTTTGCTACAAACTAGCGCAACAGAAATAGCCTTGGGCTGTCCTAAATTTAGCTTGGGACTTAGCACTTCAAAAAGTTAACGGTGTCTCTGCCTGCACTGAATTCTGCCCTTCTTCCACCTGAGCATCCAAGTCACGTAATCTGGCCTGCCCATAAATTCTGTAAACTTTTCTAATGTCCAGGCATGAAAATGTATCAAACTGTGCTTTCCTTTTCCACTTCCCACTCCCAGAGACCTCCTTTAACGATTTACCATAGCTGTGTTGTGTCCACCTCCACGTCATGTTGGACATACCGTTTCTGTTAAGATTTTGATAAAGGCTATAGCCAAAGCACCAGTCGCAGCAGAGAGGTGGATTTTGCTCCTTGCTCTCCTGATGCTGACTGTACACCACGGCATAGAGCTTCTGAGACCTACCCAAGCAGGGAAAGCATTTCAGCTTGCAGCAATGAACTGCTTGATCCAAAGAGTATTATTTGCTCATTCAGAGCATGCTTGGATAGTCGTGAATAGCAGTGTAGTAACCAGTAAGTAATGTCTGTAATGCATTAGTTCTTGCATTTCCTGAAAACTTTCTAGTCATCTGTAGTGGGTTATGTAGTGCCATGTGCAGATTAAAAGCCTCATTTGAACCGAGAAACTGACTTGAAATAGAAGGGAATAGAGGGAGGGCTCCTCAATCCTGGCATAAAACACCACTGATCCACATCCAGTTGGTATAAGTGGCTGGTCTGGGGATTTATTTTAGCTTCAACTGAGTCCATGGAATCCAGATTCAGTAGCTTACACAAAGCAGCTCTAGCCCTGACTCACTTCATAATGCTGGAGGGTCAGGAGAAGTTCACCATCTTAGTCTAGGCCACTGAATTGAGCATTTCTGCTTTTACTAAGAGTAATATTTTATCATCTGGAAAGCAGACCTTTAATATACACTTTTAGAGTGACAGAAAGACTCATGCTCAGGCTACGTTTCTGTGCAACCAAGGGCTAAATTCTGTGTTCTAATGGCACTCCCATAGCATCTTTCTTGTGGTATTGGTTCACTGAAATTGCTCACATGTTGCTATCTGTGGTGTCAAATGAGAGAACAGTAGACTACAAAACTGATCTCAGGTCTCAGCCCAGAGGCAAGCTAGATGTCTGTGGACTCTAGCAGGTTCTCTTGCAAGTGTGGCTGGGGAGCAATGGCAGCACCTAGTCCTAATCCCTCATGGCTCCTTGTTTTGCTGCCTACATCAGTCACAACATAAGACCAAAAAGGGCAGCAGTGGGAGCTATGCTGGGTAAAAAGACTCTAAAGCAGAGATTGTAAAATCTATGGGGAAGTTGGTTATTGTTTCACCTTGCAGAATCTAAATGGAGAGTGTTTTCTTTCCTGCTTTCCCAAGGAAATTGTCTAGTCTGGAATATCTAGATTTGTCCAGCAATAACCTCTCACAAATCCCAAGTGGTTTACCTCGAAACATCGTCCTCCTTCACCTGGAGAAGAATGCAATTAAAGTGATTGGCAGAGATGTCTTGACCCAAATTAAGAACCTGGAGTATCTTCTACTCCACAATAACAAATTAAAAGCCCGAGGTATTCACCCACTAGCCTTCCAGGGCTTAAAGAAGCTGCACACTGTCCACCTGTACAACAACATGCTGGAAAGGATTCCCAGTGGGCTGCCCCGGCGAGTGAAAACACTTATGATCCTTCATAACCAGATCTCTGAGATTAACAGGAATGACTTTGCTACCACTTACTTCCTTGAAGAGCTGAACCTGAGCTACAATAAGCTCAAAAGTCCCCAGATCCACCGGGAGGCTTTCCGTAAACTAAGGCAACTAAAGTCCTTGGATCTCTCTGGAAACAACCTCAACACAGTGCCCTTTGGCTTTCCAAAGAACTTGCAGATTCTGAAGCTGAAGGAGAATGAGATAAGCATCATCCCAAAAGGGACTTTGTCTGGGATGACAAAGCTGCGGGAATTATATTTGAGCAACAATAAACTGAAAGTAAATTCAATTTATTCGGGTGCATGGAGAGAACTCAGCAGTCTCCAGGTAAAACATCACCTTCTCTAATTGTTTTAAGTGATGCTGATGCCGTCATCTGTCTGCTTAAGCCAGTTTATATGGCACCAGTACTAGATGTGCTTGGTCCTCATGTCTGGGGCTTGTAAGTGCTATGCCCTCTGTTTCTAGAGTAGAAATGATGTGCTATTGTGCCAGAGGTGGGTGCCTCCCACTGCTGACCAGGGTGCTAATTCTGGGAAGTGTAAAAACAGCTTTGTTTTTGAACCCTAACGATGTCCTATATCTCTAGATTAGTGAAATGTTGTCATTATAAACTGAAACTAGGCCTTTCAAATAGCTTGTCTCCCAAAAGATTTAAAATCAGCTCTGAAGAGAGACAGCAGGAGGAAGGAATGCATAAACAAAACCACTCTTAATTCTCAAAGCCCCCACATCAGCTTATAGTCAGACAGGCCAAGCTGCAGGATTTAGCAGCTGAGCTGGCTAAGGCACCTGGATAGCTGCTGGGAGGCCTGGATTCAGTCAGCAGCCTTCTAATTTGCTTAATTGTTAGAGAAAGTTAAACACAAGCCATAAGGCAGGCAGGAGAATCACATTTGTGCTGTGCAAAGTGCCCTTTCAAAGTTGTTACACTACTTGAAGGATTTGTCTGCGTTCCCTTTTAGGCAACAGCCTGTTTTCTGCAGTGAAAAGTATTAACCTGTGTCATATGGCAACCATCTAAGGGTGCATATGGTTATGTCACTGTACAGGCAAAGTTTGTCCATCTCAGAGCAGACCAGGTATAAGGGACATGGAGTGTAGTGTGTTCTCGGATAATGAGAACGTTTATCTGTATGAACCTTTCCCTTTCAGTTGTTTATGGGAATAAACAATAGCTGGTTTTTCTGTTGATGTGAATCAGTAATGCAGCAATAGGATCTGTAGAGCTTTTGGCTTGCATCAGCTGCAGATTTGGTCCATGGCTTTAATAATACTTTTTTCATTTGTTTGGTGCCTCACTGATAGGTATAGGGGTGTTATGTATGTGTGTGTGCATGCGAATACATCTAAGATGAAAAGAATCCTGGAAGGAAGATGCTTTTGAGAAACACAGATTCTGGAATTGATAGGCACTGTCATTTGGGTTGGGTCTTCCTTCAAACAAAAATGGGTCAGGAGACCTGTTAGGCAGCATTGGTTGTTGGTTGGAATGACAAGCTCTTGTTCTCAAAAGACCTGATTCATAGTTCCTTCATGTTATTTTTATTCTGCTGTCACTCCCTGTTAGTCAGTGTCAGTGTTGCTGTATCAAACATTGGTCTTTCAGTTGTGCCTACCCCACCTCAAACCCTGTTCATGTTAAATAAGGTTAAGATAATAGCACATACTTAAAATCTGATTAGACTAATGGTGCATTTTTGGCTGTTGCTTTTTTCTGGAACAGCATTCCTACTTGTAATTTATTTCCATGATAGTATATTATGAATCTTTTTAATGTTAAAGGCTTAGGTGTGCCATTGTTTTATGAGCTGGTGCACCGGAGTGGATTTGAAAACAACCATCACATAAGATCCTGATGGTGCATGTACTTAGCATATGCTTAGGTCCACACTGTTTACATTGAAATCACTGAAGACTGTCTGCAATTGCAGAGCCAGACATTTACATAATTGTTTGACACATTAGGATTATGTGGGGAATAAACCCACTGAAATCATGACAGTCATTTGCAGAAGTATAGCTTTGAATAATGTGCAACTAGCGTGTCACTTGGTGCAATGAAAATGCCACAATACAGGATAACAAAACACTTCTGTTGATCCATTTTCTTGTGTAAAATCCCTGGCCTTTAGTCCTGGTGTTTTCATACAGTCTTCATGTTAGAATATTTGCAGATGTTTTTATGTGTAACTCTAGTCACTAACCTTAGCTAGGGAAGTGTTTGCAGCAGCAGCAGCATCTTCCAGTGACTTCTCGTGCAAATCTGAAAACCCAGTCTGCTTTTAATTCATGTAAAGCAGGCATGGGCTAAAGCTTGGGGGGAAAAAAACATTGGGACTCCTGAACAAAACAACATGATGTCTCATGCGAAATCATGGTGCTAAATTGTAGTGTAAGGGATCAGAATTGTGATGGCTGCACTTAACCTTGATGCAAATTAGAGGTGGTTTAAATTGGTGTATACTATAATAAATATCACTTCAGGTTTTCCACCACAAACTCAAACTGCACCTTTTTGCATGGCTGCCAATCTGCAATTGCCGTTGTACACACAGTGTTTGTATTTGCCTGACCTCACCAGAAGGGAGAGGTTCTGCAGCAGACTCACCAAAGTGCCATCTGCAAAATAGAGCCTATTTCCAGATGATTTTCAGACACAACAAATCCTGGATAAGCTTTACATAAACATCTCACTTATGCAGTGTTAACGTACTAAGTTTTCTATAAGTGCATATACATACATACAGGTATTTTTATAGACTTACATGTATGTGTGTGTGTGTGTGTAGATATATATATAAAACAATGGATAAACTTCCAAAGCAGGAGGGAGTGTGTATAGAGCCAGCCTTTGGAAGCTCATTTGTTGTCAGATCTCTTTTTGGAATGCACAATATTTAAATTCAGCCATTTATTTGACCCCTTGTCTGTTTCTTGCAGTCACTAGACATGGCTGGCAACCAGCTGACTGCTATCCCATCAGACCTGCCAGAATCTCTGGAATATCTCTATCTTCAGAACAACAAGATCACAACAATTTCAGAGAGTGCTTTTGAATCCACACCCAAAATAAAGGGGATTTACCTCAGGTAAGGTCAAGTTTCCACTTCAACACACAAGGTTTTTTCTTCTTCCTCCACTTTATAATGGCTTACTGTTTGAAAAATACTTAAAACCCTAACTTCCAAAATAAGCAACTTTGTTTTCTAGTAATGTATGCTGAAACTGTGTTCATCTGCTCCAAAGAGACATGGCTACACGTAATAAGTGCTTTCTGTTTGGAGAGTGTTCCCTTTCTGTGGTTGTTAGAACGGATTAGGCATGTTAGAAATTCTGGGAAATTAGTGTTTAACATCATGTCATACTCCAGTCTTCAGCTGTGAGCTCAAAGTTTACACTGCTTGTAACACTACAGCTTTTCTTGTGTCCTGGATTTTGACAGAATCCCCCTTGAGCGAGGCGTGAATGACTAATCTTGGAGTTGTGCACATTCCCTTGACAGCTTTGTCAGAAATAAATGGCAAGTTACAACTTATGTAGCTAAGTTTAGAAGCTTTTTTATCCTATTCGGTCAGCTGGATGAGGACTTTGTTTTTATAGGTGACAGATACAGACCTTTTTTACATACAGTATAAACACATGGTAATGTAACTGGTTTAAGCAGAGTACCACAAGAAGTGAAGCAAGAATCTGTTGCAGTAATATGTACAGTTTTAATCTGATTGAACATTACTGAAAATATTGCTTAGGATTAATCTATGAACCCTTACGGAACATTTCATTAAGCTGATCCAATGGATGTGTTCAAAGAACCTAGGCTGCCTGCTGCACAAGATTAAATGTGGCCTTATTTTGTCTGTATGCAGCTAAACTGCGCTGGAGAGTTCTGAAGCATACCTTTTTGGGTGAACGATTCCATACCAAGCAAATAAAATTACAAAGTCTGGTGTAAATTAGAGCAGTCTGTCTATTCAGCTGCTCACATTTATGAGATTTTAGTGAATGCTTGGATGCAGCCCAGAAACCACATACCACATTCTGTATTTCTATCTAAAGAGAAAAAAAGGAATTTGCGAAACTGTTTTGCTGATGTATTTAGGAGGCAACTCCACCCAAGCTATGTTTCTTAATGGGAAGCTATTAATCACTGCAATACTGTGAAACAACAATATACATCTGGAATATTAGACAGAATATGATTTGAAGCTTGTTCAAGAGTAACAGACCAAACAGTATAGGTGAGAGCAACTTAAATTGCAGATTAGTTCTTGGAAACCCAAATAACAGATGAAAAATTACTGCATGTTGCTTTGTTTCTAAAGGGATTCTTTGTGCCAGTATTTTGAATTTCGTGGAAGAAGAATTAAACTATCAAGGGATGACACTGAATCTCATGAAAAATCAAGTTACACTTTGAAATATGGGCTGTGGAGCAGAAGCCTGTGCTCTGTGTGAAGGAGAAAGCAGAATACCAAGAGAAAGAATTTGTGGGGGTGGAATTCCAATATTATGATCTTTTTCCTTGCATAATACAGTTGTAGAAGGAGGAAGAAGGGCTGAGAAAATTAGGAGGTTTTTGAAAGCTTGGTTAGTGAACTTGAAATCAATGAGAGATACTTAATGTTTCCCAGTATTTTCCTGCAGGGTCCTTTGTGATGGTAGAAAGTGCGGTCAGCAAACTTTGTTCAGTCATTTCAGTTGCCTGCTTGCAAATCAGAACCTGCTTTCCCTTCCCTTTCCCATTCAGAGGAGTCAGTACTCCTAGGGTGCTGTTGTGAGTCAGTGTAAAGTTAAGAGTAACTTGTGTCAGTATAAGAATGTAACTAGGGTTAGAGTAACTGCAGAATAGTTTCCTCCTACTCTACACTTTTCTGTGTTGGATATGAAAATGGGTTTATTTTAACAGGAAGACCCTTTTGTTTGTTTAAAGGTTTAATAAGATTGCTGTTGGAGCACTGAAGGAAAGTATCTTCCAAAACCTAAAGCACTTACAAGTCCTGGATATTGAAGGGAACCTTGAATTCAGCAACAGTTCAAAGAACAGGGATGACTCAGAAGAGGAAATGGAAGATGAGGAAGAGGAAGAAGAACTGAGATAAAACATGAATTCACACAGTCACATCATGTGGCAGGTAAGAACTCTAGTTTAGTTAAATCAAGGACCCAGTTCTCAGACTCTTGTTTAAATAATTCCAATTTACAAGTATGACTAAAACATAACAAGTGGGTGTCTGAGCCCTGGACTCAAAAACTTCCATTAAAACATGGCTGGGAATTGCAGAATCAGAAAGGTTGAAAGTGTCATTTTGTGAAATGAAACAGTATATATCTGGTTTTTATCGAAGAAAGTGGACTGTTCATAGTGACCTCTGCTTATAGCTACAACAGACACAAAAGCTAAATATGAAAGTCATTATTTAGTAATTCTGATAACAAAAATAAAAGAAAAGGTCTTTAATATTTCTAAGCAACTGGTTCACAAGGAAAATCAAACCAACTGTGAAGCTTACTGAACGCAGAAGACCATGTGAGCTGAAAATGGATTAAAAAATTAGACAGATTAAAAGAAGATAGACCCATTGGTGTCTGTTAAACATGGCATTAAGATTACAACCTCTGTCTCAAGCAGACCTTACATCACTGACCACTTGGAGTGGGAATATAGTGCTATACTTGGCAGATTTCTTAAGGAAAGGATATCTACTGCAGGTCACTTTTGGAGACCTTATGTAGGGCTGGATTAATGCCTGGTCCAGAGTAGCCAGTTCTCACAGTAGCCTGTGCTTTGTGCTTTTTGATAAGTCTTGGTGAGGTCTTCATTGCTAACCTCACCCAGATTCACCGAGAGGCATCTGGGCAGTTACAGGTGGTTGCTGCTGAGTTTGCACTGGTAACCGAAATTAAGATCTCGGTATTCCATGAGCAATCTGGCCAGCCACTCAATCTCTCTAGAAGAGAAGAATCTCTTCTCTTTTCAGCTGCAGAAGAAAAGATGAAGGGAGAATAATGTTTGAAGACTATCCAATTTTTTTTCTATAAGAAAAATGGGGATCTGCTTAGTGCATCTCTTAAGCATTTTGTGTTCAAAGATGATGAGGTTCAAGACACTACTCTCTACTTTTGGAGGTCTAAATTCTATGACTTGAAAGAAAAAAAGGTTTAAGTTTTTCATTTTGTCCCTAATAAACATTTTTTGTCATGGAGAATGACACAAGGAATTGCTAGCAATAGAGCTAATACATTGAAAAGGTAATGGGGCCTGAAACGAGCAGAAATTGCTTGGCAAGTCAAACATTAGACCTCCTGGCTGGGCTATATGAAAACTTTGTGAGAGAAGAAATAATTCATATCTGCAAATTTCAAGTACACATAACTTCATAATCAGTACATCTCTGGTTTAGTTTGGGGTATGTGTGGCATGTCAGCAGGTACTAAGTTTAGCATATTCTGAATTCTGTATTCCATTATATAACTGATTTTGTTTTTCTGATTTGCAGGAAAGCATATGGAAAATTACATATGTCTATGTGTAGATATCTCTACAGATATACAGAGAACACTTAGCAAAACGTGCAATGAATTACGCAGAAACTGTCATGGCACTGGGCCAGGCTTATGGAAGACAATGTGTTACAGTGCCTTATTCAGGGAGAGACCCTGAATGCCTTTCCAAAGCTTCCAAATCATCTTATACAAGACCCAGGATCATAAGGGATTGCTCTGGAACTCACAAAAGCTGGCTTTTGTTTCTTCTGTTTCTCTTCCTTCACTGTTTCCATCTGTAATAACAATATGGGACTGTTTTGAAACATGCCTTCAAAGGCTGTTTTTGTCACTGCATTTTAAATGAACCATGTATATGCTTCTTCTCTTTTCCTCCACCCCAAAGAAGCTGTAACTGATCAGGAAAGATGGGTATTTGCAATAGTTTCATGTGTGGAGCAGTATATGAGGCATTTTGGTCATCAAGCAGCAGTAATAATTCTGGATGCAACTATTCCTCTGTTATAACAATGTGTATATTTGGATGAGAAAAACAAAGTAAGGCTGGATCCCATAATATTTTATCTCTACTGCCAAAGCCTGCAATATATTCCTGTTTTAGAAAGGTTTTAAGATGAAACAATTGCTCTTGTGAATATATATATATATATAAAATCTGTATGTCTGCTTTCCAGAGCTCTGGTAAAGTTTCTGTCTTGGTGTTGTTTGCCCATGTGGCACTTGTGTAAATATCTCTGAAGGTATACCCAGAAGGTTGAGTAACAATATGCAGCTTAATATATGTGGTAGAATCTTTCACATATTGTAGATCATTCCCATTAAGAGTCAGAAGTGAGACAACTAAACCAAAATGGATAAGTGTGGGATGTCTGAGGAGAAAGCTGTTAAGTGTCAAGAGAAATTTGTTTAGTTCCAATCTGGAGCCAGTACCTGCTGTCATACTCTTTTAAAGCCTCACCTATTTTATGGTGTTCAGTAATCTCAGCTCCTGTTGGAATCAGGGAAATTGAAGAAACCAAGATAAAGAAGACCTATAGAGGTACCTGGATAGCAAGTTTCTTTTTTGATTAAAATGTCCTTCACCTGAGGCAGCTCATCTGCTTGATGAAATGGTCTTTTCTTTTGAGGATTTGTGATTGAGCACATGTTGTTTTGCATACTGCATTCCAGGATTTACTTGGAAACACGGTTGGCTCTGTTTTTTAACAGCTGTTTTTCCTGCTGGAAAAGATCTAGTTCCACGCTCTCTCTTTGCATTCCCATAGCACAAGACAGTCATTTCAGGCTGGTATTTCCTACCTTAGACAATTCAACACAATCGTGAATCATAGAAGGAAAGATTGCTTCCTGAAAAAAAACAACCAAAACCAAAACTTTACTCTAAAAATTGCAAAAAACCCCCCCCTTTTTTAATTTCTGCTATACAGCCGAGCAATAAAATAGCTTTACAGCTGACATTTGGGATAGATTTCTATGTAAAATCTTTACAGAATACAGCTCAAATCATTTAGCTCTCTCCAGCAAATCCCACTGGAAGTTTTGCTGGTCTTTGGTGAAACAGACCAATTTATTATACTCCTGAAGAAGCTGAGAATATGCAGATTTGTACAGTTTTATGGAGAACAGTGCAATTACCTTTAAACTGCAGCCCCTTATACTGTGGTTCTGTGCGAAGTCAGGTGCCCCAGACTCCCTTTGAATCCCTTGAGAGTCTGTTGTGGTAAATTCAGGGGTGAAGGTACATTTTAGCACCTTGTAAAATCAGGCCCAGAATTTCAGGCTGATACATACACTGTTCAACTTCTTAATAAAGTGACAGCTCTTGCCAAAGGACACCTACCCACAGTATGTCCTGTTGGCCAAGCAGATTTAGGAAACCCTATTCCAAGTTCATTTTAAGCTAATTGCACGCCGAATCTGTCCTTTAAAGGAGAGAATGGTTTCAATCAGAGGGAAGGAGAAAAAAGAAGTTACCTCCATTCCCCAGTAAAAGCCTCAAAACCCAAGAGGAATATCTACCGATTGTTGTCTAGGAGATTGATGAGGGAGAACCACAGGCTTGGTTCCTCACTTAGCTGGTATCATCACCTATGACACTGGACATAAAGCTATCAAAGCAGAATGGTAGTTTCTTTCTTTCAGAGGACTATCAAGAGAGATGATGAGGAATAGTCAGAAGTCCCCAGAACTAAACCCACATATCTTTATGGCTAATCTGAAGGGTCTAACTTTCTTAATGCCATCAGTGAAAAAGTTGAGAAGTTGGCCTCTTAAGCCACAAAGCTGGTCCAGAAAGAGCCACCACCACCATTGTTTTCATTAACTTGGTTCTGTAAATTGCTTAGATTTGTGCAGAACAGAAAGTTCTTCAGGCTGAGATAGAGGTATGGATAGTGCAAACGTGAAGTCTAAAACATTCAGTTGGCAACTTTATTCCCAAGCAAGCATTTGCACATGCTTTGTATCCGTGTGTGGTCAGTATGCAAACTGAGGTTTATTTGCTGTTTTAAAGGCCAGGTTTCCTCATTACATAGAAAGCTGCAAAAACTGGGTGGGAAATGGGGTTTCTTTTTGAGATCGGGTATGACTTTTTACAGCAAGAGGGGTACAAACGCAGCATGTGAGCTATCAAGCAGGTGCCAGAAATAGCCCCTGGATAATAAGCTTTGATTTCAGATGGGGGCACGTAGCCCGGCTGCGTCTGCAGTGTGGACAGACCCTTCTCCCCTCAACCCCTTCCTTCAGGCTCCTCACCCCCATGGCCATCCCCTCTCGAGGACTGAGGCACCCAGTGTCTTCCCCTCACTCCTGCCCCACACCGCTTTACCCCACTGGCTTGGGGGCTTCTCAGAGTAAAGGCCAAGGGTAATAGTGTTTTCCTCAAAGGCTTTATCTCCTCACAAGGGGGTACGGCCCCTTCTCCTGCCTGGGTGCTGGGAGGGGGCTGTAGGGCTCATGCTGAGGCGCTGGGGGTCAGACTGGATGTGGGGGGACCTGTTTCCTTCTGCTCCCCATGTTCCTCACTCCTGCCCCAAATGGGCAAAAAGGCCTCACAAAGGAGCTGGCGCCGTCCCGCCTGCTGTGAGGAGAGAAGCGGCCATGGCGGCTCCTCTGTGGAGAGGGAAGTGACACAAGGCTGTTCGCTCCTCCAAGATGGCGCCCTGGCACAAGCCTGAGGCCACCCGTCTTCCAAGATGGCTCCCTGTGAGCCCTTCTTCAAGGAGCAACAGGACCTCATGGGTGACCAGCAGCAGGCAGGGTGAGTTGTGGGGAACACCAGCAACCATGCTGCCAGGGAGGGAGGCAGGGTGAGGGGCTGGGGAGGCCAAGTGCCATTGTGGTGTGGTGAGGGGGCCCCTGCTGTGCCCTGAGGGCCTTGCCACACCATGCGGTGTGGTGTTTGGGGTTTAAGTGTTGTGTTTAATGAAAAAGAGGTGCTTTATACAGTAAGTAGATACTCTTCCAGGGAAAAATGAGTTAAGAAAGAAACAAAAGAACTCCAAAGGAAAACTTTGAAGTCAATTTGAAGGGGGATGTGGTGGGGCAGGAGGGAGGCTGCAAAGTGCTCCCTTGGGGCAGCGGGAGCACCTCCTAACGAAAACTGCAGCCTGCTGGCAGCAGCACAGCATCTCTGCAGGGCTGCTTCCCTCAGGAGCTGCCAACCGCCCTCCTCGCAGCCAGCTCTGGGTCAGGCAGCCATGCCTGGGGGGCCTGCAGATTTACTGGATCATCTGAACAAAAGAATAACTGCTCTGGGGACTCTGAGACTGTTTTTCTTAGCTCCCTCCCATAAGTCCTGCAGGATTGTCTGTTGGAAGGGCAGCTGGGGAAAGGATCATCCAACTCCTGCAGACGCTGAAGAGTCGGGGTGGCAGGCCTGCTCCTAAGGCATCTGTGGTACAAACCCTCTCCCCTTCTGCTACTTTGCAAGATGGATAGAGGGGACTTCTGCCTGAAAACACTGAGGATCTGGAGTGGCAGAAGTCAGGTATGTGCAGGAGTGAGGCTATGGACCTGCATTAACAAAGGGAATGAGAATAGGAAGTGTCCTCCCCCCTGGGACCCAACTGCCATTTCTTCTGCTCCTCAGTGGCCCGCACAGTGGGGAAGCAGGAGGGCCATGATCGAAGTGTCATGATTGTTCTCTTTCAGCAGTGGTTTCCGGTGGTTATTCTCCTTCATCCTACCCCTACGTGCCCTTGTAAAATGTTCCTCTGCAGCTTTCTTGTAGGCACCTTTAGGTACTGGAATGCTGCTCTAAGGTCTTGTAGAGTTTAGTTTATGATGCTATTTGTCACCATGTTGACTGGGCCCACTAACGTTCTTACATATTTTGCTTAGAAAAAAAGTAATGAGAAAAAAAACATATTTCACAAATAATATTTTTGATGGGAAGCAGTCTCTTGGAAAGCTTCTATGATACAGCCCAATCTTCTACTAATTTATTTTATTCTATACTGTAGTATTGGTGAGTCTTTCTTCTTGGGTTTGAGAACAGTTGTCCTAAAAGCTTAAACATAAAGAGTTTTACATAATATGAATTTAGCCTTGTTTTTTCAAGATACTTCCTTGTCTAATGGGATTAATTTATGAAGGTCATTGTACTTGCTTTACTATGTTGCTAACATAAGAACAGTGAGTAAATTCCCTAAAGAACTCCATCTCACTTAGTGAGGAAAATACTGGTGTGCCCTGTAGCTCTGATTCATAGTGCCATTGTAAAGTCAGCCAGCTGTGAGATGTATGTGGAGGATGGATGATAAATGTGTTCTAATAATCCAGTATACAAAGTGTTTCCATAAAAATTCTTCAGTAGTATCCAAGGACGTTAAACAGTCCATCAATAAAGTCCTTCTTCAAATGGTTTTGAATCAGGCAAAGGCTGTTTTAATGCAGTTATACAATCTATCTCAAGTTTTCCCCATGGTAGTTCCAGAATCTGTTTTTAGCATATGATTATGATGCTGCCAAGAACATTGCTTCTGATAAAAACTGAGATTGATTTGCAGTATTCTCAGCTCCAGTTGCTGAAATGAAATGAATGAGTTTGAAATGAATGAGTCTCATGCTTTTATTACTTGTGTGTTTGTTCAGTCATCAAAGAAATTAGCTTTAAAACCTCTTTACTTAGGATATATTTTTTACGCAGGATTAAATTAACTTTGACTGATTACTTAAATAGTACTCCAGATCTCCCCTTCTTTGCGGTGGACCTCTGTTTTAGTTCTGTTTAATTCAAATGCAGTAGTGGGATAAAACTCAAAGCACTACTGATGTGCTGAAGACAGGAGAGTTGCTGCACTGAGGCACCCTCATCATCCACAGCTTAAAAGAGCTGGCACTGGAAGGCTCACTTCGATTGTTCCTTCTCTCTCTGTAAAGCAGGTAGGAAAAACCAAAGTGAATCTTCCAGTGCCAAACCAGGCAGAAACAACTGAAGTGAGTCTTCCAGATTGTTCCCACCTGCTTTCAGAGAGGAGATAAACAAAACATCTGGACACAAATAATCTCTAAGACCTTTTGTGAAATTTGCTCTGCAGAGCTGCAGATTACTTGCTCAAAAAGAACAGTCTGGAGCTGTACATCAGTCCTGTGCACTGCACCAGTGAGAAAACAACTAAGAACGAGCAGTCACAGGGGAAATTCTCTCCGTTAGAGAGCTTTGAGCCTTTCTTTCTGAACTTTCTGCTGGAGCTAGCTCCAACCACAGTGCTGGCCTGATACATGCTGTCCATCCGGGTTCCTCGTTCCCCAGATATTTGGTTAGGAATGATTTCATGTCAGATAAATGCTTTTTTTTTCTATTAAAAAACCCTGAGAAGATTGAATGATTTATTCTAAAACAAAGATCATACATTTCCTGAATAAACTCTAAATAAAATATAGACTATCCAAATCTCTGTACTTTGTTTTCAACAAGAGTCATGAAATATAGAAGAACTATTTAAAATATTTAAATGGAAAAGAAGATGGAAGATTAGGGTTGAAAATACTCAGTTTGACTTAGTTCTGTCTAATCTCCACATGCTTTTAATAGCCTAGTGGTAAAACCCAATAAAACCACTAGAAGCAATGAAATCATAATGAAACATCTCAAGGTCGGTCTTGTTTTTCTTTTGGTTTTGCCATTTAGCCCATACAGTATTTATACCAGATGTAATGTGAGAGATCTGTGAACATAAAACACTTCTTGTTTTGCTTCCCTTGCTTTTTCCATCTTATTAAAATACCCTTCTTTAGGGTTGGGGGGAAGCTAAAGCTTTTATATCTTTATTAGGAAAGTTCAAAAGCAAGAATTAACTACAGTAAGTTTCATGCGGTGGGTTGAATCCTGACTTTCAGCTTGTGTTGTGCGCAGACACACACAAGTGTATGTTTCATTCCTAAATGAAGTGCAGATACCTATTTGTGATGAAAGATGACTGCTTTTAAAGCAACAGATGCAGAACTCTGTACCTTGCAGAAGAAAAACTCCTATGATGGAACCTGAACTGTGATCTACCCTGAGCACGTCTATAATTCCTAGTGGCATGGGGAGTCTAGGGTTCTGTAATGACCTAATTAAAATTACTTCAGGAACAGTATTTGCTTGTTTCTGTGCTGGACTGATTGTGCTACACTAGTTTGGAATGAAGAACAGCATACCCTATCACCAAAAGTCTTTGAGGGAGTACAAATCAGTTTTCATCACATCACAAAGAGGAGAAGGAAAAGAGTAGCTCTATTAACTGCATAGTCTGTTCCAATAATTTTTAGCGAGCGAAGAGATAGTCAAGAATATAGGAATACAGCTCATTATAAGGTGTGTAGGGATGACCTGTGAGTCACAGACATAGATACCTGCAGATCTGTCTTTAGTGGCTGTCCAGCAGCAGAAGCTCTGTGAGGGATGGCTTGCTCCATCCCTACATCTGCAGCTATTGGTACCTTCTCATTTTGGAGCCAGCATGAAAAGGATGTTTGACTTCTATTGCAGGAGAAGAAGTGATTAAACACAGGAAGACTCACCATCTTGTCTTCCTGAAGCCTTCTTTATTCATTCCCCAAAGTACCACTCTCCCAGTAACAGATTGCTGTGATTTTACTTTGACAGCCTGTAAAATATCTAAACTATCTTGTGACACAAATCTGCCAAAGTCTCAGCTGTGCCAAATCCATTCCCATCCATCATCTTCTAGGCTGTGGAGATGCAACTGTTGCTACTTGGTAAATGATGGAATCTGAGGTTTTGTCACTTCAAACAGGAGCCTGGCAATTTCTGTGAATATTGTGAGTAGTGAAGATGGGCTTCTAGAGAGATAGAAGTGGCTAATCCAAGGTAATCATATGTCTTATGTAACTGTCTCAGTCTTCAGCTGATTTATTCTTATCATGCAACACCGTGCAAATGAGAAAACTGTTTTTTCTCTGTTTATAGATGAGAAGCAAACCTTGAGTTCTTGTGGTCACTTGACCATGAGGTCACATGAGAAGTCTGAGGCAGTGAATAATGAACTGAATTGAAGCAGTGACCACCCTTCCTGTTCTATTGATCTCATCTGTTTGTATTATCTCATCTGTTTGAGGTTTTGTGAGACAAACCCTCTTATAAATTCCAGAAGTATCAATCAGTGTGCTCCAAAGTAGTTGGTGAGGAATGTAATTTTGAGCATCTATTGCTGCCTTAGCTGTATGTGAAATCACAGGCTAAAGTGAGAAGTTTAATACATGTATTTAATTTGCAGCTCACCCCTTAGTGAATGGATGCATTAAATTTGTCTATACTGAGGCCTCTCTTCCAGATGCAGCACAATCAGATATTTTCCAGCACAAAAAGATGTGCTCACCACTGCAAGACAGGCAGCGGTAAGCACCCCTGTAGGAAAACCTCACTGCTGTCTCTCCTTGCTGTATTTAGTCCTCAGCTGGAAGACTGTGATCTCAGCCAGCTTAGTGCCTGGAGGGGAAGAGTAGCAATTCCTCACTGCCACTGTGACTGTAATGAAAGATAGCTGTCTGGATGTGAAAACACACCTGGCTGTTCAGTAGAGACACAGACACAGGAGTACTTAGCAGTGGGCAAGATCAAAGGCAGCCTGGGTTTTCCAAATTCAATTCATTTCCCAGGTTACACATTTTGCTTGCACACGTCAACCACCTTCTGCAAGTAGTTATCTCATTTTTATGGAAAGCACAGAAAGGACTGAGGTCACTTCCAAGATCATCCATCTGGCTTGAAGATGGAGCTTTCCATCTGCTTTGAAAATATTACAGATCAGTTTTCTATTGTTAAAAATGAACTGAAATTGATGTTTGTTGTAGAATTGAAAGCAAGAGCTCACCAAATGGGGATGCCACAGAGTTACTGTATTTTCTAAGTAAGCTAAGTAAGCTATTTTCTAAGCTTCACAATTGGCAGTATAGCATGGAGGGAGCCTACAATTTAATCTTTCATCTAATTATTTATATCATTTGTATGTTGGGATACATATTCAGGTGGCACAAAGAAAGCTTAGCTACAGTAAGTAATTTAAGCTGCAACAATTAAGACTAGTTGGGAATATGAGCAACTCTATTAGTTCCATAAAGTTCCGTGTTTGGGTTGGCGACCAAAAGTTCTTGGGAGTTAGTGGGATGTGTAAATGCTCTGGTTGTGGCTCTTTCTCCCAGCTCTAATTCTTGCACATGGATTTTTTACAGCAATTCGTTACTTCAAAACTTCCTTAGCATTTGCAGAATCCTCAGGAACCTATTTTAAGATGTCTTTAAGGATGATTTTATACCCCAACAATCTTCAGTGGCTTCTTTCTTCCTGTTAGTATCTCTAGAGCAATGCAGCTGCAAAATAATCAGCATAAAACTTCTGTCTCTGATAAGTATGTGTTAATTCGGGTTATTTCCCAATGTATTTCTTCCATAGCTGTATACAACGCACCACTCTTCTTAATCATCTTCTCTCCCTCCTCAACATTCTCCTCTAGTGTGTCTTAAGTATACTTTTATTGGCTAAGTTCCCTTTCTTTTTAGCAGGGGGAGGCAACTTCAAAATAAGATTGAATGTTGCCAGTTATGAAATATGTTCTTTCCACATATACTTGAGATTATTCCATGCAAACTGTTGTAATTAGTGATTGATTGATTGACTGATCTTTTTCATATGAACGTTTTGAGACTATAAAGGTCACATGTTTGTTTTTATGCTCTGAAAGTAGGAGAAATATATTTACCAACACAAAGCTTGCACTCTAACTTGATAAGCAACAGCTTCATTATTTTTGTTGGAAGGAAGTGTGATTATAACTGGAAAATATGAACAGATCCATGCATGCAATTATCATATGGAAGCTTCTGCTAGCCTAATTGCTCTGTGTGTCAAGCTGCTTGACAACGAACACTGTGAGACACAAAAAATAGCTAACATAAATGAAAACTTACCATCAAAATTATTTTACCTTCTCTGTTTGCCGCTTCCCAATTAACAGCGGGGTCTTGTGCTCAGTACAGGAGGACTGTTGTAGCAGGCAGATGCTCCAGTCAAGGTCACACTTCACTAAGCAATGTGTATTTACCAGAACAAAGTACTAAAGTGCTCTAGGCCTACAGTTAGCAGTATTTATACCACAAAGAATAAAGTTATTTAGGTGATAAACTGGACCATTGCCTTCCTCCCAGCTGAGTGGGAGGCACATATTAGTATAAACCCCAAGGTTTAAAGATGTGAACAGTAGAAAGTAAAAATGAAAACTGCATTTCAAATTTGCAAAGCAAAAACTGGACATTCTTTGAATAAGGTTTGAATGCAGAAGGCTAATTTTAAAACAGCCTGTTGATTCCATAAAGATATGCCCTCGCACATGAGACTTCCACGTTCCCTACTTGCCAGAGTGTAAAAGGCACACTCGTGGTTTTCTTTGTTGTGCAGGACTTGTGTGGCACAGCTGGCTGCTTCTTCTGGCCTTTGATGCTTTATCTCACCTGAAGTTCTCCTTGTAGAAGTCACAGCTTCTTAGTACTGGGGTTGGCTTAGACCTTTTGAGACATGACTAAGCTGAAGAGTGTCAGACTATGTAAGCTGTCTCAGAGAAGCAGGCAAAAGGATTTACACTTTGTAGTTAGCCAAAGGTTGTAGGTGGCTGGAGAAGGTGGTGGTGGTAAGGCTAGCTGAACTTTCTGCCTGGCAGACCATGGCACCTTGGCACGGTGTGTGGGCAGACTTATCCAAAACCACTTAGTTTGTAACTACTCATTCAAAATCTTGGATCTACGTGGCCTCTTTCGTCATCATTTTTATCTATACAAAGTTACTGTAAAGTGATGACTGACAGGGTTTTACTATCACTTCACATAGTTAACCGTGAAGTAACTGACTGTATGAAGTTAAAACTTTATGTATTCTTTGCTGGCAAAGGCACATGTGCTTACACAGTTCCACCCCTGGCTGCTTGTTCTTGTCCCTGTGTTACCCCTTCACTTGGGTTGACACAACTGCCTGTTATGACTGTGCTGAAAACATATGTGAACTGGTTTGAATTAAAAGTACTTCTCATCCGATTCTTCATCTGGTTTCATAAATAACTGGGTCTGTACAGCTGGGAGAGGAGAGGAGGAAGTGCAGGGAGGAATGGACAGCTGGGGAAGGAGGAAGAGGACCTCCTGGAGCTGTCAGTGCTGCTGAGATGAAAGGATCAGATGCTACGTTTGTCAGGTCATGCTTCTGCTCATTCACAGAGGCAGAGACCAGCCTCAGCTCTCTCATATCCATACCCATTTTAATGGCACTCCATGGAGCAGATCCATTACAGGACCGTGTTCAGGAGCAAATTATTCTGAATTACTCCAGTTCTTCCCTGTTCTTTTGTTCTTTCTTTCTTGTTTTCACTCTAGGATCAAATAACGTTACCAACTGTGTGTATTTTCTATTGAATACATCATTTCTCAGGAACTATAGGCAAATAAGATGTATGTTTGTTCTTTTTGGCTTTACCATTTGACATTTAAACTACCCATATAGACCTTTCTGAGGCAACTAATTAGTGCATGGCAAAAGAAACAGTATGAACAGCAGCCCTCAAAGAAGAGGTAAATACCTGCTTCCAAGGAAAACCATTAATCATGTGCATGAAGCACCTCTGCTTTTGGTGAGTGCAGAAATTGTCCTTTTTGACTGGGTTATTTTTACTCTACAGATGAGAGAAGTGTATTATAATACAAGGCACATGTTATCTGAAACTGATATACCACAAGTAGCTAAATATAGTCAAGTGTAC
Organism: Pezoporus wallicus; assembly: GCF_028554395.1. Classification (NCBI taxonomy): domain Eukaryota; kingdom Metazoa; phylum Chordata; class Aves; order Psittaciformes; family Psittacidae; genus Pezoporus; species Pezoporus wallicus. The sequence continues at coordinate 625,880 of NW_026639057.1, read as the reverse complement.
TGGTATGAACTAGTATGTCATCTCTGGATTGAATCCCACTACTTGAAAAGGTCTCCTCACTTCCACTCTCCATTCTGGCACAGAACTAAGCAGACGCTAATAGCAGAAGTGCACAGGCAGCCTGTTTTTAAATGGCAGGTTTATTAAAAATGTTCTCTATCACAAACATTGGAAACATACTCAGCAGATTTTATTGTAACTGAAAGATTCAGTAGACAGTGGAAAGGGAGTAACTGTCAATGCAGATCAACCACCAAATCATAAAAAAGACCAGGCCAGTTCCCACAGCAATCTCCTCTCAAAACCCCCATATTACTTCAGCATCATCAGGTTCCAGTTTGTGTCCAGTCTGCTTTTAGGAGGAAGCGTATGGTTCATGAGCTTGAAGTTTGTGTTTATACATATTTACAGTAGAACAGTCTACAGATTACAGGAGAGGACACATTAGCACCAGTGCTTACAGATTAGGTCTCACACTGCCTCTGCCACTGCAGGTGCATGTACTGACTCTACTGAAGAGTTAAGTTAAAAAAAAGGTTAATAAATCTGGCACTTGGAAGGCAAACTGTGCTCTGTAGTGACCTAGGAATTCTGTGTGTTATGTATCACACCTGAATGCCTCTCTCTGAAGGCTGCTCATCAGAATTACCTTAACATGCTGTCTTGCAAAAATGCATGCTCTGCTTCACCTCTGCTTGAAGTGTTATTTAGTAATACATGTAACCCCTTGAGATCAGGAAATCAGTGTGATTTTCTTCCTGCTGTTCTAAAACTAAGCACAAACTCTGTATTTAGTGAATATTAGACAAAACCTTTAGCAGCTGTGGTGAAACATAGCCAAAAATACATAAATCACATAACAAAATATCTACATAAATACAGTGTTCATAATTACTGAGAGTCACAAAAAAAAAAGGCTTTGGTTAGAAAACAAAAAGGGTCAAATAAAAAAACTTAAAAAAAAATAAGCCAAGGGAGTGTCAAATACTATATTGGAGTCAAATGAGTGCAGAATAAACCAGCAGTTGTCCATTAGTTATGTTTTTCAGTATTGAAATCTTCCACCTAAAGAAACCCATGTCTTGTGTGAGCTGTGTGCCTTTCCTGACGGTCACAGCTGGTCTCCTGCTCCAGTACAAGCAGAGTGGTGATAATCACACGTTTTCCCACATTTTCCTGTTCAAGGCAAAAAGTCCTTCTTCCAGCTGTGAGGTAGAGACTGGTTATCAGGTCACTGGGGTATGAGATACCCCTGAGTGTAGCAGTTACACATTTGTTTCTAGTTCATTTATTTCAATAGTGCAGTGGTCTTTACTGTTGGATTTCTTAGTGTGATTCTCTACTGGACTTTCTTCTTGCTCCACTTGTACAGGTATGTGGTGCTGAAACGCCTTCACTGTTTCTGCTCCATGAGATGCATTCATGGTCTTCACACAGCCATTTCTCTGGTAAGCCACAATCTGATGGACGTTAATAGGCTTAGTTTCACAGATCAGTGGCACCTATGTGAAAAGCATTAAGATCTGGAATACTGCCCCTGTGTGCTGTATACAAAAGGAAAGGAATTTTTACTTTGAAAGCCTGTGGTCTGCTTTACATTCACCAGGATTATCTAGGGCCACCACAGGCTTTCAGGACCTGTTTCTTATATACACTAAAGCATCTTTGCACCATCTGGATAAAGTGAAGGTGTCTCTAAGTATTTAAAATAGCGAATTCTATCACAACTCTATTTTAACATATAGTAATAACTGCTTGCATCAGTAAAGCAATAAAAGTACAGTAGGCAAAGACTAGAATTTCAGGGCTAAGTTCGAGAGAGATGGGCTCACAATAACCAGTATGCTCAGCTTTGGGCAGAGCTTGCTCTTGAGTGCAATTATATAGACAGTAAGTCATTTGCTGTTGCCTTCCCCCTTTCTTCTAAACCAATAAAGTAATACCTGTCTTTTCAGTCTGCACTGTTTCAAAAGAAATAAAGGGGATTTTATTGACTGTTTCGTAAGTTAAATATTGAAGTGTTCTTTAAATCAAACCAGAAGTTCTGATGGGGAAAATAAGACGTAAATACTGGCAGAGAAACGAGGTGGGCTTGCAGCTGAGAAAATTTGCCCTTTGGGTATACATTACTAAGTCCACATATTATGCAGCCAAAATATATGGCAGACTAATGGTATATTTTAATACAAATATAGAGCATGAGGCAAAGAAAAATCTCATTGCAGATGACTAAATAATCCCTTAGGAGGGATTTTATATTCTTGAAATATCTCTTCTTGAGTTCTGAGTGAGTTCTAAATAGAGCAATGAAATGTCAGGAGGCCTGTGTTATGCAGCAACTCAGACTACACTTCTGGCTTTGTAACATACCTTACCATTAGGTTGGATGTTTGTTTTTTGTAGTTAGCTATGTGTGTAGCCCACATATTCAGGCCGAATCCTGTCATCAGTAATTACTGCGGGTGCTAAGTACCTCAGAGGATAAGGCCTGTCTTTCTGTATAAAGCTTGAAAGAGCAGGAATTTTAAATGCATATTGCAGGGAGGCATGAGAATGGGATTTACCAGAAAGACTGTCTGCAAAACAGGAGAAATAATAATAACAGAAATAAAACTTGTTATTAATCCTGTTGTTCTTTGTAGAATACTACAAGTGATGCACAGAACTGAAACACGTCTTGTGAAAATCACTCCTCATGAAGAAACATTTCTCTCTTTGTGGGAGAAAGGTAGTTAAGCTATGAGCATGACATGGTTGGAGACTAGTACCTCCAAGCATGATGGGCTTGTGGAATTAGGAATCTTCTTTGGCAAGGATTTGAAGGAAGATCATGAGAAGGAGTTCCTGGTGTAAGGAAAGACTGAATGATGCATGCCAAGGAGGAAGGAAAAAAAGCATAGGACTAGAGGGAGGCAGGGGCAGAATGTGTGTGGTATATGGAACAAGACATAGAAAAGGAAAAACAAAGATGTAAGGAGGGGCTTGTATTAAGTATAGAAGGCATGAAGATGCCTGAGAATGAAGTGTAGAATGGAGCAATGTGCTTGTGCTAGTTCAGAGAAGAAATCATTGCAATGATGTCTTCCGATCATGCCAACACAGAGGCTTGAAACACCCACAGTTGTTGCTTTTGTTGTGAGCTCACTGCTGATGCATATACATGCTCATGGGTTATTTTACCTCCCCTATACACAAACACTCAAGGATTATTTGTCACCCTGCTCTGTTGCTGGTCACATTTTCAGAAGCAGGATGACTTACTGGCCAGTCAGGACTTGGCTACTGAGTGCAGGACCCAAGTTCCAGCCTCTCGTGCATTTGCAGGACAGTGCAGCTGCTTCTGCTCCCAGCCCTGTGTGCCAGACACAGCTGGCTGGCAAGCTCTGAGCTCGAGTGGCTTTTGTGTGTGACCTCATGCAAAAGGACCCTTCCCCCACATCTGGCTGAGCAGCACATTGCCCAGTTCTGTCCTCTCTCTGAAACACCCTTTATAAACTAGATGAAACAATCATGGGAGGTTGAGAGCTCGCAGGTTCTTTGCCCTAACATGGCACACACTGGCACACCCCAGCTCATAGTGCTGTTACCTCATCACCGTCCTTGATAAACTCCTTCCGGCAGATGTGGGCCATGATCCCAGCAGCCAGTGCATCTCCCAGGACATTGATCATTGTTCTAAACCTGTCACTAGAAAATGAAATAGTAATGGTAATTTGTTGGTTCTTTGAGTACATTCGTAAGCCTGCATCACTGCAGTGATTACAGTTGAAGGCCAGCTTCACCAGTTTTATGAGCTAACAAGGTTAGAACTGGTAGTAAGGAGTTTGGTAGAGGACAGCCGCTAGTTACAGAGCTGCTCAGTTGGGTCTTTCAGCCTTTTCTGAGCTCAGTGTGCTGTGCTGCCACGTACTTTAATTTGTAACTGAGCTAACCAGAGCAGCTCTGCCTCCCTATATGTGCAAGTTGATTCAGTGCTAAAAAGGCTTAACACAGCAGATCAAGACTGCATTTATGGCTGAGGTTTTGTGTTAAGGTCCAGTATTACGGCCCGATTTGGAGGCTGGTGCTTGCAAATATCCTAATTCAACAAAAGTAGAGGGCATCCAGTACAACCAGTACCTTCTATTAGTTATCAAGGTCCCGATCTCAGCAACTGAAGCACTAGTTAAGAATATTGTATTGGTAGAATGTGCAGAATACAATCAAAATGATTCAGAAGATTGCTAAATAACTCCACTCACAAACTAAGCAGGCACTGACTATGTTTAAATCATGTTAGTTTCTGAGAAAGCTGTGGTTGCTATGGCTACCAGTGGCTCTGAAAGCTTCTTCATTTCAGTTACCATCTTTTCCAACTTCAATTTAATATGCTTGACAGTACTTTATATATATAATTTCCCTATTTTTGATTTATTAATTGATGGGATCATTTCTTCCCTGTTTACACCTTTTACCCACTGCCTAAAAATTAAGTCTATTAAAAACCAGCCTGTAAATACACAAAAGTGGTTGTCATAGACAAATGTTACACTTGAAGCAGCTTGGAATCTATTGGTTAAAACTGACGAGCTTTCAAATAGATTATCTAGCTTCCAAGTCTGAAATATAGCACGTCTTTTCCAAGAAAAACATACACATCTGAAAACTGTGTCACATTAGTAACTTAATTTATAAATGTGGGTTATAAAATGGAGGTTCAGAAATCTCCAGATGTTTGGCTTATTAAAGTCAGTGATGGTCCAATATCAACACTGTCACATTTCTGATCCTATAGGAAACTCTGTGCTGATTCTTTTTCAGATATTTTAGGCATTTGCTCTGTGCATGCAAATGTTGATGCAGTTACTTTGCCTCATTAGCATGAAAGCTCCTGCATGAAAGGTTATTTGTGTGTGCAGTTACCCAAATTGCCCATTTTGCTGAAGTTACATTGCAAGTAACTTCAGCAATAATATTCCACAGCCTACACCTGGATGTGGTTGTTTGCTCCAGGACACAGTCCTACGCTTGTTTGCTGAATCCATTTTTCTAATTCCTGCTGTTCTGATTTTGGGTTTTGCCTGGAGGAAAATTCCCACAAGAATATATTAAGAGGGGAAAAACACTGTTGCAGCACATACTGATGGATGTTCCTGCTACACATGGACTTTCCCTTTTTCTTTGTTGATTATCAGATTTTGATTCTTGGAAAGATACTCCGAGTCGTTAATTTTGGATTGTGCAAAGAGTCAGCTGTGGTAGAGCAGTTGTATGAGCAGAACTCAAGAGTTTGCAGTCCCTTGTGAGCCCCGACTGGTATCTCTTTTAAAGATAGGATTTTTCTGCAGAAACAGGGCACCACAGTGTAAATCTGAAACAAATGGATTGCCTGGCACGTTGTTTGACCAGGTCTATTCAATGTTTCTGTATGTATATAGTAGTCTACATATGAGTAGAACCACACTGCACACCACTGAAATTTCTATACCAAGAGGCCAACCTGCTGCTAGTGGCTTTTTCAGTGCAAACACATGAGCCAGGTGTTGCAGTGGAATTTTAGCTTTAGATGATATTATTAAAGATGAAAACTTTTACCTTGTGTTTATTGAATTAGATGAGAAACGTTTTGATACTCTTCTTTATGTCTCTAAGTACTAGCTGAAGGTATGAAGTTCACATATATGTTACAGCTACCTAAATGCATTAATACCTGCGGGGCATTGTAATGGTATTTCAGTCTCGTGAGATCATTTAACCAGCCTTCTTTAAGCATTCTTCATACTCCAGTACTTCCAAAACTAATACTGAAAATATTCACCCTGTCAGCCATGTTGACACTTTGCATCTGCAGGCTCTTGAAACCACCAAGTGCCGAAATACAGAAATAACACTTTTTGCATGAAAGGTCATCTGCAAAAGACAGAAAATTGGGTCTGTTCCTCACTCACTTTTAAATACCATCTGGAACTAGAGCCTGAAAAAGTGTTTTGTCTGTTGTTTTGAAAAGTTTTGTAAGACAAAAGGAACCCTAATTCCCATATAGCTGGAAGCCTTACTGGAAAAACAATGAAATGTTGATTTTGCAAGAGCTGGGCAAAAACTGAGCAATATAGAGGGGAAAAGGCTTTTGTAACACCACTTCTTAAAATACTTTTATTTTATTGTGCTTCATTAACTATTGGGTTTCAGACAGTAGTGTGAGGCAACCCTGACCATGGCAAGGGGTTGGAATTGGATGACTTTAAGGTCCTTTCCAACCCAAACCATTCTATGATGATGAGCCTATGATTCTATGACTGCCATTCCAAAGTTTAGGTGTCCACAGCAGATATTATTTATCCTTCACAGAAGAATATTCCTGATATTCCTAAAATAAAATATGTCTTAAAATAAGCATACAACACTACACTCATGACTCCTATTAATAATAATATCCTATTACACTGAATGGGAAAGTAAATAACTTCTCACAATTCAATGAACAAAAAAAATCAATGGCTTAAAGTTGCCTAAAATAGGGTATAAAACAGAATGGACTCATAACACACTTTTACCCAGAACCTTGATGTAATGAAACTCCAGTGTATTGATGGAGATATACAGCTTAAATAAGAAATAATTTGGGCTGTTTCTTTGTGGATGCATGCACCAGTTCTGTAGTTAACTGAAATGCCAACGAAGTAAGGACCAGGATTTTACAATTCACCTTCTTAGATTCTTCAAAATTGTTTGACTGATTTATAGACATTGACAGAAAATTTAAGAGTTCAAATAAATGACTCCGTAGGAGTTTTTAAAGTGGCTTTTCTCATGGGTGGCACAAACTGCTTTTACTCTGAGTGTGTTAACTTTTAGCCTCTGCCTCTGCTGTTAAATCCTCAGTGATTAAGATACAGCAGAGTAACCTCTAGAGAATGGCTGCTCTTGCAAAACATGGCTCTGTGCAGGAGGGCTACAGATTGCTGCTGCCTATTTAGCACTGAAATCACAAAGGGCAGAATTGTGCCAGGATGTGTAATAAAAAGACGTTATTAGTCCTAATGCAGTGCATTGCACATATTACATTCAGGTTTGTATCATGGTTCTAGTTACAGCAGTAGTAGCTATGTAGAGCACAAACCATTACTGTATTGTGATATAGTTGTTTCAGGCAGAGTGGTATATGTGGTGCAGGAGTACTTGCTTGCTGTAGCCCTGGCTCATGCCTCTGCAAAGTGCTTGAAGTGTCATTGAGATGTCCTTGAAGTGTCAATGGGCTCATAAGCAGAGTAGAAGCAAACCACATTTCCTAGGAATGTTGGTCCCTTGTCCTTGTCCAAGGCAAGGTACCAGAGCTGCGCCTGGTAGACATTTGTCTGGCCTGACCTTAAAACTTCTCATGAAGGTCATCCTCCATCCCAGCTAGGTGCAGCCACTTCCACTGCCTGACTATCATTCTAGACAGAAATAAATCTTAAGTTTTCCTGTGATCTGACTTAAGGTAGTTACTTTGGTCTACTTCATCCTCCCTCCCTGTGAATGGGAAGAACAATTGATTACTGTCCTATTCAGGATGGTCTTATCTATATCACAGACTTCTGTGGTGACCTTTTTCAGCCTGCTCTGGTTTTAGACTAAACAAACTCCATTCTTCAGTTTTTCAGTGTAGGTCATAATTCAAGTCTCATCTAGACTCTCTTACTTCCCTGTGCCTTTTGATCAATATAATGCCCACTTCAGCAGAGTATTTAATCTGAGGCCACATTAGCAGCATTTCAAGCAAAATAATTACTTCCCATGCCTTTTATATCTATCTGTATTGCTATACCCCTGGAGGCTGTTTGCCTTTTTAGCAATGTTGCCACATTGGAAACTTCAAAAGCTGAATGTTACTTACAGTGCCCAGTCAACGGCAATGATCAGCGTGATGTCATCTGTTGGGAGCCCAACTGAGGTCAGAACAATGACCATCGTCACCAGGCCAGCTTGTGGGATCCCTGCAGCACCTATGCTGGCAGCTGTTGCTGTGATACTTACAGAAAGAAAAAAATAAGCTTTACCAGTCATGGGTTACTCTGCAAGAAACCACACCATGTTTCTACAGGAGCTTTCCTTAACCATCATCCTTATTACAGAAGCCACTGCACAGAACTGCTGGTGTTTTATGGACAGAAGCCAGGTCAGAGAGCAAGAATAGGCCAAATTGTCTGCCCAGGGCTAAATTCTCACCCTCTATCTTTGCACTGGTGGGGCAGTTCTATCGTTTCCTAATATCACAAGTGCAGAGAGAGAGGGGCAGCCAGGCTGTGGGTTTCTCTGAGTTATGTCATCTTCTTGTGGGTCATGGCATCACGCAGCGCTGTGTGCCATGAATCTGCCAGCACTCATTGCTGCTTCCCCCTTGGCTGCAGAGCTTCCAGCAGATGTCACTGAGTCATCAGCAGCAGTGCCTGTGCCAGGCAAATCCACAGCTGGCTTCAGCCAGGGCCTTTAATATCAATCCATCACCAGGCCAGCCCAAGGGTGAAGAGGCTTGGCCAAGGGTGAAGTCCTTGCATAGCACATGGCTTTGCATACTTGGATCTAACCGTGAAGCAAGCGTGAATGTGACTGTACCTCTTCAGTTTCTGGAAAGTATTTTTACTTGACCTTCACACCATTTTTTCAGCCAGGCAAGCAGAAATGAATGGGAGACAAGGGCAAGAGTGGGCCTGGCAGGATTAACTTTGTTTTTTTATAATGTTATTTTTAGGGGAGGGATTTCATTCCTTTTCCAGGAGCAAAAGTAACTGGATATATTCATTTCTGCCCATCTGGCTACTTCCAAGAGCTAGGCCATCCAGGAAGACAAAACCCAAATGTTGACAATTGTAAAAGAATGGCATAAAGCATATACACTGACAGTCCAAGCACGTAAGTCTCAATCTCCTATGATGGAAAATGAGGGTAACAGTATTTGCCCATATGGAAACAGACACAGAGATATCCACTCTCTTGCTCGCAGCTGCACAGTGTACCAGTAGAGCAGAATCAGTATTTGTAACTAGAGCCCTTTCCTGCAATAAAAACTACACTTGCCTGTGGGTGTGAGGGGAAACAAGAAAGATTTAAAACTACATTTTGAAAAGCCAGCTAGTAGAGCACCCTAATATCATTGTAGCAGGCAGAGGGTAGATAGGATAGAATGGGCTCATGACTTAAATGGGAGCGAAACTAGAAATGTTTAACTAAGATGAACAGTCAAGATCATCTGCTATTCCATTAAATGTTGACCTTAATATAGATGCATCTTTCTATAGTATGCTCTAGTACTGGGAATAGGGTCTTTATTCTCTTTTCCTGCTACATCTAGGTTTGCATATCCACATTGATAGAAACTGTCAACCTGGATTTTACAAACTATGAGCAAAATAGACTGATTATTTTACTAACACTTTTTTTTTCCTTCTGGCAAAAAGTATCCTAGCACTCAGGAATATCTGAATTTTAAATATCCAGGTCCTAAATTATCAACATGTGGGGAAGGTTTAATCTATAGAATACAGTTAGAATTTGCCTTCAGATATTCAAGGTACTGAATCCATGGTGACTTCCTTTTTAACCCCTTTTTTATAAGTAAGTGAGTCTTTTTCCTGTCTTTTCTTGGATTTTCCAATCTTCATTTGTATTTTGCTTCTACTATCTTTACTTCTGTCTGGTCTTTATGTACTAGCACTTAACACGGGGAGTGAAAGAGATGAAATAGGGTTTCGCTAAAAGAAAGCTAGAACTTACCTTCTCTCCATTTACTAGGACCCTCTTTCTCCTTCATATTTCAAATCACCATTCTCCACTTCAAGATGTATGTCATGCCTACCCATGCTCTGGGCCATGTTTTGGGACCACATACTAAAAACATCTTCAAATTCAAAATCATGAAATACTAAAGTTTTGCACACTGTCATACCAATAACTTTCAGAGAGTGAGCCTGAAGCAAGAGCTCACATGGGCACAGTGTATTCCTTCTGCTGCGAGTCTAACCAGCTCTTGACAGAAGCAGTTTAGCAAACCTCAGCTGTCCTCTGGGGTTAGTTTCAGGACTCTCCTCTGCTTCTCATGAAGGTTTTCAAGGCCAGCGGAAGGTGGGCAAGGCCCAGCAGTGTAAATAGGGCAGTGACGAGGTCACTGGATGGGTAGGGCAGCAGATCTCAAACATGTTGCACAAGGCTCTGACTATGAGGAATGTTTTTCTAATCATTCTCTGCTGGAAACCTGCAGGTTTCAGTCCCTGAGGTGTTCTTTGGCAGCCACTAGAGTTATTCTGGCAGTAACTGTTCAGCTGGATCTTCTAGTCTTTTGGATCCATTACAGACCTTTCACGGATGGAGTATGCAGCTATAACGTTCTCTACCCTCTGACAGCATGGTTGTTTAGGAAGTTTTCTGCTTTAATAAGCAGCAGAGGAGACATTTAAGAAATATATGAGTGATATAAATCTTCATGAAAACCTGCCCTGGTAGTAGCATCTGTCCTCCTTCCCTGTTCCCCTACTCCTCCAAGGTTTGACAAAGAGCTTCCTAGCACACACTATTCCCTCTTATCTGATACAGGACTTGTAGGTTTGCATATTTTTGACCTTTTCCTCTCATATAAAGATGACAACCAGCAGTTGAAAACAATTCTGACATTTAAAATAGTTTTTTAAGCCAAATAATAATAGTAAAGTGCTTCAATCCTAGAAAACAATCAATGCATTGCCTGAAGGTAAAAGTGAGGCAGTTATCCTCAAACAGAAACACATTTCCTGGTGTCCACATGCTTCTACTGAACAGTGCCATCACAATTTCTCTTGTACGGTCCCTGATCTCCATGTTACTCAAAAACAACCATCCTACAAGGAATGCATCCTTCGATAAGTTTTGTTCTGAACATTGCTACACACAAGGATTGTTAAGAGTGTCAGACTCAACAGCACATCGAATTTGAGGTTTATACCTTATGGTAATAATCTGCCCAAAGTCCAGCTCATAGTTGTTTACTTGTGCAATGAAGATGGCAGCCACGGCCTCATACAGCGCCGTCCCATCCATGTTGATGGTGGCTCCCACAGGCAGCACGAACCTCGCAATCCTCCTGTCCACATGGTTATTCTCCAACAAGCACTTGAAAGTAATAGGCAGTGTGGCTGAGCTGCAAACAAGAGGAGTACACATGCAATTATTTTTGTTTCTGCGGAATAGAAGGAATTGTAGCAAAACTTCTTCAGGCAGGGTACATTTTATGCTAACCATCTGAGCACTGCTTCTCATTCCCTGGTCTGCATGTGTAGTCACTTGCTGTGTAATGCTTTTGCTTGAGGGAGGATGAAGACAGGGACATGTATAAATGTGCAAAGTTTGCTTCCCCAGAATTAAAAATGTTGTTCTCTTTTTCTGAAGAAAAGGGACAGAAAGCTCACATAGGAAGCATCGTACACTCAAATGCAAGACAAGAGAAACATCCCATGCAGCTGAAAACTGTTGTGCACTCATGGTATCTCTAATTTTCCTTCCAGACCTTCTGAAATAGAAACAGAACCATTTATAAACAGCAAGAGTAACCATAAACCAATAGGTAAGAGCAATAAAGGCTCTTCACTCACTGTAAATAAATGCTGTGAAAGTGTCCTTAGGAATTGCTCCAGTTCTCATTGTATATTGACAGTAATTGGATGACCAATTTAGGCTTACAAGAGATTGGAATGTTGGGTTGAACTCTAAAACATCCCAGTGGACAAGCTCCAACCGAGAAACTGCTCCCTCTTTTGCACACACTGCATTAATACAGTTATGTCCTACCTCATATGTAAGCAATTTCTTGTTTTCTACAAGGTGGGTGGCAAAGATCTTACCAGAAGCACACCTGAAAATCAAAGCTCCTGCATTCAAGAACAGACAATCCCATTTCCTCTCTGGGAGAGATCTGCCCATGTTCCTTGTTTGCCCATATAACAATCACATAATTGAAGGTCATATAATAATGCATACCTATGTAATTGAGATACAAATATGTATGTATGTGGAATGGTATAAGGCTGTTAGGTTTTCATTTTAAAATGAGCTTGACGTCTTTCAAGTTTTAACCCTTGATTTTATACTCTCTTAAACCATCTGATTTTTGTTTCCATTAACTGAGGCAATATTACCTGGTTATAAATTTCCTCATTTTCACAATGCACACATCATAAGATGTTTGCATTTTTAAACAGTGATACACCTAAGCAAGTTTCTCTTCATATTCTATCAGCCTTCTTGTAACATTTTGCATTTTACCATATGGTGCCACATTCACTAATATGGCATAAGAAATTAAGCTGCATTCAAGTGAGTGAGGGGGTATTTTTTATGGCACATCATTTTGTAAGGGAAAAAAGCAATATCATTGAAGAAAAGACACAAATGGCAAAATATTTTCCTTGTAATCATACTGATTTGAATATACTGCTCAGTGTCTGAGACTATTTAAATAGATGTAAAATAGGAAATTCCTACAAAAGCGCAGAGAGATGCCGAAAGCTCTGAAATCATAACCCCCAGTTTGCTGGAATGCATTAGCAAAATGTTTTCATGAGTAGGAGTTGTCACTTTGTATTTGTGCAAGCTGTTTTTTGAGGCAAGTAACAGCATTTGGAAAGGAAAAGTAGCTTCCTGCAATAAAAACACAAAGGAAAAAAGACAAGCCTATGCTTTCATTATGATATCTTTCTATGAATTCTGATTTACTGCAGGCTGGCAGTCACTGCCATGAAAATCTGGACACAAGTCATTCTCTAAAGATGTGAATAAACTGAAAGGGCAAAGAGGCAGTAATAGAAACCTGATTACATCTGGTAATTGCAGTATGTTAAACCTTTTAATTCCAGCAGTCCGAATCAATATTTGCTCTAAAAAACAACCATAGCAAAGCATAACTATCACCACCCCACCCCCCCCACCCCCCCCACCCCCATTAGATGTCATTTCTCTCTTGGGCACCCCTATCATTTTTCACACATTCATTTGTGAATGACTTACATGTCTTGTTTACTGTAAAATGTTCATACAATAGAAGGAGGAGGCTGGGGCTCACAGATAACCTCTGGCGTAGCTGCAACTAGGAGTAGACCTCCACAGCAGCACTTCTGGATGTTCTTAACTACAGGCATGGCCAGGAAGCAAGTACTAGAATTATTCATTGTCTCCCTTCCCTGCAGCTACTTCAGCTGTGGAGTGTGACTTGTTTTTAAAGACAATTGTTTTGTGGCCATTTGGCTTTTCTGTAACAAAATCCTGTCTAATTTTTCTGTGGGGAAAAGAGGAGAAAAAGGTAACTTTACAAGTCTCTTCCACCTTGCCCACACTTTGACATTCCAGGATTTTAAACCTGTATGTCTTCCTGCTGTGAGGACAGATTGCCGAGCTGTGAAACATGCAAACTCGAAGTGACTGATTTGGTTGAGATGTGACAAAGACTGTGCAAAACAATCCCATAATACCAGCGTTACAACCAGCAAAATTTGTATCTGTTTCCACTGTTGTAAACAGAATATATAACACCGGTTTTGCAAGAATTCATCTTTAAACTTGTGCATTATCTCAGAGTCAGGTGTTTCTTTCATTTTAATTTCGTCTGTTAGAAGTAAGATTTCTAGGACACATAACTAGACAAAGCGTTTGTTGTTTGTTAAATATTATAATATAAACCAGAATGGGCAGAATATAAGTGTAATGATGATAGTGCAAGATATTGAAGCAAAGGCTTGTACCTTCATAGCACAGGCAACTGTGGCATACAGTCTCAGTCAAATTTATGACAGCACATCTTAGAGCTAGTAGCCTGTCTGTCCTAACTATGCCTCTTGAAAGGCTTTCCAGAACTCACTGTTAAGGTGGGAAATTTGATTTATGGTGTAAATGTGCTCTTTCCAGTTTACACTAAACCTGTTTTTATGTGCTTTATGCATTTCTCCTTGCATAAATCAGTCCAGCTGTTACAACACATGTTGTGAGAAATCATTTTTGTCCCCTCTCAGCCTGGATTGACCCAATCAAACTTTTTAAAGTCTTCTCTTACAAGATTGCTACTTTCCGTCTCTGATTACCCTTTTTATACCTCTTTCAATCTGAATGAACATTTCCTGAATGCAGGTGACAGAAGTTATGTGGAGTATCCTAGGAGAGGTTGTCTTGTTCAATGGTGGGTCATTTTTACTCATAATGTATCATCCTACTGTCATTTTTTTTCATTATATTAATACATAATTTCAGCTGCTGAAGAAAAAACATTATCAAATTAATACTTTCTTTTGTCTTCTCAGTTAAATGAGGGGAAGTTCGTTTGCTTGAAAGCTGCTTTATCTAGGGTTAAAACAGTGAAGCAGTAACATGAAAGCTTAACATTTATTGGGAGGAAAAAATACTCTAAAGGACTGGTCTTAATCTCTAAAGTCTTTTAAAAACTGTCCTAAAGCTTTGAGCTAAGACGAGGGGTATCTTCTTCCAGCACTAACTCTAACAATTAAAAATACATTTTTAGAGTCTCATCTCAATTTTGGGATAAAATGCTGCAGCTGCAGAGACTAAGCATAAGCCAGTGCTGGATCAGGCCAAGCTCCTCCTTGTGTGAGCCACAAAGACAGCTAGTCATTGTGGAAGAACAGCTGCTCAGCCTGCTCTGTTTATCTTATCATTCAAATGCATTTTGATATTTGCTCCAAAAAATCAACAAACTTTTCTCATCCCCCTTCTGCTAAATCTGCCTTTAATTTACACTGTGCAATAGCCAAGATCTGAGTGTTTCATAAGCAGCAAAACCTTTGCAAAACTCGTATTTTATCATTTGTCTTCAGAGAAGATGAAAATTGCTTCTTGTAATGGTATGGGAGGTACCACTGAGAAAATACTGCTTTAATTCATTAATGATATGGAAAGATGACCTAGAAAAACAAAATTTCCTCTTGCCATTGGAGTGAGGCAGGCCAAAATCAAATGGAATTTTGCTACAGACTGCTTTTTCAGTACAGTAAGAGGTGACAAGATCAGGAGCAATGTGAGGAGAAGAAAGCAGCAACTCAGAAATGCACAGCGATGCAGCCTGAACACCACAGAGCAGGGCAAGGTGGGCAATGACAGCATGTGTTGTACACACCTTACTGCTGTAGTGGAGATGCCAACATTGCTGTGGGTGCCTGTTGCCAGCTTGTACTGGGGCCAAGGGTCTGGCTTCAAGGGCTGGCCGGCCAGGTGACTGGTGCAGGGACTTGGTGCTAGTCATACAGTTTTAGTTTATTGCATCCTAAATGATGCAACAAAGGAATAAGAGAACTTCTCAGTCCCTGCCTCTCCAGTAATGTCTGTGCAAACTGAAATACTGCTGTGATAGAAGTTGCTGGAGAAATATAAGGGATTGATAATGCAGTGCAGAACCTCTCACTAAAAGGAAATGGGTTCAAATTAATGTTCAGATTCAATAAAATCATTGGCAGGAGATGGCTGCTTGGTGGCTTTCAGGTTCCCTTGTGCTATATTCTTGTATTTTGTCCATGGTGTTCTTTTTGATTCCTGCAGTTTAACTTTTAGCTTAAAAAGAAAGCTTTCCACAGGTACAAAATAGCTGGAATGAGTATCAGGACACTGATACTCATCAGGTTTTCTTTCTATCTTTAGAGGTAGTCATGAATTGACACATAAGCATCTCCAAGAAACACACCAGTTTGCTTAAACTCAACTCTTTGCTCTTCTCTAGGACAATCTGAAAATCCAATACCCACATTATGAGTGTTATATAATGCCCCTGTGGTAAGTATCATTTAACCAAATACAGATGTGTTGACTGTCAGGAGAAACAGCTCTCCTGTCCAGTCCCAGTGATTTATACATGTTCTTTTGGCAACAGCTCAGTTATGTGCAGTATCCATTCCTTCAAGTGTAATGAAGGTGAAAAGTTCAGCTATCTCTAGACAAGGCACTGCTATTTGAGCAGAAAAACATTAAATACCACGATGGGCCTGTGCTGGATTTGCAAAATATACACAGTCTTAAGAAGGGGCAAATAGAGCTAAATCCATCAAATGTGTCCAAGCCCCAAATCCACAAGTTTAGAGCCTTTCCTCAGAATTCACCTTAACTTTGGTGGTACATTAGCTTCTTATAATAAAGATACTAAATCTGGTAGGAAGTCCTACCTGGTGGTGATTCTGACAGGCTGAGCTGCCAGCTGGTGCCAGAGCTGTGATCCCAAACTACATACTCTCTGGGCCTATAAATATGGAATTCTTCCCTTCACAGTGAAGGGAAGAGAGCACTACCTGAAAGTATTTGATATAGAACAGGAGCTTTCCTGGGACTGGGAGCTCAGGAAAGTCAAATTCAGCATAGGTTTAAGAGAAAGCTGAATTCCCCATGTACTCCCCACTGTCAGTGGACACTCACATCAGCTTGGGGCTGGAGAAAACCTTAAGTAAGGACTGATTTACATTGAAGAGACTCAGCAGGGAGAGACAGCTCTCTCATCAGTTCTGTAGGTTGATGTTTTTGCTTTATATCTATGCCTGATGCCTGCCAAGCTCTCCTTGCCATGCTGGCTTTTGGGGCTCTTTCCTAGGAGCTCACCTCTCCCAAAGAGGAGCTGAGTTCCCAGATGAACTATAGGCATCCCATGTAGTTGAAAGTTGCCTACAGGTTAAGCTTTGCAATGGTGATCACTGTGTGATATGCAGGTCTTTTAAAGGAGGTAGCTCACATTTGCTACAGAGTGTGCATGTTCTTTCCTTATGTTTCTGAAAGCAAATGAGAGAAAAAAAACCCTGATCTAAAACTTCTCCAATGTTGGACTTCCTGCAAGTGGTAATGTAACTTAGGCACTCGTGTAGAACAGGGAATCAAAGCCCTGCATCCCTTTGTAGATCTGGTTGTGTACTGTGGTGACTACATACTGTGTCTGCCTTTTATCACTTTGATTGATGATACTGGCATTGGAACATTTCTAACCTCAAAATATACCAGAACAACCTGGACCTGAATATATTATCACTCGTAAAAAGGGCATTCCATGATTGTAAAGTGGCTGGATACTCTCAGAGCTAGAGACAGAGTAAGGAGATGAAATCTAATGAAGAAACAATGAACTACCTTGATAGGAATGGGAGATCACTACTTAAAATAGCACAAGCTCTGAAAATGTCCAGACCAGTAAAGGACTAGTAAATTGGTTGTGAAATCAAAATGCGGTGCTGATGCAACAGAAGGAAAATTAAGAACAGTAATCTGGTTTGAAAATGGTGAATATGTGCTGATCTTTCAAGTCTCGATTAACCCCCCCTTGATAAAGGGATCTATGCTGGTGAAAAAGTTGGTTATTTTTATTGCTTATTAACAGAAAAGGACAAACTCTTCTACACATGCTACAGGTAAACTGAGGAGCAAACTTTTCTCTCTTTTTTTTTCCCTAAAAAGAAGAAAATTCAGATTATATTTTAAAGAAAAAAATCTCTTGTTCTAGAAAAAGAGAATGAATGGAATGGCACAGATTAAAAACCCTGAGTTGTCAGCAGAAGAATTCTTCAGAAACAGAATTGTTAGAGGAGCAGGGCAGATAGTCAAGTGTGTCAAATGTGAACCTGGTGAGAGCTTCTTCCAACACTAACATCTCTGAGCGTAAAATTGGCATCTTATTTGAACCTGGGGATGTGACATCTCAAGCTGTAACCTTTTCATGCTCTAATAAAAAAGCTTGCCTTAATTAGATAAGCCTAATTAGAGGTTAAAACACCACCCAGCACATGATTATTTTCTCATGCACCAGTCTATCTGGTTAGGAGTCATTTTCATGACCAGTTCACAAGCTGTTTCCCATTTTCACCGTACCTTTGTTCCGCTATGGTTAAAACTTGTACATCTTCCCTAAAAAGCATGCAAAAAATACTATTCCTTGAGCAGAACAGCTAAATACTTTCCCAGTGCTGGACAATAGTTTGCAGCCACAGCCTTTCCTTCACGTACCAAGAAACAAAGACTAAGATGAGTAGGAAGGGTAAAACGTTTCCATATGACTGAACTAGGAGGTTCTCCACTAAAACCAAGGATGTAGGCTGGACAAATTGGGTGTCCCTTACATATATATTGACTTTGTAGAAGCATGTTTGTTTTATGAAAACAAAACACCAACATTATTTCCTTTCTAGTCCTTTAAGAAAAACCAGTTTTGTCCAATATTTTTGAATTAAGGGAAAACAATGTGACAAACATTATTGTGAAATGGCTCCACATAACTTCCCAATGTTGAGAGACACATCTTTTAAAATAATGCCAGTGAGTTGGACACGGGTCATTGTTCACATAGACACAAATATACCTGCTCCAGTACAGCTCTAGTGTTCTTTTCTCAAGAGAAAGCTGTAATAATGATCTAGTAAGAAGAAGAACTCTTCATCAGGGACTGTAGCGATAGGATGAGGGGTACTGGGTTTAAACTTAAACAGGGGGAGTTCGGGTTAGATGTAAGGAAGAAGTTCTTTACTGTGAGGGTGGTGAGGCACTGGAACAGGTTGCCCAAAGAAGCTGTAAATGCCTCATCACTGGGAGTGTTCAGGGCCAGGTTGGACAGAGCCTTGGGTGACATGGTCTAGTGTGAGGCGTCCCTGCCCATGGCACGGGGTTGGAACTGAATGATCTTAAGGTCCTTTCCAACCCAAACCATTCTATGGTTCTATGATTGTAAGTATTATATTGTATATGTCTAGAAACTGTGCAATACCTGGAGGATGTGGCCAGAGCAATAAGCAAGGCTTGAAGAATCCCTCTGATGAAAACAATGGGATTCTTCTTGGTGATAAAGAAGTACATCATTGGCAGAATAAACAGCCCATGCACCACCAGGCCGCACACCACCGTAATGGCATAGAAACCCAGTTTCTTCCCAATGGCTGAAGGGTCATCCATTTCCAAAATTTTACCAGCAATTAGGAACACAATTCCAAATGGGAAATACCTGAGAAAAAGAAAGACAGTCATTATTAGGAGATAGGTCACTTCCATCAAACAGTATTAGCTGGGAAATCCTTCCAGTAGCAATACAGTCACAGCAGCCTGTCTGGAAGCTGCACAGCTGGATTCTGTTATTTTATCAACCTAAGCCCCTCTCACACTTGAGGAGCATGCCCAAGGCACTGGACTAAACAGTCTTTTATGTGGAGTACTCCTCAGCACACCTGAGGTTATGGTGCTGGTCACGAATGACTTTAAAATGTTTTGGTTCAGAAGGCAGCTCTGACTTTCCAGCTTTAGGCATTTACTAGGGAGAGGGGAAATGAATTCTAAGCTCTGAGAATGTGCTTGTGCTCATGTAACTCTTCACAGATTTTAGTTGGAAGTTGTTAAGTAAATGTTTATGTAGCCTTTGGAAGACATAGGAGAAACACCAACATGCATTAGACATGCTCTTGGGCTGCCTGGGAGCTTAGATTGGGGCAGACAGGCATAAGAATGGTTAGTTTCTGGACCCCCTCAGTACTGGGTGTGGGATAGGTGCCTTATCAAAACTATTGCACTCCTGTGCTCACCTAAACCAAAGCAACGGGTGCTGAAAGAGACTAAGATTAAAACAATAATAATAATAATCGGGGGGGCATCCAGCCATCTTCCACTTGCAGCCGTGCCATCTCCAGAGAATTCCCTCTCATTCTTGCAGAAATAACTACTCCTTTGGACCCATCTAAACAAGTGATCATTCCCTGAGCCAGCTTAGTCAGACTGGACCAGGTAGCTGGAAACAAAGGCTTAGTGCTGGTAATGGGATTACCCCCACGTCAGGCTAAGCAACACTGGAGAACCTTCTGCAGTGTGGGGAAGGTGCTAAGCTCATAGTTTTTGTTACTGGCAGTCACCTATTGTTCCTTTGATCTTTGGGGCAGGGGGATTGGCAGGTCTAGCCAAGGATTGGCAGTGCCCCTACTGCATACAGCACATACATACCCAGCTATACCATGTTCCATTATTTGGGTGTAATACATAGAGTGCCTCTGTCAAAATGACATTACAAGCCAGGGTGAGGATGTGTGTGTGTGTGTGTGTGTGTATCATCCTTCAAAATCTGATGCCCCGCAAAGCTAAGGTCCTCCTTCCCCAG
The DNA here is from genome assembly GCF_028554395.1 of Pezoporus wallicus. Taxonomy (NCBI): domain Eukaryota; kingdom Metazoa; phylum Chordata; class Aves; order Psittaciformes; family Psittacidae; genus Pezoporus; species Pezoporus wallicus. The sequence continues at coordinate 605,800 of NW_026639057.1, read as the reverse complement.
AAATAAGTTTATGGGATTTCTGTGCATCCTTTTCTATTGAAATTTTCTTACTCTTTTTAAAAAGATACTGATTTTCTTACTACAACAGTTACTTACCAAACAGCAACTGCCACGATCTTCATGACAGATTCATTTAAACACTGGCAAAAGCTGACCAAAGGAACCCCGCTGTTCCCCATTCTTCCCAACATTATACCTGCAATGAAAGGCATTCAGGTTCAGTTTCTCAGGTGCCTTCATGCAAAGCCCCAATGCATTCCCCTCCCTGCTGTAACTCAGACTCAACTAAATGTGAGATGACTGGAAGAATATAGATCTTCATGCTGTATAAGGAGATATGGTATCTGAAAATCTCACTTTACACAAGCACAAGAGTGTGGGAGAGCCAGGCCACACGCTTTGTGCTTTGCCCCATACAGGGATCCCTCCCCTATCTAGGTGGCTTTTTATTTGTAGTTCTCTGAAGGTTTCCCTGTGGAAACACAAACTTTTGTGCTGTAGATTTAGCTCCCCTGCTAGCCTGTTTCTTTAGCTGCCTTTTACAGAGCCCTTAGAAGAATTTACCTGCTCTGAGGGATCAAAGAATCATAGAATTATAGAATGGTTTGGGTTGGGAGGGACCTTAAAGTTCATCTAGTTTCAACCTCCTGTCATGGGCAGGGACACCTCACACTAAATCAGGTTGATCCATGGAAGACAAACTGAGTGACATTTTCTAGTGAAGGAAGCTCTGTTTGCCCGCAGTGTGCCTTACTGCTGTGCGCTGTGTACAACTGGGCAGCATCCATGAGACACTCCTGGGGCTAACCCAGTATTTGGGGCTTGTTCTGTTAGTAAGGGATTCCCCATCTTATTTTTTAGTAGTTATCTGTCTACATGATAAAAACCAACTCTCATAATCAGTCAGGCTTTGCAAACTTGGGGGAGATAAGGAAATTCAAATCCATGGGAAGAAAAGCCAAATTGCTATATTGACTAACTAGTGAAGATGAAAGCAAAGAAAACCCATTTCTGTGCACCCAGTGCTCAGAAAGGAAAGGAAAACAGCTCTGGGATGTGTCATCTAACCATACATTCTCCAGATGATGTTAGTCTCCAATAATTCATACAAATAGAACTCATTTTCCTATGTTAATTTTCTGCCATCCCTCCCTGAAAGGATTATAAATAATTGAGTTAATTGCCCAAGGAAGCACTTCCAAAACTATCTGCCCCAAGTGAGCCTGCCTTTGAAGGGAGTTCCATGAGGAAGGAGGGGGCTATGAGTGTGGTGCATCCTGCCACTTGCTCTGGGTATGCAGTGTCCTTGCTCTGAGCAGAGCCCGGGCTCTGTTCCTTGGAGCCCACATCTGCATGTGGGGCCATGGCTCCGGCAGCAGTGCTTCCAGGGCAATCCCCTCCTGAGGCAGGGACGGAGGCTTTCAGCTCTCCCATCCAGGGATTTCACAATAACAGTGCATTCAAGATGTGAGTTTGTAAGCCTGCTAATATTCATCTAAGCTATAACTCTTAGGTCAGAAAACAACACTTTTATTAAGCATTTTGCTCATCATTTGCACTAGGATATTAAATACAGTTCAGCTCCTCTAGCGTGGTTGGTGGCAGTTTTATGAGAGTCTTATCTTCTAATTCTGTAAAATGTCAAAACCAATAAAATATCTTCTTTTTCATTTCACAGGAATAATTGAAATTTTCTCTTTAAAACACTGTCCTACCTAAGCCTGTGGCTATTGGTGGGGGCAGGACTAGGGCCTCCTGTCTGCAGTCCTGATGCACCAAGTTATGTGCCTTGCAATGAATAAATAATGCATGCTCCTCCAAGAAAACATGATCAGATGTCCCAGTGCTTGGCCACTGCCATAATATCTAACAGAAATTCCTGCGCACTGTGTGAGAAGAGATATTATAGGTAATCATATAGCATCAAGGCTTTACATGTGTCTTGACCTCACACTCCCTGTCAAACTTTGCCCATTTTAATGCATGCATGGCAAAGAAGTCCCGTTATTCATGCACAGGATTTATTCTTGGACTGAGGTGACTAAGCAATTCACCTCCTGCTTCAGGGAAAGAGTTAGCTCAAATCTAAACTCTTGTCCCTTTACGCTATTCTTATGCTGTTCAAGGACCTTAAAAAAACTGTAATAAGAACTCACACCCACCCTAAATGCTGTTTTTCTATGCCCAAAATGATAGAAAAAGACCTCTGTGAAAATAAGACTCAGCCAGAATGAGCAAAACCGTTACAAAGCACCAAGACTTGCATGCCTTTTTTTTTTTTGCAAAAGATAAGCACTTTTGAAGGATGTTCTTATTTTATAGATGGAAGCCACATGTCTTTTGTTTCATTGCTTCCATTTCTTTTGGTGCAGAAAGCTGAAGACAGTGACAAATGCCTGGCTGCATCCCTTGTTCAAAATGACAGACTGAAATAATCACAGGTAGATGACAAGTGTTGAGGGTTTAGTGTCTCAGGTTTGTTCGTGGCTGATACAGTCACACGTGGCAGTACCAGCAGGTCATTTGCTGTACCTCAGCCCAGAAGAAACCAGCTCTCAGCTCCCATCCATTGAGCCCCAGGCCAGCAAGACTTAGGGGCATGGTAAAAGTAATAACATTCAGTTCTGGGAAGACAATAGATGATCTGTGTTCAGAAGTATAAAACTGCCCTTGATCCTAATAAGAACATGTAATGAATTAATTCATATCCAATAATTTTTTGACTGGAATAGTGTTTGCTGTGACACTGTACTATGGGAATTGTCTATAATGTACTACAAACTGGGCGACAGCCAGTTTCCAGCCATGTTGCAAATGGAATACCACCCACTGGACAAACCAAAAAAAGAGGAAAATCTGCTAATTCCAGGCTTGACTTTTGGCCCCTTGTGCTGGTATGAGCCATAACATAATAAACACAGAGATGTTTTGTGGAACTACCTTTGCTGAGCAGATTAACTTCCAGGCATGAATTTAGATAATGCAAATTTGATCAGAACGTTATTATTAACTAGGGCATGTTTGTTAAAATTTCCTATTCCAAATCCACAAACATAATGTAACACACATGGCACCAATATGTGCCTCCAGCAAGTTAAACTGAATCAGTCACCCAGACAGAAGCTCTGAGAGTCCACTGTGGTAAGCTACTAGCTAGTATATAACTAACAGCATTGCAGGATGGCAAAAAAAAAATCTGATATAACAATACACTTTTGTAGCTCACTTCTTCAAGGTCATAGAATCCTAGAATGGTTTGGTTTGGAAGGGATCTTAAAGGTCATCTTGTTCTAACCCCCTTCCAAAGGCAGGGACACCTTCCATTAGAGCAGGTTGCTCCAAGCCTGTTCCAACCTGGCCTTGAACACTGCCAGGGATGGGGCAGCCACAGCTTCCCTGCTTCACTGGCACAACCTGTGCCAGTGTCTCACCACCCCCACAGTATAGATGGTACTGAGGCTCATTATCTGAGTTGGGTTCTGACAGTGGCAGTTATATTCTCCACTAATCGTGTGGCAAAATGCGACTAAGGATGGGTAAGAACAACAGACAGGGCAGGTTCTAGGGCTAAAGTAATTTCCTGCCTGGTGAGAGGAACTTTGGCCAAGGACTTGATCTGGGAACAGGTTTTGCTTGGCCTGCATGAATGATACATCCAGCCATGACAGCCATGAGAGGGTGTCTCAGCCTGATGCCCCTGGAAGCAAGAGCAGTGCAGGAGGTTCTTTATTCCTGTCATACCACACCTGGAGCTCTGGACATTAGAAGCATACTGACTTCTTGGGCTTTGGGAACAAAGTCTGCTATGAACTTGTTTACTTCAGAATGTCTTGAAACTTTATCTGGGATCTTTGCTACTGTCTGGAGAGTGAAACAGAATACTGGAAGAGGGGCCATGGGTCTGACCTGGTATAGATTCCTATCTCTTCTGAGCACAGTCTATTGTGGCGTTTCCTACAGTCAGGAAAAAATGGGTCATAAATAAAAGTGCAAAAAGATCCAGAAAAGAATTAAAGCAAAAAGAATGTACGTGCATGCACAGAAAACAGACCTGCATGGAACAAAAATCATCAAGGATTTTGAACATTTATCATTGATGGTTTAGAAGAACAGCTCTGTAACAGTTTTGCCTTTTTCCCTGTGAAGTTTAGATAGAAGGTGAATTGAGAAATCAAACCTGAACCCATATCTTTTTCTGTTAAATGGATACTTGGATGATTATAAACCAAACATGCCTGAAACCTACCCATTGTGGCAGAGAATATCACAATCCCCAGCACATTCATGCCATCACTAGTGCCTGGCTCTGATTTGTAAATCACTTCAGGAGGGGGAGTGATATCCAAGGCAAAATTCTGGACATTGGATCCATTCTCATCCTGGACTCCATATATAATAATGCGACGAGTGGTGCTTTCAGATGATGCTTTGCTAGGTTTAATGATGGGAATACTTTTGGTGCGATACTGAAAGAAAACAAAATAGCTTTTATTATAATATCCCAGCAGGAATTAATAGTTTAATGAGATCTCCTAAGTGTTCTGTTCCTACAAGGCTGCCTTTTAGAGGGACAAGCATGAAAACAAGAATGACAGCTCCTGTCCCTATGCTGCTAAAATCTGTAAAAACAGTTGAATTTTTGGAAAAGCATAAAAAAGTTTCCTATAATCAGACTTCTATGCAGCAAACACATCATCTCCTGATAAAGCTACTTTCCTTTAAGACATAATCAGGAATGACTCCTTAGGAGTGCTGTAAGTAAGAGAACTGTAAGTTCTCTTTGTCTCACCAGAGATAAGGTTCCCATGAAATATTCCCCCAGGTGAAGTAAAGGTAACCATGCCTCTTACTCACTCAGAACTTTTAGATGAGGTTTTCTGACCAGATTCTCTTAAAGAGATTCCAGCTACCCTGTGACTGCAGTCTGATGTTGAGAAAGAATGCTCATACTGTCATAAATTGCTCTTTCTCAAGGTCCTCAAAGAACTGGGCTCAGGAGGAGGTGGAGCCGACATAGGTGTGGGTGTCCACTCTCTAGTCACACTGTGCATTTCATGCTTGTTTGTTATGCCTTCAGGTGCCAAGGCTGCTGGGGCTAATGGAAAGGGACTTAATTCCTAAATGCTGAAGGTACTAACAGTAGCTGAAGTAATATGCAGTGTCTGTATCTGGATTCTGTTTTACAAAGACACTTGATTTTGTATGATGCTGGGTCATCTCTTTCATCAGTTGTAAAAGGAATATAGCCACTTACCTGCTTGAATGTGGCTTCAACAAGATTGGCTGGAAACATGTTCCTAAAAATGAACAAATAGGAGAATAATTTATATGGAACTGAAAACAACTTCTGTTTACTGTGTCTTGGGTCTCCCGAGGTAAATCAGTTATTTACCCTTCTAGAGAGCAAGGGCAGGATGGGTGCAGAAGACTGCCCCTCTCTCCTACTCATGCCATACAGCTTACCTGACTAAGCAAAGCTCAATAGAGACACAGTTCCTTACAAAGTTTTGGGATTTGCTTCTAAACACCTGGAGTGAGACCCAGGAGCTCTCATTTCAGTTTCTGGCTCTGCAGCAGTCTCCATATTGTAACTGAGGCCACATAATTGCTGTCATTCCCTTCCCTATGTGCTAACTGCAGAGAAGAGTATTCCTTTATTCCATATTTTGTCTTTCCCACATAGATAATGAGCTGTTCAAGACAGTCAGTGTTCACAGGTGTATTCCTGAAACCCCTGGGTGCTGTAATCTCCTTTGAGACTTCAAGTACTCCTGTGAGATAATTCACAAGCTGTAGTACC